>NC_056522.1:308715348-308855183 GCF_019175285.1 Sceloporus undulatus | reverse complement strand
ATTTGTACCCCACCTCTCCCTGTGGATTGAGCCGGCTTACATATGTAAAACATGTTAGATAATACACAGAATTCATAAAATAACCAATAACATGAATTAAATCCTCTAAATGCATATGATAATATCCAGATGCTTCCCAGACAAGGATTCAAACCAGGCAAGGTAAGACAGATCAATTAGCTGTGGGCTATACTCCTTAGTCTTCAAGATTCCATAAAACCTCTTGTTCATTTAATAGAGTTTATAAAGTTAATAAAACTTTGCTTTGGAAGTTGGAAATGGAGACAAGCTGGTTTGAAAATAATAGTGAAGGATATGAAATCAAACTGCCCCTTTCTCCACCCTATACATGGGCAGACATTTTCCTCTGAGGGACAAAAGAGCAATCAGGCATAGCTCCATCATGGCTTTTCCCAACAGCTGGTAAGAGGCCCTCCCTCCATGTTCCGACTGCCATTGCTCTGGTCTCTGAAGGACAGAAGAGTAGCTAGTATCTGCTGGACTCAATCTCCTGCCCCACTGCCGTTCCTTCCCCCTATATGTCATGTCTTATTTAGATTGTAAGCCTGAGGGAAGGGAAGAGAACTGTCAAATTAATGATTTGTAATCTCCCCTGGGATATTTTTTGGCAGACAGGCATGATGTAAATACTCTAAACAAGCAAATTTTTAAAAAAATATTTCCAAAGCCTGGATAAGTACATTTTAAAACTTTTGGTAATGTTGAATTAAATCCATTCAGATAATGATTTGGAGTTAAAAGGAACAGATAATAATTAATAATTAATTTTTTTGTTTTATTTATATACCGCTATTCCCAAGATCATAGCGGTGAACAGCAAGTAAGCTAATTAGCAAGATAAGGCATCCCTCCTTGACACACACCCTGTTAATCTCTCCAAAAGAAGCATGCACAAATACAAACGTATTCAGCCTAGGGTGGTTCTCAAATAATCTGTACTTAGTTATATGCATTGAAGTATAAAAAGAAAATACAAAGTTGCCTGAAAACAGATTTCACCAGAAGCATTCTTCCCGTCTTGCTTTCAGAATTTTCTCTCAAGGCTCACAGGAGATCCTTTCCAAAGGTCTACTTTTCCAGATCTTAATGCAAGTCTACTTTTTTTTGGACTACAATGCACAGAATACTCAAGGGATTCTAGGAGCAATACTTTTTCCATGTTCTGGAAAAAGTTCCAAAGTTAGGAATGCAAAGATATGTCTGTATCCTGCTGCCATTCCCATCTCCTCTCCACAGTACTGCTGACTATTTCTCTCAATAGTTGGCTGCTTTCTCCTTCACAATAAGGATGTCCTGCAGTCTCTTTCTTCCCAACTATGATAGGGACCTTCAGAATTAACATTTTGTTCCAGTCCCACAACACTATCCTGGATTTGTTGACTGACAAACACCATTGAGTTCAATATAATCCTTCTCTGGTTAAGGACTGCCACCTTCAATGAAAGGAGGGATGATCGGACAGTTTCCATTCAAGTTCACCCACCCATTGCTGCAGGCTCTTACCCTTGTCGTAGCTCAGGGTGAAATGCAAGAGGCTGGTGAGGAGAAAGGCCCTCAGCATTTTGGTTCTGCTCTGTCCCATTGTGTGGGTTCCTGAACTGCAGGAGAAATGCAGAGGGGAAACAGAAGAAAAACTATTGCAGCCCAGCCTGAGTTAATGTTGAACCAGCATGAAGAAACAGGAACCGGGTCACAGTGTGTCAGGGACAGTCATAGTGAGGATCTCACTATCGCACCCACCCTGGATTCCCTCCCTCTCTACAGAACATTTTTGTTTTCTGCTACTTCATTGGCATATGCGAGCAATGTATAAGAAGGACTCCATGCATATATTTGGCCTCAGAGTACCAAATCAACCCAAACAGAGCTAGATATCCTGTGCTTTGTGAAATAATATAAAGACCAATTTGCAAAACAGTATGTCTAAATGTCTTTTTGGCTTAGAACAAAATTGTCATACACTCTTTAAGTAATGAATCTAATTGTCACAGAGATTTTGCCAAAGTGTTATCAGATTATTGGCTTCCAAGTCTTTGATTTGAGAATCTAGTTCTGAGACACAGCTACTCCAAGGAGTAGCATTGCTACTTCAGTATGTATTGCTATTTCTGATAAACATTTTAGTAAGATGGAATTTCCTTTTTCTGTCTTAATAAGAAAGCTCATTGTTTAGCATCTTACATCTTAATGTGCGAATTGCCTCCATGAGCAACTATTCTGTTTTAACTGATGCAAGATGACCATAAGAAGCTGCCCTACTGTTAGTGAAACCATTGGCTCATTCACATGTACAAGTTACACTTGATTTTGTATGCTCATTAATGTGCACATGAAGATACAAATATAGGCTTTTATTTGGAATGATATCTGGATTAATTTTCACTGCAAGTAATTCTTTTGATGAAGCTCAGTACTCCAGACAGTTGCTTCTACTGCTCATGACTTTTGTTTTATTATTTATTTCATTTCTATGCTGCCATTTGCCCAGAAAGGAACCCAAGGTGGCTCACAAACAAAACTTTTTTAAAAAATTTAGAATAAAAAATTAAAAAACAAATTGCTTTGTCTACAGATTAATTTCCCCCCTTTTCTCTCCTATTTGATGGCTCCATGACTCTTCCAGCCTTTATCTCATGTTCCAAATTTCTAGAAACCAACTTCAATATCCCCATTACTCTATGGGTTCTATCCATCTAATAACATCGTCTAAATTTCCTTTCACTGCTAGTAAATTTATCTTCCTAAATTCTACAAAAATGTAGAGATGAAGCAAAGAAAAGGCCTTTCCAATATGTTTCTTCTTGTGCAGTTTATGTTTCAATTCTGGTACCATCTCTTGGCAAGAACTATCACCAGTGAAACAACCTTAGCTCCCCTACAGAACATCTAAAGAGGGATGTTTGCTGCATGACTATCTCCATGAGGAATGAGGCCAGATTGGGGTGAAAAAACCTAGCGAAACACTATCTATTTGGATCCAGTTCAGGTCCATTATTATTTTTGTTTAAATCTCCAGTTTGGTTGTACTTCAGGTACTAACTTTTTAAAAAGGGGTTGGCACCCTATTCATCCCTTCGGAACCAATTTTAAATGGGTAAAGGTCAATTTATACACTTAATGCCATAATCTCATTGAGACTGTGGTGCAACCCCTTTATAATTACAACAATGAGAAATACATAGCTTGAACAAAATTTAAGAAAACTCAAAAAGTTCAGAGAGACAGCTAAACTGAAGAACCCAGAAGACTCTTCCATGAAGAAAGGCTTAAGAATATGGGTCCAAATTGGTAGTCATAACTAGAAGAGATTAATTGGATCAATAAGATTTACATAAGGGATGTCTCACCATTCATCAGCTGATTCAATAGGTTTACTCTAACTGGAACTACCAGAACAATTCAAACTGTAGTGTTTAAGTGGTAACTTAAAACTGAGGTTTTAAAATTAAGAATGTTTAGCGAGAGAACACTCTCGTCATATTGGAACTCAGGGATATTTAATGTGCTGTAAAGCCAAGGCATACATTTTCAAACAGTTAAGTCCAAGATCTTACTTCTTCTTCATTGTTGCTGTGTACCTTCAAGTCATTTCTGACTTATTGAGACCCTAAGGCAAACCTGTCATGGGGTTTTCTTGGCATGACTTATTTGCGGGGCAGGGTGTCTTTGCCTTCCTCTGAGGCTGAGAGAGTATGACCTGCCCAAGGCCACCTAGTGGGTTTCCACGGCTGAGCAGGGAATCAAAGCCTGATCTCCAGAATTGTCGTCCAAAATCACAAACCACTACACCATGCTGGCTCACTTGCTTCTTCTGCACATAGTAAATAATTCACTTTTGCACACATCTCATAATTAATTGGACCATAGGATGTGGTGACAATTACAAGCTGAGAAAACTTTTTCAAGAAAAGGGTTTGGACAATTAATTAATAAAGGCTAGGCTTGTCAAAAGGTGTTGACTAATATATTTAAGGCCACAATCCTATACACTTGGAAGTAAGTTCCTTGGATGCATATTACTTCTTTGAGATACTTAGGACTGAATGTAGAAAGGCAGTACACTTCTCAGAACGTAGTAAAAAAAACCAAGAGGGATGGCTATTTTCATGATGTCATCCTAGTGAGCTTCCAGGGACATTTGGCTGGATGACTACTACAAACAGAATGCTAAAGTTGATGGCCTTAATCCTATTGTTACTCCTGATTAGAATAGACCCATTGAATCAGTTGGATTTATCTACATGTTGACTCACCATTCAACAACTGCTTAAATAAGTCTGCTTTAGGTGGGATGAACAAACATGATTCCAGCTGATAAATCCAACAAATAAATTCTTACTATGTTTTCACTTGTATTGGGATATGACTCACTGATACAATAATTAAATTAAAGAAGTACAGTATGGACTTTGACTATATGTATGTCTCTTTCAATAGGCATCTTGGAGTGGGGGGGGAACAGTGTTTGGATGGTATGGAAAATAATTATATGGATAGAAACACTCAGTTCATCACTTATGAATACTGTAAAGGAAACTCAACATTTATTTTAAATTTTAAGTAGCCTTTTTTGGGAGGGTTTTGAGATAACAGTAAACTGGAGGGGAAACACCTTCTGTGCTCCTCTCAATCTCCTTCCTTCTCAAATGGTTTTCTAGTTAGTATTTGTTCTCTCTGTCATAGGCAGGTTGGTAAATATTAGCATTAGCACAGCTGGGAAACAACTCTTTGGTCACTTGTACAAAGAGCAATTACACATTCCCCATTCCAATTTGAGAACAGGGTTTGAAGAACAGAGAGTTGCACACATCTGTTGTAGGCCATAGAGATAATTGAGAAATGGCTTCTTGGTCACTTGTGTCTATGTTTATATAAAGAGTGTGAAATGATATGCCACCTCAGAAGTGCCTGCAAGTAACAGCTCAAGAGATAATTACTGTACTGTGACAAAGGCCCAGACAGATCTTACATATGTTAGGAGGACACCAGAAAATAGAGAGTTGTGGAGTTTCCCAGTCCATAGAATCACAGCATTCGAAGGGACCACAAAGACCAATCTAGTCCAATTCTTTATCAAGCAGGAATACACAACTACCATATTCTTGAGACATTAGCATCCAACCTCTGTTTAAAGAGCTCCAATGAAGGAGAGGCCACCACTTTCTGAGGCAGTCCATCCCATTGCTGAATAGCACTTAACATCAAGAAGTTCACCATAACCTGTCCTGAACGGGATCACGCTTCTTGTGAAGGACTCCGTGCGCAGTCTGGGGGTGCTTCTTGACTCGTTGCTTCACCTGACTGCTCAGGTGAATGCGACGGTCAAGAACACCTGTTATCAGCTTTGGCTTATTCGGCAGTTGCGCCCATACCTGGCCCAGGGGGACCTTGAAACTGTTGTACATGCTCTGGTAACCTCGAGATTGGACTTCTGCAACGCACTCTACATGGGGCAACCCTTATACCAAGCTCGGAAGCTACAATTGGTACAGAATATGGCAGCCAGGCTGGTCACTGGTACTTCCAGGGCCAGCCACATAACACCAGTACTACAAGATCTGCATTGGCTGCCTATTCGCTTCCGGGCACAATATAAGGTGTTGGTGATGACCTATAAAGCCCTAAATGGCTTAGGCCCAGGATACCTGAAGGACCGCCTCTCCCCGTACATTCCGTCCCGCACCCTCAGAACATCTGGGCAGCAACTACTTAGGGTGCCAGGGGCTAGGCTTACCTCTACCACGAGGAAGTCTTTTTCCATCGCAGCCCCGGCCCTTTGGAACACGCTGCCCACAGAGCTCCGCTCGGCCACCTCCCTGGCCCAATTTAGAAAGGGTTTAAAAACCTTTCTATTTAAGATCACATTCCCCCAATCAGAGTCCTAGTAGGCCTCCCCTCCTTCGTATTCCGCAAGAGGACTGGCTAACGGGGCTTTTATCCTGTCTTATTATATTGTAAGTGTGTTTAATTTTTGATGTTTTTATTGTAATATGTGTTGTTTTATTCTGATGTAAACCGCCCTGATCTCTGGAAGGGCGGTATATAAATAAAAATTTTATTTATTTTTTTATTTTATAACATTTAGTTGGAATCTCTTTTCTTGCAATTTAAATCCACTGGTTTGTGTCTTATCTCTAGAGTAGCAGAAAACAAGCTTCTTCCATTTTCCATACAATATTCTTTCAGATACAAGCATACCTCAGTTTAACAAAGCCACTGACAAAGATGCTCCTTTTTACAAAGTCTTTCTATGGGAGTCCAGTCCCCTCTTTTCTTGTCTTCTGTCTATCTGGACACTTTTGATGTTGTTTTCAGCATAGGCATTGGGAGATAGTGAAGGTGGGCTGTAGAAAGACAGACCAATACTGGGCTGCAGCAGCATATCTGTAGGCCTGAGACAGACGGGCGAGACAGATGGCCGCCACGCTTGCGTCATGGGCGCTTCACAGTGCACCAATGGCGCACTGATGTTGTCTGTGCACAGCAAGAAGAACCCAGTTTTTCTGGGTTCTTTTTGGTTCAGAGGGACGCCACACGTTTTGGCTGCTGCAGTGTCCCTCTGGAGGAAAACTGGGCACCTGCAGCCCAGACTGTCAGAGAGGTATGTACCGGGCCTCTAGTAAACCTTGACCTGGAAAGAATGGGATTCTCCTCTAGGTGATCCTGCTGTAGCTGTATGTGCTTACACATAACAGGCAAGATAAACAGCTGTCTCCAGAATCACTTACTAGACATGTGTGAAGAGGAAAACAGAAAGAAAAGCATAAATATTAGCCTGCTTCACCAATTACCCTGTCAGGTTGAAAAAGTATAGATCTGTAAGTTTTGCCAAAGTGGAGACTGTTGGAAAAAAACAGCAATCGTGGGATGCATTTTGGAAGAAGCTTGCAAATGGTTTCTAAAAGATTCAAAATGCTTTTGTTTACTTATGCAAGGTTTACCTGACCATGTTGGTTCATTTCCCATGTGCATAATGGTAATTTTGATGAAAGGTTTGCTGGGACATATTGAACTGTTGCCTTTAGTTTGTGTGTATGGTGTAGGAACCTATTCCTGTTGTTTCCACATGATTTCTACCTCTAGTACCAGAGTTTCTGTTAAAGAAGCCCAGGAACACACCTAGCATATATACAGTACTCGAGTATAAGTTGACCTCATATATAAGGGCAGGTTTGGGAGCCAAAATTATGGATTTTGATGTGACCTGTGGATAAGTAATGGTAAAACCTAGGGGCATGTAACAAAGGATCTAAAAGATGGAGTAAAGGATAATAATGCCAAAGAACTTACAAAATTCCAGCAGGCATAACTGTTTGTGCTCACATTGAAGGCTGAATGGATGAGAGAGTAGAGGGAGGTCAGTGCTTCCAGGACATATTATACTTTTCCCTTTCAGTAGGAGATGGTTCCTTTTTAAAATAAAAGTTAGAGTACAGTACTTACATTGACTTATGGATAAACTGACTTAGGTTTTGGGGGTCAATTTTTTGACTAAAATTTCTAGACTTATACATGAATATATACTGTACTTCATTACCTGAGATATATCTGCATGTATAGATATTTAACATGTCACCTACATAAGTATCTTAAATACCATGAAGGCACCAAATCCTGTCTGATATTGGAAACTAAGCAGAGTCAGTCCTGGTTAATACTTGGATGGAGACTTCCAAGAAATAGTGGGTGCTGTAGGCTATATGGCAATCCACCTGAGAATTCCTTGCCTAAGAAAGCCCTATGAAATTAATTGTATCACCATGAATCAACAGGCAAGTTGAAGACATACACACACACATTATTTCACCTCTCAGTCATTTCTTCTCCAAGCTGAACATACCCAGCTCTTTCGTTTCCTCATACGGTTTGGTTTCCAGACGTTTTACCATCCTGGTATACCTCCTCTGGTTGCCTTCCAAGATACTCAGGTGTTTCCAGTCAGAGGGCTTGTAGTGCTGCCTATCAGAATAGCTTGTGCAATATTCTGTCTTTCTCTTCATAAAGGAGAGGTTAGCTAAGAAGCGAGAGGAAGGATTGAGAAAACACTGGAGAGTAACAAAGTGAACATGATTTTGCCCGGTCTCCAAATATCTGTAAATAAGATAATGCAATTGCACAACAAAGGCTTCATGTGGAAAACACCTCTATTCCTTTGTTCCAGTCACAATGTGACTGCTGAGTTCCCAGGGAAGAGCTGTGATCCATAAAAACCAGAGGCCCATTCACACAACACAATTATAGCCCTGTTATTCCACTTTAACCACCATGGTTCCAGCCATAGCGGTTTGATGAGGCCTTGAGCATGCTTGCCTTAAAGGGCCAATCCCAATTTCCACAGTATGGAACCAACTCGAAGTGGAATAATAGCACTATAATTCTGTAGTCTGAGGACTTTATCAACAAGGATTGAAAAGTGGATTTACAAGCAGGATAGTAGTGTCTGTACCTTATCACAGTAGCTGGTCTATAGCCCATCCATTGCTGAAGCACTCCTCTTTATTGACAGGCAAAACGTGTCAATGCCTTCCAGTTGCTCTGCTTTTCCACTGCTGATGCACACGTGATAAGCTTCTTCCAAGAAATTTCAATATGCAGGCAGTCACAGGGTGCAAGTGGGTATGATTCTGCTCATTTCTCCCCTTATGGGCTGTTTTTCTTTTCTCCCCCTGCTCCAATTTCTTTTCTTTATTTACCTCTTACTTAACAGATTGTCATGATCATGTAATTCCACTAAAAGTAAAAATTTAAACAAAAACAAACCGAAAGGCATGCTCAGAAGGGCATAGGACAGGGAGGCAGAGATATGGAGACTGGCATGTGAAAGACAGAGGTCAGGACAGAAGCATCACTTTGCAGGGCTGTTGCAAGATTAAAATAGGATAACCAGTATACTCTACCCCCAAGTTCCTTAGGGAAGGACGAGAGAAAACATGACAAATAGATACAGTACTCTATTTGCATTAATACTCTAGTATAGCTACATATGCAACCTATATGGCATAACTGTAGTAATTAAATCTGCTTATCAAAATATTTAAAGTACTTGGAGGATTATACAATTTTGGGACAAGGAACATGGAGTAATCTGAATTGTGCAGAAAATGACAATGCTGGAATGGTTCTCAGGCCTTTATTTATGTAAAAGCTTGAAACCAAGCTTCAAGTAAACTGTAGGACCTAAAATTTATGTGCTTCTTCTCTGAAAGATAAGCTTGCTAATTGTGAGGATAGTCCTCCTCCATCATGGGGATGATGCTAGAAACCTCCTTAATATATTTCTGCATGTGCAGAAAGCACAATGAACATAGAACATGGATTAAAAGGGGCAGCCTAAGAGGAACGGTACGAAAAGCAAAGTAATTGACCAAAATTCCATTATATGTAGGTCTGATATACCATCAACTTAGGAACTTGTTAGGTCTGAAGCCTAGAGATGGTCCTGTCAATTAACATGAAGCTACTGACTAAAGAGATGCCCTCTGACAGAATGATCTGGGATATCAAAATCCACATTGTGCGGAAGCCAAGGAGGATCACCATACCAGAAAACAGCCTGAGAACATTATCCTTACTGATGGTGCACAGCTGTACAAATAAAAGTGAAATCTGGGGGCACCATCTTACTAATTACCCTTTTTTGAAGAATGGTAGGGCAGATCCTAACAGCTCTTATAGCATCTTGCCTTTGGATCTGGTGGCCCCATTCAAAACCTAGGTTCAAAACACAGGAACAGTGCTGACTTTTTGCAGTCCTTTGGAGAACAATCAAAGGCTAAGCCTAAACTGTTGTTTTCCCCATAACATTTTCTTGAACCTTTGCCTTTGTGAAAGCTAAGATAGGATGACTTAGGAGACTTCAGTCCAACCTCCTCCCCTGTTAGAGGAGTCTCATAGCCTATCAATCTTGTAGCCTATTTTATCAGGCAATTTTTTCACTCCCTTGGTTCCATTCTGCTTGGTTCCTTCTCTCCCTAAACCATATCAGTTCAACTTGGTGATTATAAAAATTACTATGTAACTTTAAAAACAGGTGTCTTCAATTTCTTGCTTCCCTATCCCTTCCTCATTATCTTTTCTTCTGTGCCAAGTTTTATTCACAAAATTGTTACTATGCAATTTGGCCCCAAAGTTTACCTGAGCAGGTTTATAAACTCAGAAACAATGAAAGGCTGAACAGCAGAGTTTAAGTAAAGAAGTTCTAAATACTGTAAATAAAAAGCTATTTGAAAATATTGGAATAAAGTAGCCTTACTTGAGATGCTGAATCGACTACACAAATCTATAATGTGAGCCACCATAGAGTTGCAAAAAAAGACAACACAAACCTCCTTAAGCAATGAAGCTCACTATGTCCCCAACTAGTGTCAGAATTTGATAGCTTGTGGTATTGCAGGTTTTGTGTATTTGTTGTTGTTGTGTGCCTTTAGGTTGTTTCTGACTTATGGCAACCCTAAGGCAAAGCTGTCATGGGGTTTTCTTGGCAGGTTTCTTCAGAGGGGGTTGCCATTGCCATTGTCTGAGGCTGAGAGAGTGTGACCTACCCAAGGTCACCTAGTGGGTTTCCATGGCCAAACGGGGATTCAAACCCTGGTCTCCAGAGTCATAGTCCAATGCTCAAACCACCACACCACACTGCCAGCATTTTAATGCTTTACCACTGCTGTCACTGTTTTTATCTGATTGCACATCTGATTCTTTAATTTATGTGCTGCTGTTTTACATTTCAGAGTTTCTGTTCTACTGAATACTTAAATCCTTTTGAGAGGATAATTTATTCCAAATAAGTGGTTTGAAAAATGTACAAATTCTAAAAAAATATCAGAATTTGAAACAAAAATAATACAAATAACCTATCTTACAAAATTGCTTTGATAACAAAATGGAGGTAGAGGGATCATGTACTACCTTGAGTTCAATAAAAAAATAAAACCCAGGATATAATGATAAAAGCTGTTAGCCTACAGCTCCAGGGCTGCAGTGATGTAGATATTGTACTTCTTTGACAAGAAACTCCTATTTTTGTATAGGCTTGGACAACATTTTAAATTATTTTATTAAAATATTCTCAAAAGGGCATAAAATAAAATAATTTAAACAATTTAAACATAATTTAAGACAATAGAAATAATGTAAACAGAGTAAAAGAACATTAAACATTTTGAAAAGTTAAAAACAAGTCAGTTTAAAACAAATTAAAATAGGCTAAATCAATTTAAATCCATACACAAATTCAATGG
The DNA here is from genome assembly GCF_019175285.1 of Sceloporus undulatus. Lineage (NCBI taxonomy): Eukaryota > Metazoa > Chordata > Lepidosauria > Squamata > Phrynosomatidae > Sceloporus > Sceloporus undulatus. Next base: position 308,843,925 of record NC_056522.1, on the reverse strand, counting down.
AATCAATTACGACATTAGTAAAAACCCATGTTTTTGCTGGCACAGAAATGATAACAAAGTGGACTCTAGCAGGCATCTAAGGGGAGGATATTCCATAATCAGTGTACCCACACTTTCACACAAAAGTCCATCAGTCCTTGGGTAGGTGTATTTAGGGAGGCACTCCTTTGAGCCTGAAAATTGCAAGCCATTTTGGGGGAGTTAACTTTTCTCTATTGCTAACTTACTTGTACAGTTCTCATTGCTACTAGGGAGGAGATGGATCATGTGTGTGGACTTTGATTTTCTACATTTGCTTCTGTACTAAACCTCCCTTGAGAGTCCATCTTCCATTTGCCTAGGCTTGAGAAAATGTGTGCACTGACCCAAGTGCTCTATGTGTCCAGCTACAGGGAACTGATTTGATTGCTGGATGAAGGGATACGTCTGCGCAGAATTTGTGTGCAGCCCAATTCTGCCATTGACTGTGAAGGGTTCTGGACTGCATCAGCAAAAGGACTGGAATGCTTCACTGCTGTATACCATCTGCTGTACAGTTGGCCCTCCTTATCCACGGATTCTTTATCCACAGATTCAACTACCCACAGCTTGAAAATATTTAGGGGGGGGGAATCCAAAACACAAACCTTGATTTGTAATTTTATATAAGGGACACTATTTCATTACTCCATTGTATATAATGGGACTTGACTATCCATGGATTTTGGTATCCATGGGGGACCTGGAACCAAACCCCAGCAGATACCAAGGACTCCCTGCATTATTTATCATCAATACAGCATATGCTAATGTAGTCATATTTGTCAGTGTTTGGCACTGAAATAATTCACTGGGATGCCTGGAACTACCCCTATTTCTGGAATGAGACACACCTCTTCTCTCTCCATTTCTTTTTACGCACTCTTTTCTCTCCCTCTTCCCACCTAGTGTGCTGCTGGGGAAGGAACAGACTGCCCTTTCAGAGACTTGACTTGACCACTTGCATAGGTTTTTAAATTGGATTGAGGGCAGCATGTAATCTGGGCAGAATCCACATCAAAATTAGGAATGTAGGTTGCTATAGAACTAGTTATTAGTTTCCCGTCTTCTTGGATTGGAAGCTGAGGGACGGATTCCATCCAGTTGCAACACACCAGTGCACACACATTTGTGTAGGTAAAATACGTCGGCCCCCATAATATATGTTTGTGTAGATAAAACACTCCCTCCCCCATAGCAGAACCTGTATTGAATACCAGGATTCCCTGTACAAATCAGAGAGAGCAATTACTATGGCAGTTACCATGCTAATATCACAGCACTACAATATGACCAGTAGGATTTTCTTTTTTCTCATCACCTATTTGTTAAAAATATACCATCACAAAATCTTGTTTTCAAACTATCTGTAACATGCAAACAAACAGTTTGTGCTACTTCAGATCAGCCCATGAGAACCTTGCTGTCAAGGAAGTCAGATGAAGAGACGTGCTTCCCACCACGGTAAGCCTGAGTGGAAGAGAGATTTTTGGACGCATGTACTGCCTTTCTCGTTTTGGCTTCAGTGAGGTCACTTTGCAACTGTGTCAATATTTGATACATGCAAAAACTGGATTGGTCTCTTGGAACAAACACTAAACCCCCACACCAAAATTTTACTGGCTCAAAAAGGAGCTACAGTCAAGTGCTTACAATAGTGACTGCTTGTAAACATACCACAGGATATAGCAGTGAACAATGCTGCATCTGGTTATTTTTCCAAAACAAAGATGTAAACATGAGAGCTGGCTGGCTGCAATCCTGTACAGCTAACCGTACATTAGGAGTTCTTCATGCCAACCTATGCTAGGCTGAGCCATATACCACCCCCAGGAATTACCATTCAGCCTATGAAGCTCTTCCTGCATGGCCATCCCATGCCTTGTGGGGAGCAGGCAGTATGGGAGAAACATCTGGCTTTGTCCCCAAAGCCAGATGCAAAATGATAACAGAACTGAGATCTGCTGGAGTCCTCCATTTTGTGTCTGACTACAGGAACACAGCCAGATGCTTCGTTGATCCCTCCTGCTCTCCCCAAGGCACGGAATGACAATACATGGGGGCAGGTCAGAGATATACAGTATATCCGGATTGGGGGGGGGTGACGACTTTGGGCAGAGGAGGGGAATACAAACCTTTGCAGTACCCAAAAAAGAATATACATAGACATAAGAGAAACATATACATTTGTATGCTACTAACAAGATGCCAGCCTGTTCAGTAATTATAATGTCATAAGTCTGATTTACACCACTAAAATTAATTTTTATGGTCATTGTACATACAATGACCAAAAGTCCCCTGAAAACCTTACTTTCAGCAACAGCCCCCAAACATGACCATTTTCAGGTTGCCAGAGTGGGGGAGGTGGGATGAGCAGAGGCGTGCCTGGTTTTCTTCTTGTAGAATGGATGTGCTGCAACAAACATCTGCAGGGTCCTCCTGTAGCTATGTCTCTCATTGCAGAAACTTGGTCTTAGTTTAACAAAGTTAAACTGCAATCTGGTTCAGTCGTGGACAAGCCACATGTTGTCTTTGTAGCTACAAAGTGCTTCCATGTAGTCAAGTCTCCACATCACAGCTGCAATAAATGCAACTAATAATTACATGATTTAGCTACATAGCACAGCTTGTTTCTGTTGCAGCACCAGTAACTTTACATGAAGGATACAATTAGTATAAAAATATACACATGGTGGTTAAAGTCTGCATGATTTATCAGTACAATGTGGGTTTTTTGAGAGCTGCCATATATTGTGTTACACACAAACAGATCCAAAACAGTCCTGACATTATGTTAATTTGAAACCTCTGAGAAAAATCACTGCTCTGTTAGGCACAGCCAGTCAACCAGTCTTAACAACTTTGGGAATCAGACAGTCTTGGCCAATCAAAAGATATCTGTTCCCTTCCTGGTTTTCAAAGCTTCTAAACAATCCAATAAGCACATTGTCATCCTCGTTACCTGTTAACAGGCAGAGAATAGGTGCATTCAAACATCAACATGCTATTTTAATGTTATCTATAAAAAGATTGGCAATCACGTTCCCACCTCTACTTCAGTCACCTCAGTCACTGTGCTAAAACCAACACCCTCCTGGATAATGTACATGTCCTCAGAGGAGCTCTCCTCCTGCACAATTATGCATTCCTCCTCAGAGTCTGAGAGTGCAATCTCCATGATATCCTTCTGTTGGGCAAAGCTCTGCTGTGCAGCAACATAGTGTCTATTGCTTGTGACAAGGAATTCAGCTTTGTGCCTTGGCGCTGCCACATCTACTGATTGCATGACCAGCACTGCAGCCTGCTCCAAAGCTGGTGGCTCCTGATAGCTCCTCCTGTCACACTGGGTTGGATCTTTGCCTGGGTTGCTCTTGTGCTCAAGCTGATGGCGTCGTAGGCTCTGGGGGAGGGCATACCCCATACCACAAATATTGCACTGGTGAGGCTTGTCAGCATGGTGGGTTTTTTGGTGGCGCCGCAATTTTGTGGCTAGAGGATAGGATTTGGGACAGAGATGGCAGCGGAAAGGCCGCTCACCTGTGTGCAGTCGCTCATGAGCCCTCAAGGTGTGGGGATCCCGCAGTGCCTTCCCACACACTGTGCATAGGTGAGCCTCACCTGTGTGAGAAATCAGGTGGCGGCGCAGCTCAGGGCGCTGTGGGAAGGCATCTCCACAGAAGTGACAATGGTAAGGACGCTCCCCTGTATGCAGACGGAGGTGCCCCCGTAGATTGCCTTGCTGTCGGAAAGACTTGGGACAATAGGGGCAAGAGTAGGGTCGCTCACCTGTGTGAAGCCGCATATGGTTGCGTAGCGAGCCAGGATTTGCCAGCTGCCGCCCACATATCACACACAGGCAGCTGGCTGTGACAGAAGGGCTGGGCTCTTTGGCCAGGTGTGTTTTACGATGGATGCGAAGGGAGGGTCTGCGAGCAAAGGATTTCCCACAATCAGGGCAGGCAAAAGGGCGCTGGCCTGTGTGCAGGACCTGGTGTTCTTGAAGGTCGCGCTTTGTGCCATAGGCCTTGTGGCACTGCGGACACTCATAGGGCCGCACCCCACGGTGGCCCAATACGTGGGCTTTGAAGCTTTCTTCTGAGCTATAGTTCTTGCCACATTCTGTGCACAGAAATGGTTTATGATCAGTGTGTACAAAGTGATGTTTTTTCAAGTGGCAAAGCTGCAGGAAAGCTTTACCACATTCTTCACACTGGTGTCGTCGTTCACTGCCTGTCTCCTTCAGCTGTTGAACAGCAATCATTTCACAATGATGCTGTTCTTCCAGTTTGGGATTCTTTTCCTGCTTCCTCATCTTGTCTTTGGGTACAGATATGCCACCGGCATTGGTGACTTCTTCAGTGCAAGACTGGCTTCTCAGCACCTGAGGCTTCTCAGCTAACTGTGTATCAAGGCAACCAACATTGCACAGGAATGACCATGAAGAAGCTGCATTCAGTTTTCTCTCTGTCAAAGTCTCATTCACTTGATCAGCCAGAGACTCTGGCACATCATCCTCTGTGTCTCCTTCTTCCTCTTCCTCCATGGGACAGCTCACAAAGAGCTGGCTCTTTTCACTCTGTGAGTTGGCCTCCCTGAGCTCACACTGCAGGGCCCAGTTTTCATTCCTTTCCTCATGTCTGTCATCCAGCCCAAAGGGCTGTGTATCCAATAGCTTTTCATGCAGCCTAGGAAAACAAGGGGATCTTGCTATCTGCTTCACAACCTTGGATGCATCAGGAGCACCTGCAGATTTGAAACAGTAACTGTTAACTCCCTTAGGCAACAAGGTAATTACTGATAGTTCAAAGGAAAACTTCTTTGTTTCTGTGAACTGCCTCCCCTACTCATGCCCTATATCCAGGACTATCTGACTCAGTGTAAAGATTTAAAGAGTGTTCTAGGTGACCAAAGCAATGGTTCTGAGAATGAGAAAACAAACACTTAGGACATTCTACTTGAATTACTAAAGCCCTAAAGTTTTAGGACTGTAGGAACACTGCTTCAGCATCTGCTAAAATTGATTCTGCATGGCTGTTCTTTTTGGGAGCAGTTTCCCAGAGTTTGTGAAAGATATTCCTTTTTTGACAGCTTCCAGAATCCTTCTAGCCAATATGGCTTGTTGCTGTAGAATCCGGAAGATATCATCTGAAAACTAATGTTTCCAAGCACTTCCTTTTCCTACATAGATGATCTTTGTGATCTTGAAAGAAACAGCTACAGTGACAGTAACTTTAATTTTTATACTGAGTTTCAAAATTACACTGTGTTTTTTAAAAAGGTGTTTATGTTGCCTTAGGTCTCATACTGGGAGAAAGGTGAGATATAAAACAAACAAACAAACAAATAAATAAACAAATGTCTCTCTTAAGCACACTCAATTTCATCAAAGAGTTTTGTTGCATAATTTCAAATGAGGTTAAAGAAATGTTAAAAAGGAGTGTTGTAATGGACACTTATCTTTCACAAGATTTGTGGTTTTGTGTATCTTTAAAAGAAAAACCAGTAACAGCCACTATGCAGCAACTTAATATCATATCTGTGGTAATGATACCCAGTATTTTCCTTTAATTGCCACAGAGTGAGCCAGACTTTTTTTTATCCAACATTTTTAAAGAAGGGCAAATAGAATAATATCTAAGGAGATGTATTTCTGTGTACACATGTGCATAAGAAAGTGAAGAAAAGCCAAGATTAATTCCTGCATGAAAGACAAGAGGCGGCCAGGTATCTGCTAATGTCAAAGATATAATCTCTGCTGTGTATGATAAACCCCCCAAAAAGAAAAAAAGAAACAGGAGGAAAAATGATCTGTGAATGACACCTAATTGTAAGCACTCAAAACAGGTTATTTTACACAAACATATATTATATTAAGACATAGGAATGCACAAATTTAGAATGAGCAGAGAACCTTGTGAATTGTAGTTCTTTGATGTGGTAAGTGGTTCTAGGACCTTTGCACTTCACTATGCCACAATTTCCATGATTCTTTCCAGGAGGCCACAATAATTTAAATCAGCCTTGTTTTGCAGTATAGACATACTATTAGATACATTATTCTACACACTCTGGATTGGCCAAGAAACATTCTGATTCAAGAGGTGTGCCAATAATTTTCAAAGAGGTGTACTTTTCAAAGGACTCTACCAGCATTGTAATGAAACAGCAAAGCATTGTTCATAAGCAGGGCACTCGCTAGCGAAAATACAAGCCACTGGACAGAAATTTGTGAAACAATATATGTTAAACTTGTACTTAGCCCTGAATTTACAAAGTGGTCCTAGGAAAGCCTTAAATTGTTTCAGATCCAGTTCCCTACCTCTCTGAAATCAGGATATGGAAAGGCAACCTTCTGAGATCAGGCGTCAATGACACAGCCATAGTTAATTCCCAACAATGGAAAGCATGCATGCCCCAAAAATAAAAAATAAAAAGATGTAGGTTATCAAATACTTGATTATATCCATTAAGATGATGGAGGGTGGGAACCTCTGTGTTTATACTATGAATTGTTCCAGTTGGTAAAAATATTGGATATTGAATATGATGAACATTAAATATAGGTAAGGATAGAAAGACAATTAAAATAATATGGAATATAACTATATATTGGGAATGGGGCACTGGGAAGAAAAGAGGAAAAAACATTAAAAATAAAATTGATGTCCCAACATGATCAACATGGCAAGTGTGGGAGGGATAAAAATACTGAAAACAGAAAATTATAAATGGTTCCCAGCAGAATATTTAAATAAAGATGTAGAGGAAGGAAAGGGAAAGTGATAAAGAAATTAAAAGAGAAAGGATATAAAACAAATAGGTGATCTATATGAAAATTAGGGAAATTAATAGATGAATAAATTACTTGAGTTAATAGGAAAACAAGATGAATAAACAAATGTTTGCAAGAATTAAATATTAAAGAAGAGTGTCAATATCCGTTAGAAGTATTAGTTAGGATAAGGGTAGGAGGAGATAAAGGAATAGGAAGAAAATATAAAATGCTATTGGGTCCAAAACACACTGCAGAAATAATCCAGTTTGAGACTGCTTTAACTGCTCTGGCTTAGTGCTAGGGAATTCTGCAAGCTGTAGTTTTGTGAGATATTTAGCCTGCTCTGTCAGAGAAATCTTGTACCACAATAAACTACAGTTCCTAGGATTCCCAAGCATTTAGCCAGGGCAGTTAAAGTGGTCTCAAATTGGATTATCTCTGTAGTGTGTTTTGAACCTTGGTAAATTATTTTAATTTGATAGAAGGGCTAGTGGAGATCTGGGGGAAATTATGGAGGTTTATAGAAAAGAAATTCAACAATAGATACAAAAAATATTAGGATAAAAATAGGAAGGTAAGAGAATGACAGTTAACAATTATAGATAGATGGTATAGAACTCTGCACCAGTTAGCATGAATGCATGCATGTATAACTGTTCTGAAGAAAAGTTGTGGCTGTGGAATTTTTGGTTAAAGGAACTCTTGCACAACTATTAGATGTCTGTAGAGTCAGTTTTCAAAAACAGTGCTTCCTGTATTTATCTAGAACCACAAATATAGTCCCTACTTTGACATCCTTTTTAGGATTGCAGATACAGTACCTGCAACAGAATCCACTGCATTTCCATTTAGGGAAGCATTGCCTTGTTGCACCACAACCTCTACTTCTACATCTGTGGTCTTGGTCACTGTTATCGGTTCTTGTAGTTTTTTCTTCTCTGTAACAAGTCCCCCAACTGATGCCGTCATTGGTAGCTTTGCTTCTAATCGAATAGGATTGGCCTGGGGCTCTCCTAACCAATACAACAATTCAGTGCCAGCATCAATGGGGCAGCATACGTGGATGTGGAGCTCCTCACCCATCCACACTAATGTCACATTTGCTTCTTCTTCATTTTGACTTTGCTTCAGCAGGCTGAAAAACACATCAAGTTGGCTATTACTAGCCAATTCAAGCTCAATTAAAAATACAGCATTTTTACCAGAGGATATAGCAGTAGAAACATTACAAGAATGTGGACCATGGAAATAGTGAAAAGGGGGTTTCAATATGATCTTGCAACAATGGGGCGAAGCAGACAGGTGGCTTGGAGTGGCCTCTGGCCGCTCCAGTTGTGACTGGCCCCTGACCACAGTGAATAGACTGCCCACTTCTGAAGTAGGCCTCCACCATGGTCCCAAACGAGCCTCCAGCAGAAGCACCTTTTTGTCACTCCTTTTGTTGACAGCTTCGGTCATGCAGCCGGAAGCCACTCTATTTGGCCTGTCTGTTTCAAGCCAAAGAGACCTTGACAGTCTGCTAGAAAAGCCAACTTGGATGACTTTTTCTGAGTCTCTTATTAGGAGAACATTGCCTTGTACAGGCACATGTTTAATCTCTCTAGCTTACTACCGTGTACGTGAGCTTTTACATACTTCTGAAATGCAATGTCCATCAGCACTAAGCAGTGGATCATGGGGAGAAATGTTGGAAAATATAGTTGAAAAGCATCTGGGAGGCTATATTTGCCCATCTCAACTATGCTGACTAGCAGTAGTTCTACAGGATTTCAAACAGAGGTATCTCCCACCCCTACCTGAAGATATAAGAGAATTAATCAGGGTATTTCCACATATAAAGCAGACCTTTATTGGAGCCAATATCCTGCAACAAACAAATAGCCACTATATTGTCTAGCCACATCCATTTGCATTCATGACAATAGCACCACAATCACAAAGTAGAATTTATAGCGGTTACAATATCCTATGTCTAATTTAGGATATTGTAACTGACTAACAGGATGCCAAACAAATATATTAAACTTCTTGATCTTGGATATTAGAAGACAAGATAGTCTTCATGGATTGGTAATGGAAAAGATTTGTCACCAAGCAGAAACAGCTACATATATGGGTACAGTGGCTTGTAGATATTAACCATTTGCCCTTTGTCTTTTCCACATTTTGTTCTGTTACAGCTTAGAAATGAAATGGATTTAACTGGAATTCTTATCACTTGATGTACACAAGATATCACAGCAAAGGCACAAAATATTTTTATTGTTACACAGAAGATAAAAATAAATTGGTACTTGCTGATTGCATAAATATTCACCCCCTTTGAAATGTTTAAATATGCTCTGGTACAATCCACTGCCTTTAGAAGCAAGTAAATGGAGTCTATTTGCTTGCAATTTCAGTGTCATGCGCTCACAAATTAAATACATTTCTTTCTGGAAGAACCCAGAGTTTGCTAGAGAGCTTATAGAATTATAGAGCTGGAAGAGATCTTAAAGGCCATCCAGTCCAACCCCCTGCCATTCAGGAACTCACAATCAAAACACTCCCGACAGATGGACATCCAGTCTCTGTTTAAAAACCTCCAGAGAGACTCCACTACACTCCAAGGGAGCATGTTCCACTGTCAAACAGCTCTTACTGCCAGGAAGTTCTTCCTAATGTTTAGGTGGAAACTCTTTTCTGGTAGTTCGCATCCATTGCTCCAGGTCCTATTCCTTGGAGCAGCAGAAAACAAGCTTGCTCCATCCTCAATACAACAACCCTTCAAATTCTTAAAGAGAGCTATTATATCACCTCAGGAGCTATCAGAACCAGTCTGGAATAAAGTTGTGCAGAAGCAGCAATCAGGGTTAGGTTATAAAAAAGTTCAACTTATGAACATTTCGTGGAGCACTGTTAAATCCGCTTTTGCAAAATAAAAAGAATATGGCTGAACTATGACTCTGCCTGGAGAAGGCCATCCACCGAAACTAAGTGACCAGGTAAAGAGGTATTAGTTAGAGAAGCAACTAAGAGGTTAATGGCAACTCTGAAGAAGCTGGAGAAATCTGTAGCTGAGATGAGAGAAACATTCATACAACAAATATCACTGAGAAACTCCTAAAAACACAGATTTATGGAAGAACGCAAAACGAAAGTCAATGCTGAAACAAAGCCATATTAAAGCCCATTGGGAGTTCCCCAAAGGTCATGTGGAAGACTCATTAAACATGTGGGGAAAGGTTCTCTGGTCTGATGAGATCAAAATGGAACTTTTTTTTTTTTGCCTTGCCAAAAAATATTATGTGTGGTCTGAAGCCAACATTGTTCATTGGCCTGAAAACACTATCCCCATGGTGAATTATATTGGTGGCAGCATCGTGTTGTTAGGATGCTTTTCCTTGGCAAGGATTGGAAAATTGGTCAGGAATGAAGGCAAGATGGCTGGACCCAAATATTGGGGAATTCTAGAGGAAAACCTATTTCAGTTGGGAAATATCTTGAGACAGGTTTAGCAGTTCACCTTCCAGGTGGACCCTAAACACAAAGTTCCAAAACAAGAACAGGGTTGAATTAGGAGCCCTGGTGGGGCAGTGGTTAAATGCCTGTACTGGAGCCACTCACTCAAAACCATAAGGTTGCGAGTTCAATACCAGCAAAAGGGCTCAAGCTTGACTCAGGCTTGCATCCTTCCGAAGTCGCTAAAATGAGTATCCAGCTTGTTGGGGGGAAATTAGCTTACAGTTGTAAACTGCTTAGACACTGCTTAGGTGGTATGAAGCGGTATATAAATGAAGCTTGTTTGTATGTTTGAATTAGAATACCCAGTTAAAACCCACATCTCAGTCTGATTGAGAATCTAGGTCAAGGCTGGAAAGTTGCTGCTTATCAAAGGCCTTAGTTGAGACAAAACTGCAGCAAACTATGCTCAAACAAAACCCAAAACATAAGCTAATTTTTGCATAAATATATTATACTTTAATAAATGCAGATAAATAAAGGACAAGAACATAGAGAGCATGAGTGTGGATAGACATAAAGGAGAGAAAAGGAAGCTCCAAAAGGGAATTGAGAAGTAGTTTCCTGATTGAATCCTTCTCACCCCTTGATCTTTTTTCCTATTAATAAGGAATATTAGAAATATGTTTTCAAACAGAGACATTAATATTTTTAATATTTTTAAATTTTATGATTGTCCACAACATGGCTTCTTATCCCACAATCTTCTGCCTCACAGTTAAAAAGCCAAAAAATGCAGCACCATATTATAGGCATACAGATATTGAGCTGGTGGTTGGAGACTGCAAATAACATGCGTTATAGATACTCACTATAGAAGATTTATAAAAAACTGAGAATTTTATTCCTTTCCTTAACAGATGAATACTTATATGGGACAAAGGTAATTATGGTTATAAATGGCTTCGAGATATGAGAATTCTTGTGATTGATACTAGAAGCCAGTTTAAGGGGAAAGTTCCATTTTTCACTGCTTGCTGTTTCCCTCATTTCACCTATCTGCACCTTAGAATTTTCCATGAATCTAGTTCTTCTTTCACCTTTTGACATAACATTTCAGTTTAGCACCTCTTGCAAATTAGTCATTGGGGGGTTACACACCGCCAAAAAGCAAGTGCTCGGCACGTACTAACCCTAGTACGTGCCAAGCACGTACAAAATGGTGGCGCCCATTCTATGTGGGCACCGCTATTTTGATGTAGCGGATGCTTAGCGTCCGCACGTTGTGGCGTGGAAATGGCACCGCAAGTGCACCATTGGCGCCTTGCAGCATCATAACCACGCTGCAAAAAGAACCCACTTTTTGCGGGTTCTGTTTGCTGCACCGGGGAACCGCGCGGTTTGTCCACTGCAGTTCCCTGGCACAGCAAACACGGGCGCTGGCAGAGCACCCTTTTTGGGCGCTCTGTAAAGCGCCACTGTTACCCGTGTAACAGCAGTGGAGTTGGAAACTACTTAACAGTTCTGCCATGTGGTGATTGCCCTCCCACCACATATATATTATGACTCTACCACTTTTATTGGTTTTAATTATTATGAAATTTTAAATTCTCTATTGTTTAACTGTCTTTTAAAGGGGGGATATTTTGTATATATGGTTGTACTTTAACTTTTGTAAGCCGCTTTGATTGTTTTAAACAAAAAGCGGGATATAAATAAATATTTTATTTATTATTATTTTATTAATTCCTATTAAGCTGTCAAATAATGGAAGAAACCCTAAATAATTAGTCCTGCCAATTTATAAAGAATGTGTATACTGTATATATTTTTCTATTAATAGAACAGTCCTGAAAATAGACATTGGCTGGAATTATGTTGGTGATATACACACACATAATTCAGGATTATGCACATATAGCTTGTTTTGGACATTGTGGAAGAAGCTATCCATTAGTGCCTTGCATAATGCTCCACCACTACCTCTAAGGCAGCTGTCAAGACCCAGGGATGTTACCATGGCAGTTTATGTGCTGGGACGCCACCAGGCAGTTTCCATCTTGACCACTGGAGATCTGGGACATCAACCTAATTTCTCTTCCTCTGGGTGCAGAACTACAACTTGAATGGACATTGTCTGGTCACATCCCCCCTCCATTCTGGTTGTGACATCCTTTGTGCCAGGGTTGCAGTGGGGAGCTGCACAGTCTTGTTATGCTCTGCATTCTCCAACACATGATCTCAGCCATTATTTGCATGCTTTTAGATGATGTGTATATTTGTAGCAGCATGTAATAGCCCAGATCCTACATCAAGCAAAGCATTAATATTCCACATGCATAGTTCCATGTCCTCCTCTATCATGGAGGTTATCCAATCTGGGGGGGGGGGGCAACTGCTGCTGCTTAGTGAGGAGGGGGGAGAGGATAGAGACAGAAGGTAATTCAAACCATGAAGAAGCACCATGATTCACTAGCACATGCTCATCAGCATCTCAGAACTCTTCAGTTAGTGTGGCTGCCTGGCTTCTACAGTGGGTTGGAGGAGAATGAATTGGATGATGGATCATAGCTACATCATTGTAGCTGTGCTTCTCGTGCAGGATCTCAGCCTCTATTTTCAGGTATTTATTACTGGTGCAGAACCTCATTGTCTGGGTTGGGGATTTAAAATCTCCAGCACCAGAAGACAGAATCCATTTATGAGGTGTCAAAAGGTACATTACAGCTTTTGGAGGAAAAAGATAACCAAGGAAAGCAACACAAATTTACATCATGCTTCCCAAAATTACATCATGCTTGTTAGCTTATCTGCATACCCTATAGCTTTCTGATTTTCATCAGCATGAAGGAAACATTGCAGGATATATAAAAAAAAGTCCAAAGATGAACGAATCAGCCCTAGTGGTGGCAGTGAGAAAGTGCAGAAAGCCAGTTGAATTTCTGCATGGGTAGTAAAATCATTTCTTAATTAAACAGTGCCCATTTATCATGACTACTTAACATACACATACAATTCTAGAATAGCCAAAGATTTAGATTCAGATGACTGAAATTTGCTCCAGGTTATGCAGCAAGACAGTCATCTGATTGTTGTGTTGTATGTTTGGACTCATTTTTTCTAAAGCATGAAAAGAAGCTTACTTATAATTTCATATGCTGAAAGCTGCCCCAGCCACATGAAGAAACAATCTGATTATCCTTGCACTACATTAGTTTTGTAAATGATCCTGAAACTGCAGTGTTACCAAGATTAATTTTTAAACAGAAATGCATATGTTGTTGATGTACCAAAATACAAAGTGCTCTGGTGAGGCAGACAACAATATTTAACTTGCATATACCTAATTTTCAGTGACCTGGAACAAGACTGGAGAGAAAAGCATGGTGTTTTGAAGAGTTTTCAGGATAAAAGTACTTGATTTCACCAACACATTTCTCTACTAACAGCAAGTGAACCAGGTGAGATACCTGGCATGAAGCACCAAGGTGTCCAGTTTTGTTGAATTATAGTTGACAGAGCTTAAGGATATTGGCTCGATTCTTAGGCTACTTTGCACACACATTTGCATATTGGATCCTTGTCTCTCAGATTAAAACTAACAAGGAAGGAACAGCTGGTTGTACCTAGGAAATCATTAACACATGTTTGCAAAAGGGAGTGGTCCTAGAGCAGGGGTAGGCAACCTTTTTGAGCCGGGGGCCGGGTTGCTGTCCCTCAGACAACTGAGGGGCCAAAGCCGGGGGGGGGGGGTTCCCCCCCTCGGGGGGCGGGGCCGCGTGCCGGGGGTGGAGCTTCCACCCTCCGGGGACGGAGCCACATGCCAGGGGCGGAGCTTCCACACTCTGGGGTCGGGGCTTTCTCTGCTCCCTTTCCCGACCTCCAGCTGTCTGACAGTCAGCTAGAAGTGGGGGGGAGGGGAGATTGGGAGAGGAGGTGACAGGCGCGCCTGCTCCTCCTGCCCTTCCTTGGCCCCCAGCTGCCTCTCAGAGACAGCTGGGGACCAGTAAGGGCCCGTGAGGGGCAGGAGCAACAGGCGCAGCCCCTGCTCCTTTCCTCGGGGCTTTGCCAGGCCTGAGGTGTCCTCCAAAGGACACCTCAGGTCTGCCGAAGCCCCGTGGGGAGGAGGAGGCGTATGCCCGCCCTCTCCTCCTTGGCCCCTTCCTTCAGCCAAATGGGCTCCAAGGGGCCCTTTTAGCCGAAGGGGAGGGAGGTCGAAGGGAAGGGCTTGGGCACCCATCCCAGGCCATTCCCTTCGGCCGAAACCACTATTATTGTTAAAGCAGACCTTTTAGCATTAAAAGCACCGAAAATACACAGAAATGCACTTTGGAAAGTCACATAGTCTCACCTTCCGAAAGAGTCTTCTTCTTCTTCTTCTTCCTCCTCCTCCCTTCCTCCCTCCTCTTCCTCCACCCTCCTCCTCCTCCTGCTCCTCCCTCCCTCCCTCCTCCTCCTCCTCTTTCTTCCTCCTCCTTCCTTCTTTCTTACCTTCCTCCCTCCTCCTCCTTCCTCCTCCTCCTGCTAATTCCTTCCTCCCTCCTCCTCCTTCTTTCCTTCCTTCCTCCCTCCTCCTCCTGCTCCTTCCTTCCTCTCTCCTCCTCTTCCCCCGTGGGAAGGGCAGCCGCAGGTAGGACGGTAAGGAGGAGGAGGACCCCCGCCCCTTCCTGCCCTGCCCACGGCTGCTTGGAGCCGTGGGAAGGGAGGGAAACGGCAGGAGGACCCCCGTCCCTTCCTTCCCTCCCCGCGGCTGTCGCAGCCGTGGGAAGGGAGGGAAAGGGCAGGAGGCCCGATGCGGCTGCCAGAGCCCCGTTGGAGGGCTCCAGCCAGCGCACCGGGCCTCCTGGAGGCCCGATGCAGCTGCCGAAGCCCCGTTGGAGGGCTCCAGGGGCCGCACTGGGCCTCCTGGAGGCCCAGTGCCATTTTTTTCAAAATGGCGCCCGGAGCGGCGAGGAAGTGGGGCGGCAATTGGCGGCAGGACTGCGCAGGGGCCGGCTGAAAGGCCTCCGTGGGCCGCATCTGGCCTGCGGGCCGGAGGTTGCTGCCCCCTGTCTTAGAGTGTCTGAAAAAGTCTTTTGTAAGATCATTCCTGAAGAGGTCCTCTATATACCTACAAGATGCTAATGTTAGCAACGTATCCTTTTTGGGAAAGATGCAGATAGTTGTAAACCACCTACTGGTTGTGTGAATCAATCATAAAGGGCCATCATAATTTGAGCAATCTTAGCCAATAGTCGATATTGTCAGATGTATGAAGTTGGCTGAGAAGGCTGTAAAGAAGATTGTACTTTACCCATGTGTTTCTATTCTCCTCACCTCCTCCAACTGGATACCTTGCTGCAGACAGAAGCCCCTTTCCAGCAGCCTGTTGAAAATGACTGAAATGGAAAGCAAGCAGGGCCTCAATTAAAGAGGTTTTCTGGGAGTGCTAATTACTATTGCATTAGCTGTGGCTTTTACCTAAACTACAGTCAAGCTAGCATATTAACATATGCTATTATTATAATAATCTTATTATTATATAGACTCATGCAGCCCCAGAAAAAAATCATATACGATGCTGGTGGCCTGTAGTTTGGTCTCCTAATGCCATTTTCTTTACTTAAAAGCACCCGTGTCTCCTCCTTTGGATCAGGGTCCTCAATCTTGCCATGTCTCTTCATTTGAAACTTATTACCATATTATCCCCATGTCTATTAGCCTTGCTGGGACAGGGAGACAGGTATATATACTATACTAACAGGAGCTCTGGCGAGGAAGACTTTGATTATAGAAATGATACAAGAAAGGATTAATCACAATGAGCACTACTCCTTCCTCAATATCTCCTCCCATTTCAAACCACAGGAAGAAGTGGGTAAGAAATAACAACAATAATAATAATTTTAATTTTTTAACCCAGTTTCAGGAGTGGGATGGAATGTAATATGATACAGAAAGATGAAAATCATGACCCTCACCCTAAACTTTCAACGGGATGCCTAATGTGATACAGGTCTTTCAGACCTTTACAGTGGTCAGTTAGTGTTGATGTATTAAAGCAATAAATCTGCTTATCAAGTCACTTCTCTCTATGAGAAGTGGGTTTCTATAGCCAAGTGGAGGAGAGTCAAAAGATGTCAAGTAAGGGGTTGTCCGCACAGGTCAAAAGGCCTGTGTCCCCCTGTTTAGATGATGTAGGTCTAAACCCCAGGGCCAGGATTGGGCCTGAACCTGGTAGACCAGACACAGATCTAGTGGATCTGGCCTGATCCTGTGGTAAACAGCTTTTATCCCTGTGTCAATTGGATCTCCAGTTTTCCTGGAAACTCTGCAGCAACCCGCAGCTGTTTAGATGGCCCCCTGCACCCCTTACCTTGCCATGCTGTTGCTCCTACTGAGAATGTCCCTGTCACTGTGTGATGTGGAAACAGGGAATCTGGCCATATAGGTGCATCCAGGTGTCTTGTTTCCACAGCAGACGTGGTGACCGGGAGCTTCTCTGTAGGAGTGACAGCATGACAGGTAAGAAGCATGCACCCAGTAGTGGCTCCCACATTGGCATAGGGAGAAGTGTGTAAACACTCATCCATCCTCACATCAACCCAGGTGAGCACCTAGGCCAGAACAGCACAGGCTCAGCTCGTGCTATCCTGGCCCATCTGCTCAGCCCCTAAGTGTGTATTGGATTGCTGCCCCAAAAGACTTAGTTTTACAGCAAAAAATGTTTGACTAGTTTTGCTTTAAACTTCAGTCTCTCAGATCTATCAGTGCCATCTTGCTCACTCTTAGACTACCCATGGTAACATAGACTTTACACTTGTATAAGGGCTCTGCTTGCTCAGCAAAATGTCTCATCTAATCCAGATATTTGTTTCCCACATGAGCCACTCAAGATGCCTAGGGAAAGCCCTCAAGCAGAACATATTCTAATACTGCTCTCCATCAATCAGTATGGAGTGCTATACTGTGTCTGTATGACACCTACAGCTGTGGTTGCCAAGTATCTCTTATTATGAGAGAGGTTCCTCATTTGAAACTCAGAAAACATGTCTCTTATAGTACTGGAAGGTGTCTATTACTATAAGGGATGTCCCCTATTTGAGGGTTGAAAAGCTTTTCCTGTTATACAGACTGAACAAGATGCCGACATTTTCAGTATTGAGTGGGGGGAGCTTCATCAAGACAGAAATATGTGCATCATGTCATTTACAAATGTGGACAATATGATAACTTTACAGAAGAAACAGATGGCTAAGTTACCTGTAACCAATACTTTCATTGTGTATTTAGCAGAACACAAACTTGTTAACAGCTGCCACCTAAATGAGGAAAGCCAGTGTGGTGCAATGGCCTGAGTGCTGGACTAGGATTCTGGAGACCTGGGGTTCACTCCCTTCTTGGGAGACCCACTGAGTGGCCTTGGGCAAGTCTCTCTCTCTCTCAGCCCCAGAGGAAGGCAAAGACTAGCCAACCTCTGTTGGTTCTTTTGAATTTCCTTGGAAGGTTACATGGTGAATAATTCTGTCTCTGTAATTCCAGAGCACTGAGCCGTGGCAGTTAAAGTGGTGCCAAACCGGGTTATTTCAGCAGTGCAGATGCAGCTCAAGAGATGGTGGGTTTGAGGAAGGGCATCCACAGCAACTTCAGGGTTCTGGAAGCCCTAGAGCCCACCGACCCCTTCCCTGCTCTCACCGGCTCTGGCTCTTCTTCTTCCTTCAGTCCAGGCTTGAAGGGCAGCAGCATCCCCGGATGAAGGGGGCGCCCCACGCACCACACACCGACGCCTCGCTCGGCCGACAGCGACGGACCCAGGGCCAGGCCCTGCGGGAGGCACCCCATCAGTTGGCAACAGCAGCAGCAGCTGGAGGAGGAGGACCCATCCTGAGGCATGCTTCGGAGCTGGCCTGCTGGGGAGGAAATGGAAATGACAGTGTCACCAGATGCGTCCTCCTCATCGCAAAGGAAGGAGGACAACACACCACAAAATGTAGGACCCTCAAGGAAAAAGGAGGATACAACCAAGGCTTAAAAACACCCAGAGGTATAAATCCTTGCTTCTTCGTCCTGAAAATGGAGGATGTGACACAATAAAAGCTAAAGAACACCACTCGATATAAATATAAAATTAATGCCTCTTAGTCATGGTCAAAATGGAGGGCATTAAAAAATGGAGGACACGACACAATAAAACCTTTTTTAAGTGATATATATATATATATATCCATTCTTCTCAGGGAAGGAAATGGAAAGGAAAGTGGAGGACGTGACGACAGAAAAGCTAAAAAACCCCTCTAGTTGGTGCTTCTTGGTCCTGCTCAAAATGGAGGACGTTGCGCAACCAAACACTGATTATGGAAGTGTAAATTCACGCTTCTTGGCTGTGCTCAAAATGGAGGACGTTCAAGAAAGAAATGGAGGGCACCCATGATGACACAATAAAAGCTAAACAAGAACGGCCCTAGAAACATAAAGCCCTGCTTCCTGCTGCTGCTCAAAATGGAGGGCAGCCGAGGAAAACTGGAAGACGCGACACAACAAAAGCGCAAAGAAGAGCCCCTACTCCGCTCCTCCTCCATGACGCCTCTCGCCAAGCGGAACCTCGAGCTCAACAAGCCTCAGTTTCCGGCCGGACTGCTTTCCATGTTGCCCCCACCGGAAGTCGGTTGGGGAAGGGGTTACCATGGCGACCGACCCGTCTTCCGGTCGGGAGGCGGATGTTTGCGAAGCGGGGAAGGGTTTGACAGGCGGGAGAGCGGAGGCGTGCCGGTGGGCGTGGCGTTTCCTGTTCATGAAACGCTCCACCAATCACGGAGCGTGCCTCCTCGCCCCTCCCCATTGGCTCTGAGGTAACTGCCCTCTCCTTCTCTCTCTCGGCGCTGTTCCGGGACCTGGGGGACAGCTATCACCGTCGGGGGACTTAAGGCCGAGAGCGCATGCGCATAGAAGGGGGCGGAGGAGAGCAGTTGCTGGCTGCGTAGGTTTCTCCCTGGTGCAGCTTCGCCGGAGGGTCTCCGTGCCGCCTGGGAGCCGGAGGCGTCGGGTGTGGTCTTGTCTGGCCTTTTCTCTTTATCCTTCCACTGGATCTGTGAGTGTCTCAGCCTTGTATTTGGCCATCCCCCCTTCCCTTGCAATAATGGTATCTTCCACATGTTGGGGAGCCCCTGCTGCACAGGATGAGGAGCTCTTTGCTCTTTAATTAAGTTATTCAGGGGCCCATGTCTCAGTCTCTGCCCCTTTAAGAGATTTTGGACTTCAGCTCCCAGAAGCCTCAGCCATGTTGGCCAATAGTGTGGGATTCTGGGAGCTGGAGTCCAAAACCCTTAAACAGCACAGTTTAGCGATCACTACTCTATATAAAGGTGCATGGGACTAATGCTTCCGGTGGTCCCCCAAACTGTGCTCTTTAAGGGATTTTGGACTTCAGCTCCCAGAATCCCAGGCTATTGGCCAACATGGCTGAGGCTTCTGGGAGCTGAAGTCCAGTCTCTTAAAGGGCACAGTTTGGGGAACCACTGATGTAGAGGCTGTGTGGGACAGTGGTTTGAGGGTGGGCTAGGACTCTGGGGGTGGGCAAGGGTTTGAGTGTTGGACTGTGACTCTGGAGGCTTGGATGCAATTCACAGCAAGGCCATGAAACCCTCTTGGGGGCACCTTGGGCAAGTCACACTCTCTCAGCCTCAGTGGAAGGCAGTGGCAGGCTCCTCCGGACAAATCTTGCCAGGAAAACCCCATGAATAGGTTTGTCTCAGGGATGCCATAAGTGCGACCTAAGGTTAGTGTCACCCAGAGGGGTAACTCTGGTGCCCCCCCCCCCACTGACCTCCTCCCTTATCACACCAGACGGAAGCCTTAGTAATGCTTTTTTGCATTAATGTTACCACTGACTGTAAGACTAATAGTTGTGTCTTAAAACAACTAGCAAATTTAAAATTATGCCTTGAAATCACAATATCATATGCACAACCTAAATACATTTACATAGATATATCTGCGGCTTTGATATTTGCAGATTTATTATTCACGGATTTGATTGATATGTTCTCTGTAGGAATATCTAGGTCCTTCAGTGGTCAGCTTTAACTAAAAGTTGCACTGAAAGACCTAGAGATTCCTAGAGAGAGTTTTCTACTGGGCCTTTGTAGCTCTTCCAGTGCAGTTCTGTGGTCAGTGTCTGTCGGACGTTGAACACAGAGTTGCCCTGGAGGACCTAGAGATTCCTAGAGAGGCGTCCTCTCAGGTAAAAACATAGTGCTTTTGTTATTTGCGGTCTTTCCTTATTCATGGGGGTCTTGTGCCCCTAACCCTAGTGAATATGGAAGGACAAGTGTATATAGTGAAGGTTTGATTAAAATGTGATGTTTTTAAAGAAATTTTAAGGAGATTTAAATTCTTTTAAAAATCAATTTTTTAAATTAAATTCAAATATTTTTGGAATTTTAATTCAAAAAACATTCTGGGGCTTCTCCTTTCTCCTCCCACTGAGCTTCACCCCACTCCCACCATCCCTTGAAGCATTTTAAAGGGAAGCAGATGAATGGCACAGCGCGTTTCTGCCAAAAAGCAGGTGTTGGGTGCGCAGTGGTGTCACACACTCCTTGGGGTGTCACCTGGTATGGCTGGCACCCCCCTTAGTGTCACCACTGAGTCAGAAATGACTTGCAAGCACACAACACCAACAAAAATACCTTCCTAGGATGAGATGCTGTTTGCCCATGAATTAAATTATTTGGAGGTCTGTGTCTCTAAAGCATCAATCCCATGCACCTTTCTGTAGACTTAGTTTGTGTGGGGCAGTAGTTTGAGTGTTGGACTATGACTCTGGAGACCAGGGTTCAAATCCCTGCTCAGCTATGGGACTCCGGTGGATGACCCTGGCCTGGGCAAATCACACAGCATCAGGGGAAGGCAATGGCACCCCCCCCCCCCCACCAAAAAAAACAACCCCATGATGGGGTTGCCAGAAGAAAAAAAAAAACTTGGAGGCACAGAACAACAACAACAACTTTATGTAGAAAAAAGCCCAGTCTCTGAACAATGTAGGTCTTATTTCTGAGTAAGCATGAAGAGAGCTGAATGGCCTGGGTTGCTTAGAAGGGAAATAAAATGCTTTTCTTATCAGGGAGAGAAGCATCAGCTTCTTCTCCCCTTTTACTCACTTTCTGAGGTGAAAGGAGTCTGAACCTGGTGATGTTGACACTATGCATCTTCTTAGTTCACATAAGTCAATTTGGCCATCTAAGAGAGAACAGTTGTTATTAATTGGATTAGGTCAGTTCTGCCATACTTGTATGGCAAATGTAACCCTGTAAATACTTTGCAGTACTGTATGCTGCGCTGTGATCCAGCACAGGAACGTCAGTAAGACTCTATGGTCTCCATATCTGGACATATAAAGCGGGAGTTGCAGAGTGGCCTGGTTGGTGTTGATATTGAATCCAGTGCTGTGACAAAAACATGGCCACAAATCCAGCTGTTAGTCATGACTAAAGTATGCCCATTGAATCAGTCAAATTTACTTGTGTGTTTACTTAGCATTCAAAAATAGATTGAATGGGTCTACTTTAGTTTGGACTCACCAGTAGGATGCCAGCCATGGCTTTTTATTAAAGCCAGTGAGGGTCTAATGGTTTTATGTATTTGGTACACACATGTGGTTTTAAACTATTTGAAGTTATATTAAATTGTCATGTTGATTAGTATAACACTGTTTAGATTATTTTTCATTGTTTTAAAATTTTAGTTGTTTTTATCTTGCATAAATATTACATTATTATTATTTTATTATAGATATAGGTCCCAAACACCTTGCAGAAATAATCCAGTTTGAGACCACTTTAACTGCCCTGGCTCAATGCTATAGTTTTGTGACACAGTTAGTCTTCTCTAGCAGAGAGCTCTGGTGCCCCAATAAACTGCGATTCCCAGGATTCCCTAGCACTGAGCCAGGGCAGTTAAAGCGGTCTCAAATTGGATTATTTCTGCAGTGTGTTTTGGACCATAGAGAGATAAAGCGTGGAAGGCTTTTGATATAGGGCAGAATATAAATATTTTAATAAAACAAATATTGTATAGCTCTCTGAAGGCAAAGGTTATGAAGGGTGATGATGGTTCCATTCAGAAAAAAACAACAACAACAGCAAATGCACTTTTAAAGTGTATATGGAGTACAGCAATATTTGTTCCAGGGAAACAAACCCTTTCCTCTCCTGTCCTTGGGACGGAGCATTTTAAGGGAGCATTACATCAGAATTATTTAGAAGATTTTGAAGCAAGAAATACTAAGCTGTTCATTTTTACGGCAGTGTCTGTTTTGAGATCGAGTGAGAAAAAAAATCAAAAGTATATGCATTCTTCTAGAATTCTGTCATTGCAGGAACATTAATCCAATCAAAGCAGAAGGCCTGATGCACCCTCAGTAGTGTTTGGCCTATGGCTTATAAATATGACAAGCTTCCCCGCAGCCCTATGCCCAGGCCAGGTTTGTTGCAACATTTTCAGACATAAGCGATCGCTGGAGGAGCTCGGCATGCTCAGAGAAGGCAGGTTATGTTGTGGCAGGGAAGGTGTGGTATATTTTTCAGGCCTGTCACCTGACATTTCTTGGCACTAAACAGAAGGCTTTGTTTGGGAGCGAATATTGTTTGACTTTGGTTGGCAGCTTGTGGGGAAGGGGGAGCTGTGGCAGGGACTGCTGGCTGTGGCTCTGGTTTTTGTCTGAGGTGGAGCACACTGCATTAATGGTTGTCTTTCTGTGCAACATCTAGCATAGATTTGGCAATAATTGCAACTCTGGAGGCCCAAAATAGCTGTGGCTGTCACTCGCGTTACTGGATCAACATGGTTGCTGCTAATATGAAAAAAAGTTAAGGGTGAGCTTTTCTCATGAACCAATGGTGTTAATCTCACAGCATCAGTGATTAACATGGCAGGTGTTTTATACACACACACACATACACAAACAGAGTGGGACCTTGTTATCCTCTGGGGTTTGTTTCAAGGATCCCCTGTGGATAACAAAACCTGTGGATGCTCAAATCCCATTAAATATAATGGCAAAGCAAAATGGTGTCGCTTATATAAAATGGAAAATAAAGCTTTGCTATTTGGAATTTATACTTTTTTGGAGTATTTTCAAGCTGTGGATGCTTGAATAAATGGATAAAAAAAGCCATGGATAAGGAGGGTCAACTGTATACAATTCTTGTCTCATCCTCTATCTAATGTTTTCTTAAGAAACCCTTTTGTGGCTATCATCCTGTGAAGAAGTTTGGGCTTTGGGATTCTGGAGCAAGACATTTTGGAGTACTGCATTTATGGAATAGTTTCCTGTAAAGAAATACTAGAATTCCTAAGACTAGAACATGAAGAAACTTGCAATTTTGTGTGTTCTAACAGATATAAACTGCTTCTTTTGAGACTTTATGGCTGGTTTTACTTCCAGCTATTCATGTTTTTTTTCTCTCTGTTAAAAGTATAGAGCAACATATACATACATTTCTCATTTCTTTATAAGGAGCTTCTAAGAATAACTTAAAAGGAATAAAACAATCAGAATATTTCACTTTAGAAATTCTAGCAGAAATATGAATCATAAACACTAGAAATACATGAAATCAGATTCCAGTAGTTAATAATTAATATTAGTCACCTTTTCCTTGAGCTCATTCTAACTTTGAGAATTTTAACAGGCCCAAATTCAAATGCAATAGTTTGAACTATGGTAGACTGCTGGATGATAACTCAGCACTTGGATAAATAAATACAACTGATTCAGGGGTTCCCCCCCAGCTGAGACTAATAATTACCAGTAGATATAGGCGAGCAAAGTGTTATTGAGTTTGGATTTATATACATTTTGGGTGCCAAGTGATCAAAAATCATGACCCCTGACTGACCCCATCGCAGCTGCCATTACCCTAAAGGCGAGCTGACCACGTAGCCAAGCAGCCTTGCAAGGCATGGCTATAGCAAAAAGTAGATTTAAACCTTAAAGAAACCAGTTCTGGGAGTTGCCCTACAAGTTTCACAGGCAACCTGAAAGAATGAGGACAAAGGAAGTTTGCCTCTCCTATTGATGGCATTAAGTACTCAGCAATCTAGATAGTGGTCCTCTCCCAAAGAAGTGGCAAACTCCTCTTTGTGTATCCATTGTTTAACTTTAGACTTAGTCAATAGATAGCCATCAAGACTTTTGTTCATCAGATAGCCATAGCCTGAGGATATGTTTCGCAGTATCAGTAGGACCTAGATTCCTGCCCTCATTGGGCTTGTTGAGCTGAAGTTCCAAACCTCAAAACCTTGCTTGTCAGAGCTGCTGCTCCAGGCTTGAGTTCTCTGAGCCTTGGGCTCCGCTGAAATCACTTGAGCTAAGCCAGTGCTCACTGTCTCTTTCGGGCCTCTAAGTTAGCTTTGCCCGCTGGAACTCAGCTCCTAGCCACCACAGTTGCCGCTTGCTTTCCCCATTCCCCCGCGGCTGTGTTCACCATCCACCATCCCTCACATCCGTCGCTTGGAGAAGACTCCTAAGGTAATTATTTCAACGGTGCCTCTATCCTTTCTCCTTTACTCTCAAACTCTTCCCCCTCTCTTGCTTTAGTATTGAATGTGTGTGTGCATGTGTGATCCCTTTTGTTGTGTGGCTTTAATAAATGTTTATATTTTAATTGCAACTCATTGGCATTGGAGTCTCTGTTTCTTGAGGTTGGACTAGATGACCTCTGGTATACACATAGGGACCCGACCCGTTGCGTACGTTGTTAGGACACGCCTCTCGTAAATTTGAGCTAATTAAATTCCCCTAATTCGATCCTTCCTAACAAAAGTATGTCCCTGCAGATGTTGCTGGACTATAGCTTCCAGAGCCCTAGCTAGTATAGTCCATGGTGAGGAATTAGTATTTATTTACTTATATCCTGCCTCTTCCCTAACACTGGGATTCAAGGTACTTTATAAAGATTAAAACAAATGCAGATTAAAAAGGGATAAGTAGAAATATACTAAACTATTTTAAAAATCCGTTAAACTGTCTATAAATGCTGGGAGGTATACTCCAACAACATTTGGAGAACTACCCACTCTTGAGACAGGCTGTAGACCTATTTTCACTCTCATCAAACAGATATAAAAACTTCTAAGTGCCTTAATCTGTGGTACTTTTTGATCAGAGTATAAGTACATGTATTGTGTGATGTGAAACGTACTATGTAGTATAAAAATGTCATGTGTCCACAGGACTGTCTATAAGTGTAGAAATGGTTGTACCCAAACCCCGAACCAATAAACACATTTCTGTTTGGTGGAACACTTTTTAAAGTTGTTGCTATCCCTCCTTGTTTACAAAAGACAAAAACCAAAACCAGTGCAAGTAGAATAGATCTGTAAAAACAATTTTTGTCCATATCTGTCTGTCTTGTCTGTCTGTGCTAGGAAGCTGAAGCTCTGAGACCTTGTTTACAGCTTTTCAAGTGCCAATACTGTGAGATGTCTAGCTCGCAGATCTATTTCTTTATGAATTCTATAATAAAACCTGACTCGTGTCTTGTTTGCCTATGTTGGGGTAAGCAAGAGGTATTTTTTTAAGAGCAGTGCTTCTTGGGCTAGTGTGGTGGACCATCAGTTATTTTTTCCATTGTACCAGGGACCAGCACTAAATTTGTGTTCATTGGATACAGTTGTTTCTTCTTGGAAAGTCTCTATGGTTCAGCAGCTAATGGCTGGAGGAGTGGCGGCATCAATCCAAAGGCTGTCACATTAAGCAGCACTGTCTTGGAGGATAAACATTAGTTTGTCTGTTTGGTTGAAATGCAGACTACATTGTTGAAAACCAGGATTGCCTGAGAAAACGTAGATGTGTGTTCAAGTGTTGTGACATTGGAACAACCCTTTGAAGTAGCAGAACACCCTGATTAGGTTTGCCATTTGGGCAGATTCTAAGCAGAATCCCTATACATGGGATTTAAAAGAAGCTTGAATTATGTTTGAATTTGAATGCTGAATATTGGGGGGAAGCCTGTGCCATTTATCGTTTTGGTACTGACCTGCCTGCCAAATGCTTAGATATGATTTGATTTTTCTGAAGGGTAATAAACAAAAGAGCTGTGCTGGATCAGACCAAGGGGCTATGTCCACACATTGGCCACACATCATTCTGTTCATGCAGTGGCCAATCACTTGTCTCTTAGAAGCCTATTAATGATATGACTGCAATGGTACCTTTTTCTCATTCTCTGGCAACTGATATACAGAAGCATATCTCCAATATCAGAAAAAAAAATAAACCGTCTGGTCTTCATATTCATGGGAGATCTGTTCCAGATTCCCTTGTGGGTTAAAAAAAATTCGGGACCTCAGATCCCATTGTGCTTCATGGCGGGCACGACACCATGCCCATTGAATTCATTGGGGTTTGCCATCCACAGATGTTCAAATCCGTGGATGGCAAGCTTGCAGATATCAAGTGCCCACTGTATAGCCATGCTGAGTAGTAGTTACTGATGAGCATAATCTCCATGCATTTATTGAGGCCCTTTCTAAAGTTGGCAGACATAACTCTCTCATGGCAGTGAGCACATCTTATAGCACTTTAACTATTCGCTGACTGAATAAGTATAATCTGTCTTCAATCTCACACCATTTAGCTTCATTGGATGGCCCCAAGTTCTATTATTATGAAAGAAGGAGAAAAGCTGTTCACTATATCCTTTCTCCACACCATTGTAATTATATGCTTCTACCATTTTTTCCTTTACTTGTCTTTTTCCAAACTAAACATGTCTAAACAGTGTATCTTTTCTTCATACAGCAGCTGCTCCCATCCCTTCATATTTTGATTGCTCTTACCCTTCTTTGATGCAGTGACCAGAACACAAGTGTTCCGGATCTGGTCACACCATAGATCTTGTACAAGGGTAGAATGATATTGGCATTTTTATTTTCAATTCCCTTTCTAATTATGTCCAACATGGATTTCACATTTATTACAGCAGCCACACATTGGATTGGTATATTCTTTCAGCTATCTACTTGAGCCTCAAGAGATTTTCTTGGCCAGTTGCTGCCAGTGCTGATTCCATTAATCTATATGGAAACTTGGGATTTTTTGCACCGATATTCCTCACTTTACATTTGTTTACTTTGAGTCTCATTTGGCCTTTTACAGCCCATTTTTTGGAGTTCTTCGCTGCCTGCTTTTATTCTCACCAGCCAATTTAGGGTCATCAGCAAGCATGACCAAGTCATTACTCACTCCAAACTCTGGATAGATTATGTACAAGGTGAAAAAAGGATCCCAATATAAATCTTTGAAATACCCCACCAATTGGTTACCTCCATTGCAAATTTAAGTTTAGGGGTTTGGTATGACTAAGAAACAGGAAGACTTAAAATGAATTTTTACTATGCCTGTCTTCAAATCAACAAGAGGTGTAAATGGTTCACATATGTATTGAACTGACTGGACTCTGCTGAAAATATGTGTTGTTTCCATTCAAAACTAGTACTGTATTTTCTGGCATATAAGACTACTTTTTAACCCAGGAAAATCTTCTCAAAAGTCAGGGGTCGTCTTATACGCCGGCTGTTGTCTTATAGGGCAGGTGCTGAAAATTCCGAACTGGACTCAAGAATCTGCAGTCATTGCATATGGTGGTGGGAGCTCAAAAACGGCCACGGCCGCATCCCCACCATATGCGGCGACCGTATGAAAGCAGCAAGGGTGGCACTATACAAGTATGGTAGAAGAAAATCCATTCACCAGGATTCGTGGAAAGAAGTGACTTAACGCGGTCCCGATGATGAGCTGAGGGGGTGCCTCACCGGAAAGGTGTAAGTGAAGGGCAGAACAAGCTGCAGGCATCCGAGACACCTGGGGTATGGAAAAAAGATACGTGTTTGTGCTACCGCTCTGATAGTTTTGGAGACAGGGAGGGCTGGGCAGGCAGGGAGAACTGAACAATCCAAGCAGGCTTTGTATACAACAAGTTTTCCTGCTAAGTACCTGCATGTCATAAGCATTTGAATTACAATTACTATATTGAAATCAAATCTGATGTTTTTTACATTTTTATTTGGTGTGCGCTGGAGGAGGGATAGTCTTATATGGCGAGTATATCCCAAACTATATTTTAACTGGAAAAGTTGGGGGTCATCTTATACGCCCAGTCATCTTATACGCCGGAAAATACGGTATTTTTGAAATAGTATGCATCTTTGCTTGTAGTGTTTGAGCTTAACAATATTCTAAGTCATTAAGTGATGGACATGCATGTGCTAATACACCCATGATGGTGTACAACCAAATGCCATTTGGGTTGGCCACATATGTCTACTATTTCCCATTTTCTCCCATCTCCTAGTTTGATAAGTCTGTGTTCAGTGAGAGGTTTTACAAAATCCTTCTTTCTTGGCAAGGATGCAGAAGGGATTTATCCCCTTAATAGAATGTTTTGTAGAAGACATATCTCAAGTGCTTTGGCTGTGTAAATCTATGGAAATGAGGGTCTTCAAGAACTACAATGAGCCAGTTGCATTTAGTGTATTGAAAATATTTTGAATCATTATATATGTATACACACACAAGCAAGTTTGGAACTATCTTCATTCTGATGCCAGCAATATTGTGTGCGCATTTTAAATTGTATAGCCTGATCATTGTGAGAGTATGTTGCTAGTGTTGTTTCAAAGCGGGTGAGTCATTGCAACTGCTGGTTAAGGTTTCCATAGAAACTGAAGTACTGTATATTGCTAAGAGCAGATGGCTAGCTGCAATTTAAGCATCGTTACAACATTAGCTAATAACTCAGAAGAGGAAAGTGTACTGATCTTTGCCCTCACTGAGGTCAGGCATCTCTTCCAGTCTTTGAGAGAGAAGCAAAGACCAGTGAAAATTGACTTTGCAAATTTGCCAGGCCCTGAATACTTTTTGATCAGCCCTGAAGATTGTGTGACCATATATGTCTTGTTTTGTCCGGTTACAGGAATGCAATTTGACTTGCTGTGCAAAAGCTTAGAGCCATCTGGAGAGTAAGGACAATGAATGACTGTGTTTAAGTGTTGAGAGCGATATGTGAAGAGGCCTTGTATAGTTCACAGCTCCCTTTGACACTCAGTTTGGCCCAGTACCCAAAATTCAATAACATTTTGGACAAAGGCCAGGATACCCTCTTAATGAAATGTAAATGAGATCCAGTGGCGCTTTCTCTGCCCAGGTGTTTGTGGAACATCTTATTTCAATTTTTGATATTAATTAATTAATTAATTTAAAGCACAACCTGCCCTGTATCGAGGAGACATAAGGGAAAACTAATACTAAAAATAATTTAAAAAAATTAAAATATTTTAAATAGAATAAAAATATATTAGACACCCCAACAAGTTAAAGCAGTTTAAAATCCCTTTGCATAGCGTTAGAAGTAAGTCATTGATGGCCAAGGGCTTTATTCAGCAGCGCTGTGTTTGTGTGCCTTCAAGTCATTTCCAGCTTACAGAGAACCTAAAGTAAACCTATCACAAGGTTTTCTTGGCAAGATTTGTTCAGAGGCCTTTGCCTTCCTATGTAGCTTAGAAAGTGTGACTTGCTTGAGGTCACCTAATGGGGTATTATTTGAATTAGGCCAGCATTGGTACTGTTTTGGCCTCCAAAGGGAGGACAGTCCACAATTCGGGTGTTGTGACAGTGAAAGCCCTCTCCCATGTCCTTACATAATGTATGATCTCACTGGTTGTGACACAGATGCGCCCCTTTCCCAGGCTGATCCCAATCCTTCGGCAGGCACATATGGAGATATGAGATGTAGCCTTGGTTCTGTTCACAGCCATAATGTCTTTCTTCCATGTGTTACTTGGGAGATGAAGTTTTGCATTGGCTACATTCTGGAAGATCTTTGTTTCTTCTAGTGTTGTGATTAAAATTGCTTTCATGTCTTGAAAAAAATAATTAACTTCTAGTTGCTTTATGTGTATGGTCATTTGTGGACATTGGTGGCGTTACGTCCTGTGGTGCTTTCTAATCATATTGATGAGTGTATTAAATGACTACCTGAAATACAGTCTTATGGAAAAGTCAATGGTTTAAAAATGTAGGACGTTGCTCTAGTATGCTGTCTATTTGATACAGCAGAGAGCTGTTTGTAGGGTTCTATTTTGCATGTTGCAAAGGATATATATGGGTGTACTGTTGGTGTTTGACTGAGCAATCAGTGAGGATAGTGATATCTGAGAACACTTCTAGAAGTATAGCTTTACTGGGCAGGCTGTTGCAAGGAAGAGCAACAAATGGGAACTTGTATTATCTGTTTACTTTCCCTGCCATTTTGGTGTAAATTCTACAGATAGAATATAACCAGACCTGCACCAACGAAGGATGGATAGGATCCTTCTCAGTGAAAACATTTTTGTCTCCACCCCTTTCTCAACTGTAATGAGGGAAGGGAGTGATGGGCATGACATATGTAACAGTATACAAAATAAGGGCTTTTGGGGGGATACCATTTACATTGCTTGGTGTTTGCCTGCTTATTTGTGAATTTTTGCAGTCTTCTTTTTAGACTTTATAGCTGCACAGTCAAAGCTTGACAACCATGGAGCAGTATCCTGATCTGCAGGAAGACTTGAGTTTGGAAGATACCAATGAATCTCTTAATCAGCTCAAGCTGGCTTCTCTAGATGATAAGAACTGGCCACCAGATGAAGTTCCTGTTTTTCCGAAATCAGGTGAGTATGTTCGCCACTGACTAAGCAAGGTGGGGAAGAGGGGGTTGTGTTTTCTTTCAAAGAGATCCATGTTTTGAAGACCTGTTGTAGGGAGTCTTGCTTGCTCTTCTGAATCTAAATTGGAATATTAAGATATGTGTTTAATCATGTAATATAGTTGCACCTTAGGGTCACCATAAGTCGGAAATGACTTGAAGGTGCACAGCAACAAATAGGTATCTGGGTATATTTTATTCTACTTATTTCTAGTTGATAATTTAAGAATTATGTGGTGGGGGATTTTAGATCCTTGATTTCTTTCCACTGATAATTTAGACTTGCACAGTTACATTCATGCTTGCACTTGTTTATTCTGAAATCTCAGGCTCTTAACAAAAATAATAATATTATGTTTCAATTTTCCTTCTGCAGTCATGACCCATCTGCTCTTTTGTGTGTGTTTGCAAGTTCTTTCACTTGTTTTGAGATTTTTCTGTTAACAACACTTTTTGTCTTTCTTTATGTAGATGACATGAAGGGTTCTCCTGACTCTGTAACTCACTTACGGTGGGATGACCCATACTATGACATCGCTAGGCACCAGATTGTGGAAGTAGCCGGTAATGATTTCTTTTTGGTTCTCATTGCAGAAATAACAGTATTTTTGTCTAGATAATAATTAGACTCTTGCAGAAAAATTGAATTCATGATAAGGCAGTAGGGATAAGAGCTGTGATTCAGGGGTACACACTTGTAATATACCTGTATCTGTTATAGTTGTTTGGTGATCCCTTGAAACAGCTGGCTTGAATTTCCAAATTGCTTTTTAAAAGTATATAGTTATGAGAATGAAATATAGGAAAATGTAGGCTCGAAACAGATGGGCCAAATACTCCTCTGGACACTTTGGGTGTGTAGCATTCCAATGATGCACACCCCCAAACTGCCCAGAAGTTGCTCTGAAGCTGCCTAAGGCAGCCCAAAACCAATCCCAAAAGAAGTGGCAAAAAGCCACTCCTGCCGGTGGCTCATTTGGGACCGAAGCATCCTGTTGCTGCTGTCCTGGAGCAAACAGCCACAGAGTGGCTTCTGGCCATTCCTTTTGCATCATCTGCTTCACCCCATAGTGAAGAGATACATTTATCCTGCCTTCTTTGTAGGAATGGTGGAATAAAAATGTAATAAAAAAGGTCATGCACATTTGGAAGCTGGTTGTTATTCAGAAAGAACCATGTCAAGTTCCATTTAATTAATATATATATATATACACACACACACACACACACACACACACACACACACACACACCGTACTTGACCGAAGTAAAACCTTTTCCAAGTAATTCTGTTGTGCTTGCAAGGTGTACAGACTCTACGATTACATCAGTGTTCTATTTATTACTCTGTTTGTGGTGTATCATTCTCTGAGCCTGGATCACAAAGATGATAAAACATAAATAATTAAGCAGGATGCTTTTGTGCTATTGCATTGTCAACAAATCATACAGTTCAGACACCACGGATATAAGTGGTGCACTCTGCAGTGAGTGTGGACCACTTTTAATGTTACATACAAAAACATTCATGTAAATCTGTATGTAAATAGTTGTGTTGTTCAAGGTTTAATTCTTAGTAGTTACTGATTTTGTGGCTCAGATAACATGTAATCAATTGGATTTCATTTTATTGGAATGCCTACAGTAGTACTGGATGTTTTCCCTCTCAAATGAGTTTACAGTCACAGAAATCTTAATATCTGCTTCTGTCTGTCAGAAAAACAATATGCAGAAATTCTAATTAGAAATCCTGGCTAGTGTAAAGTCAGCTAGACTAAACTAGATAATAAAGGTTAAAGCTGCAATCCTTACGCATTTCTTTGGGAATAAATTGATGCTATAGCTCCATTTATAGCAGGGGTAGGCACCCTGTGTTGCCAATTGCCGCTGGGGCCTTTGGCCTCTCACGCGAGGGGCATGGTGGGGCAATTGACTATAGAAGCCTCAGAAATATGCATTTATCGTAAAAAAAAATTTAAAAATCAGCATTTTTTTCGCGTGTCCTCCATTTTTATAAAAGTGTCCTCCATTTGAAATTTTTGTCCTACATTTGTCCCGGTTTATTTGTTTATTTAATTTAAAAAAAAAATTTAATTATTTATTTTTTCGCTTCTGAGGGACAGCAACCCGGCCCCCGGCTCAAAAAGGTTGCCTACCCCTGATTTATAGAGTGTAGTTTTCTGGAAAATGGTGTTATTTTTGATGTATTAAAAAACTCAGAAACAAAATTTGGATCAATACATACAAAAACCAAGAAAGAAACAAAGATATTGTAAAATATGATATTATTCTGAAAAATTGCTTGATGCATTTCACACTTAAATTTCTTTCTGAGAGTTATCTTTTCCAGTTTCTTGCAGAAGAATAAGTTATATTCCTTTCAGTTTGAAACAGGAGCAGAAAACTATTCCTCAAGAAAAAGTCTCATGGGAAAGAACAATATGAATGTTCTAAGTACCATATTGTAGTAAAAAAATCAAGCCATAGGTAGAGAAATCAGATAAATAGATTGTCAAGGAAAGAGTGAAGTCACTTGGTCTTTCACCAGTAACTAAACTGATGAGCTGGCATTCTTGGTTTGCTCCATGTGGTTGCTTGAAGTAGTAAATTAAGTAGTAAATTAAGAGTGAAAAGACAGAAGGCAGGCCCAACTCCATCAGGGCTAGCCTCAAGAAGAACCCTCCCTCCATGCCAATTGTCAGCATCAGGCCTGGGAAGGAGTGAAAAGGCAGGCCCAACTCATCAGGCCTATCTGTGACTTACTGTGACTTATGTCGCTCTGTTTTATCTTATTTTATTTTATTGTATTCTCTATGTATTTTTATTGCTGTAACCCACCCGGATTCCTTGTGATTGGGCAGGCTATAAATTATTATCATCATCATCATCATCATCATCATCATCATCATCATCATGTATCCCAGTTCCAGGCAGGACATTCACGGCTTTTCAACCATTTGGAACGTCCCATCCTGGGTATGGCAGCCTTCTCGGAACTCCTGGCCACCACCTCCTTCCTCTTAGTTGCCGCGCTTTTAGCATGGCAGTGGCAGTAATGCAAGGCCTAGCTGCCATGCTGGGAAGGAGGGCTCGGGGCGGAGCCACACAGGATCTAGCCAGTGGGCTGGGCGCCAGAGGAAGAGGCCATGGCCATGCGGCTTCCTCCTCTGGAGCCGAGCCCACTGGCTAGGCCCTGTGTGTCTCTGCCTCCGAGAAGGCTTGCCGCCCAGCTGGGCTCCAAAGAGAGAGGCCACTGCCGCGGCCCCTCTCTTCAGAGTCTAGCCGGGATGGGTGAAGCCTTCTCCGGCGGCGGAGGACTGTCCTCCGCCTCCAAGAAGGCTTGCCACTGTTTGTATTGATGCTTTGTTAATTTATTAATTTTTTGTTTTTTAGTTGTTTGTATCCTCCATTTACAAAATATGTCCTACATTGGGGGGGGGGATTTTGTCCTACATTTTTTAACATTTGTCCCGGTTTGCAGGTAGACAGTTATGGCAACCCTAAACTATAGGCAAACTTGGTTAAGCAGATAAAGGAATGTGATGTGTGGATGACTGATGGAAATGTGATGCTAAAACTTAGAGACTGTGTTTTAACACCTAGGTCCAGCTCTACCACTGAACATTGTGCCTGGTACTGCAGAAATACTACTTCTTGGCTGTATGAATCCTTGTTTCATACCAGACATGAATAGAAATGAAGTCTGTTATTTCTAGATATGAGTGATAGACAAAGGAGGGAGAACATTGAAAGGATGAAAATTGATGTCTGAATCTGTAGTAGGCCCTAGCTTACATGACCCATGAACAGGGTTCACCTTCTAGGTTTGCTATGTCTGGTATAAATGCATTCTAAATGCATGCTCAATATTTCGTGTATCAGTTCAGTAGTCGCATCAGAAAAGAATGGGTTGTATCCAGTGTTGATGGCCAGTCTTCTTCTTCTCCTTCCTCGCCATCCCTGTAAACTGTTGTATGTCCTGAAAACTCTCCATTGGATCAGTATGAGGGATGGCACAGGGGTAGGGTTGCCATAATTCTCTACCACAAACCAGGACAAAATTTAGACCAAAATGCAGGACAATTGTAGGATAAAATTTAGCCCAAAATGTAGGACATTTAAGATTGAACAAGGATTACCATCTGCTATAGGGTTCCTTGGACAATTTGTTCCCTCTGTAATTCTTCCTGCTGTGGTCTTATCACCTTGCAGGTGCTATACATAGATGACAGTAATTGGACAAATGGTGTTTTAAAATGTACTTTACTTACACCAAGGTATTTTAAAGTTTAAATAACTTTAAATTCTTTATGTAGTTGTGTGTGTGTGTGTGTGTGTTTCGGGCTATGTGACCATGTTATAGAAGAGTTTATTCCTGACATTTTGCCAGCATCTGTGGCCGGCATCTTCACATAATCTTTTGTGAAGGATTAAGTTTACCCTTCAGCAATTCGTACTCCTTACCTGCTTTATGGAGCTCAGGATTTAAGTGCCAAAACTTGCTTGAATGCTTGGGAATATTAGTTATATGCTGTATTTGTTGCTTTTATCTTTGTTGGATTCCTGATTTATTAAAATTGAATGTAGTAAGTATTATCACCTCTTTTACACTTATATTGCTTCATTTGTATAAAGCCACTGTCTTAGTTCAAGTAGAAAAGATTCTACTCACCCATATTTTAAATGCTTGTTAGAAATAATCCCTATTCTGGGTTCATATTTGTGCCTTCCAAACTCTGTTCAGATTTGTGATTAATTGACAGCAGTCTCTTTTATGAGAAGTAAATTGTAGCAGACATACTTTCAAATGTTAGGCAAAAGAGCTAACAAATAATTGTAAATGATCAACAGCCATGAACCATTTGTGTGATGGGAGTACTATCAGCACAATAAAAATAGCTGATTTACAACTTGTGGAAAAGGCTTTGAGTGACTTCCTATGAAATGGTGAATTTCCTGCTTGTGACTTTGCCAGGTGCATTTCTTCCTTCTCATAATAGCTAAAAGGACAGAGGACCTGAACTTGTGCTTTCTTGTGATCTCTTGGCACAGAATGGGCTTCAGCTGCATGTCCTCTCTGTAGTTTCTGTCTCTGGTCTTCTTCTGAGACGTGTGAAATACATACCTGGAGCCTGTGGTACATTTATAGCCTTTCATATTTTGGTGACAGGATTTTCTTCCCCAGTAGATCTTATTTTATTTGTTTAACCCAGATGCAGACATACCTCAGTCAACAAGGCCTCTGACAAAATCTCCTTTTTACAAAATCTATTTTTGCTTGCCCAGTCCCCCCTTTTCTCTTTTTCTTCTGTCTAACTGGGCATTTTTTTAGCTGCTTAATGATTGGGAGGATGATTGAAAAGGGCTGGGAAACAAGTATCAGGTTATAGCAGCAAGTCTACAGTAAACAATGTAATACAGCTTGAGTTGGGAAGGTATAAGGATCCACTCCAGCTGATCTTACTGTAGCTGTGTGCATGTGTGCCTGCACATAATAGGCATGATTAACAGCAGCTGCCTCCTTAATCCCTTACTGAGCATTTCTGAAGAGCAAAGCAAGGGAAAGGGGGGAAAGCAGATAAGGCTGCCTCACTTTCTGCCCACAGCAGCCTACTGTATATACTGAACTGTAAGTTGAAAAATTTATGCCTAAAAATTGAATGAGGTGTTTGATGGGGAGAGAAGGTTTTAACATCAGACTGGGAAGGGAAGGAAGTGGAGTTAAATGGGATTTTTGTTTGGTGGGGAGAGAAGGATTTTAAACATCGGATTCTGAAGTGAAGGAAGTGGAGTTAAATGGGGTGTTTGGTGGGTAGAAAAGGATTTAACATTGGATTGGGAAGTGGAGGAAAATGATTTATTTGGTGAGGAGAGAGATCCAGAAAGGAGAAAGAGGAGGATGGGAAGAGAAAAGAAGGTTTTAACATTGGATTGTGAAGAGAATCGCCTCTTTCTCAAATACACACACACACTCTCCTGCTTGGGCAGCTCTTTCAGAAATCAATGCCGAGGCACATGGTGTGGTTCTTCTTTCAGGACCTTTCTAAGCAGTGCTATTGTATTGACCCATATATAGGGTCGATTTTGGAGCATAAAGTTTTTTTACTTATAGTCAACTATACACAGCGATTGATTGATTGATTGATTGTATTTGTATCCTCCTTTTCTCCCAAAATGGGATTCAAAGTGACAGTGCTGTTTTGCGGGTCCCTTATCCCACATTAACAACACATCCCCCCACCCAGGATCCCAAAAGGCAGCTGGGAATGACGTGGTGCCACTTCAGATTGCCCAAATGGCTGCTGTGACAACACTGTTTGAGTCGTTTGTGGAGCAAAACACTCACTGGTGTGGCCTTCCGGGCATAGCTTTCCTTATGCTCAGGTGTATCACCTTTGGTCATCACCAAGTGTCCATTGGGAAGACAGTATGTTTATTTTTCTGTAATCAATATTTCCTACTTCTTCCTTGGTAACGTATTGCATTTGCTGACTTTTGGAAATACCAGAATAGTAAACAGAGTTTTGATGTTCCTGAAAGCTTGGTGTTGAGTTTTTCCATACAGATTTTGCCTAAAGACGTTTGAGGTATGTCTTCACATGCAGAGGCCAAACAGCTAAGATTGCTACTTAAACATTCCTGTGATTTATTTGAGTCTTAAAACTTATGTGAGAGAGGAACAGAAATGATGATGGATTTTTTGTTACATGCTTTATCTAGGGCATCTTGTTTCCATTGGTGAACACTTCTAAGGATCATGCAATGAACATGAGAACATCTGAGCCCTAGCTCTTGTTTCAATATTTTCCTTTGCAAATCAGGTCTAACTGATTGAAAGCTGTCTTACTTTTCAGGACCACATCACACTGGTGATTTCTTCAAATTTCTTTCTTTTTTTTTTAAAGTCTCTGTTAGCTTAAAAAATTCTGTTGTACTTGCAAAATTATGGTGTTTTTCCATAGTATGGAAAAAGTGGTTTATTGAGATAGTAGCAAAGTCTGGAAAAGGGAAACGTCTTAACCTAAAGATTTCTCCAGCAAATAATTAGCTGTTTTTCCCATAAGAGTAGCTATTGGGAGCTAAGGATGTGAGAGTGCATGTGTATGTTTTATTGTTTGTAGATCTTTCTGTCCGACCTCTTAAGCTCAGTCTTTAGGATTGTTCTGGTTAAAGGACTTTGAATATAACTCTATTTCTATTCCTTCAGGGCAGGGTGCACTTCATGGGGCCCAGCCAGGTAGGTGGAGTACCTAGTAGTCTTGTCATTGGCACCTAAAGATCATGGCATTCTTTAGCATGACTGTGACCTGTGGCTGGGTTATCTCAGGGGAGGCCCAAATTCTGCAAAGCTGCAGACTGCATCCCAGAACCTCATAGTTGCACTTCCTGTACATTCTGCCAAGTAGATTGCAGTCATGCTTCCTTATCTTTAAACTCATTGTACAACCATCTGTCCCATACTGCTTTCATATTATTTTCCTGACTGGTTATGAATCTTGGAAAATCTCTGACAGAGCTTAAGAAAATCAGCTTGCAGGCTTTGCTTCACATGTACAGTTCTTATTTGTTGGTCTCATTCTTCCCCCTTTTTCTTTGGCTTATGAGAGGTGCAGTATCCATTGGGAGAAAGGTGTCAGTTAACTGTGACAATGATGTACTGCTTACCATTATTTGAAGCTATAGAAGATGGGACTGTGCTCATTTTATTCCTGTTTAATGTTTTTAAGATTATTGAGGAAAATCTCTTCTAGGACACCTTCAGTCTTCATCCTGGCATTAGATTGAGACCTTTGTTTGTGAAACAGTCTACACAAGTGGTAATCATTGCTGTTGTCTTCCAAGTTTGCTCTAAATCCATTCCTTACATAAATCTTCCATTCTTCATCTCTACTTGTGAGAGTTAGATGGAACTATGAGTTAAATGTAACTTGTAAAGTTTTATTGTTGCTATTTTTTCATTTTTAAGGGTAGGATTCATTAAGCTTCCTCAGGTACATCATTATATGCTTCTAGAAGCCAGGTGAAGATCAGAAGGGAGGAGATAACTTGAATTTGAATGTTCTAGTCTTGTTTGTGCCCACAGGTTAATAATGTATTTTTTTAAATTTGAGAAACTGAAATATTTAGACAGAAGTGCTTACTTCTCAAGGATGTTTATAAGTCAGAGTCACTAGGCTTGCTTGTTATCATCAATACTTTTGATTACCTATTTGTTTAGTTCTTATGTGTCAGATCCTTTCATTCTCCACTTTTAGGGTTGTGTCATTAATGCTTTAAAAAAGAGAAGGGCAACTTTCTCTGCCTAATCTGGAGTGATGATTTCCTGTGTCACTCCTTGCATACTCCTCTATGTTGAACAGGCAGTTCTTTATTCTAAAATTCTCCCTAAGATGAAGCTCTTTAAATTATCATTTGCTTTCTTATTCACATAGATCTATTTCAAATGTTGATCCTTTGAGATGGAAAGAATTTCTGGTACAGGAAGTGTTTGTTTTGTTTGTTAACCAAAGGATTCTCAAAAGAAGAAAAAATATTCTGCTGCACTTCAAACAAAGTCATAGGTGCATGCTTTCCTAGAGAGGGACAGTTTTCTTAGTGGTGTTAACTGTGTATCCTCAGTTTTTGCCCTAAAATTTTTTTCATATTAGCAGAAGAGTTCTACAAATAATAAAACATTTATTGCTGCTCTATAATTTTATAGCAAAGGTATATACTCTTGTTTGTGCTGAAAATATATTTTCTCTTTAGATTTTCGTAGAAACTAGACACCTGGCATATGATGCAAAGCATGCCAACTATTGTCAAGAACTTTATTTCATGTTGGCCTTGTACCTCAAATTTCAAGCAACTGGACAGTTTCAAGATAATACACAGTGGTAAAGGTTTCTATTTATTTGAAAGCAGACACTTTGTTTAGTAGCTTTGCGCATCTGCCTGATGCATCTGGGCCACATTTCATAAACACACAGATTTTCTAATGTACATGATATTTTTACAGTTCAGTAGCCCTTGGTTCTTCATTGCAGGTTTAGGCAGCTGTCTTAATGTTTGCTAAAGCACCTGTGGTTTGGGACAATGGGAGTTGAATAATTACTTAGTGTTGTTTGCATGCTAAATGCAACACTGATGGATTGGAATATCATTTGAGGAATATTACTGTAAAGCAGTCCATGTACATTAATCATACACCATGCTTTATGCACTGTCATTTTTTAAAAGCAAACTCTGCAAAAATCTCTGCAGAAAATTGAACTTTTACAGTTGGTTTCATTAGTGAAGATGCAAGTTTTTCAAATTATTGAGGAACAATCCTAGTTTCAATGTGAAGTCGAAGGCTTTCATGGCCAGCCCGAAAAACCCACAAAAACCAATCCTAGTTTCACACCACTAGTTTCACACCACTAGAGGCATTGATCTTTCTATTCCTAGATACTATTCCTTGGTCTTATCTTAACAATTCAAATTGAGAGAATGAGCCACAATATCATTGTTCCATTTCTTAGTTGAAAGTGGTGGTTTGCAGAGTCAAGATCCTGCCTTTCATATCTTGATCAAAACATAGTCTTTTCTGATAACTCTCTTCACAGCACTTACCCATCACATGATTTGGTACATTTTTGGCCATGGATATATTGTGCAGTTCAGCAAAGCAGAAAAGTAGTTTTGCCTTCATAGAAAGAGATGCAAGACTGAAAAAGGAACTCCACATTATTGCATAATCTACAAGATTGGGAAACCCTCATTGAACTGCTAAAAGCATCTGCAATCTACTCTAGGGCATACACTGGATGGGCATATGTATTGTTTAAGGTCATGGAATTCTTGGGAAGCTGTCTGGAAGTTACTTGCTTAGGTACTTCATTTTGGGCAACCATGGGATAAACTGTTAGATGTTGGTCTTGTGACCTGGCTTTAGTTGTGTATGGTGATTACCCTTGCTGGATTACCCTTGCATTGTCCTCACCTAGTTTTATGTCTCTGGTGGGTGCCATGTTGTTCTGCTGTTCCTTCTACTTCAGCATGCTTCAGATCTGTTCATGGGATAGTATATTACCTTACTCTGCCCTCCCTCGTGGCATTTCTGTGGTGCTGATCCTCCTACCTTAATCATGTTCTTGCCTTTTCTTTTAGTACATATGTAAACATGTGGACTGAGTTACTTTTATCATTATATGATCTCTGTATGTAGTAGAAGGAGGCTAGTGTGGAAAAAAGGAAATGGACAGGGGAAAGGAGAACATTTTCCCCCAGTTAAGATTTTAGTGTACAGAAAAAGAGGGCAAAGGGGCAGACATTTTGATTAGCTGAATGTCCACTCTCTTTAATGCATGTAGGTAGTAGCTGTTTTTATAGTATATGTAAGATAGCAATTTCATACATACTGAATATGATCAGAGTGTTCTCTCCAGCTGAGTGGAACATGGAAGTTGCTGATCTTTGCTGATGGTTTACTTGCATTTTAGTGTTCATCTGTGATTTTAGCAATATGATCTTTGTGTTGTCAGAATCTATTATTGTATTTTATTTACATTTTAAGGCAATCTGGGCTCTTTGAAAGGTATAATGGGATATAGACATAAATAAATAATAGCCCTCTCAATTCTCTGTATATCAATTCTGATGTAGCCAAAACATTCTTAACAGGAAGTAGGAATCCTTCAGGCCTGTGACTAAGGCTTAAGGAAGTTCAAAAACATTTTGAGAAAAAATCTCAAGGGATGTGGAACCCCAAAACAGTCCATTAAGGACTGAACATAGGTGCTGAATGTTGCATTTCTGTTTGGGCTAGGGGGAATTGAAAATGTGTCATTATGAGGAAGTCTGCATTCTTTGAGGCTTTGTGAAGCAAACCATCTAGTGATGTTTCCACTATTAATAATTTCACGTTTTGTGAAAGCATCTGCTGTGTCTGGATCACGGTTATAATTTCCATTACATTGTGCAATAGAGGTTCCTTTATCAGTCATGAATAAGATTAATCCAATAAAATACTCTTTAGCGAGCAAGTGTTCTGTATTGCTTGCTGCCTTAGTTATAACAGATTAGTGAATCTTCAGATCATTTTCCTTCTTTAAAATCCAATATTATATTCTCTCCCATCCTGAGGCATGGCTTGTAAAGTGGCGAACAGAAAGCGTACTGTGCTAGAGGAGGTAGCCTTTGTTGTGAATGATATAGGGAAACTGTATCACCCTTAATTCTCAGCATACCTTGATGATGGTGATGGTGAGAGTCTCATGACATACTTTAAAGCTACTGAAACCTGCATCCTGTTTTCCTTTGCAGAATACACAACTTTGCACTCGTAGGAGAGATTCCCTGGTATTGGAATTCTCTCTGTAGGTTTGTATGTGCAAGGGGCGGGGGGGCTAGAAGTAGCTACAAACATGTACAACAGGTAACTAACAGCAGTTGCTTAGATAAGACTGTAAATAGTCAAGGAATGAAGGATTACTTTGTAAAATGATGATACCCAATAATTGAGCCATCCCAGTGATAATCATATAGAATGGAGTTATCATCTGCTTTCCTTATACATTTTAACTTATCCAACATATAGCTCATTTCCTCATAAACTGACCAGATGGCCACCCCTCTATTTCTCGAATCTCTTGCTGACAAGTCACTATTATTGCTGCTAACCATAAGCACTGGCTTCTACTGATATCATAAGTTTCATGTTAGTGGTCAAGCATCTGTTGGTCTCTCACTTGATAGGAGCTATATTTTCCCAGGCTTGTGTTACAACAAACAAGTTAGGTCACCTGCCTGGTTGGGGGAGCAGGAAGGAAAATAAAAGATTATTTACAGAGTACATGTTGCGGGACAGTGGCATATTTCTGTGTGTCATTCTGTAGTCTGCTACCAGCTTGATGTAGCTTTACTCACATCCGATTTGCTTTTTTCCGTAATATTTGAGGTTAGTTCATTAATGTGAAATTTTGGTTTTGTTTGCTGTGCTTTCCATTTGTTGAACCTCACCCATTATATACTGGGACAACAAGTGGTGTGCAGTTGGGGGGTTTTTTTTTGAGGGGGGGGATGTGGACAAAAACAGAATTATTTTTATATGTCCATGCCTCCTTCTCTAGCTTTCTGTGGTGAAGGGATTTTTTTCTGCCTTGGAATTAGAAACATCAGCAATGTTTATGACATAAAATTGTTATTTTTCTTCTTTATCATAAGAATGACAATTCATATGGTCTTTGGGTAACTCAGGGATATCACGATCCTGCATAACTTAAAAAAAAACCAGCAACATTCACCACTCTCCTCCATTGCTTGCCTTAGGTCCTCACAGCCTTTTCCAAAATGGAATCCTGTGAGCATTTTACAGATGACATTTTATATAACAGTATTGCTTTTATGATAAACGAGTTTTATAGTTTTTTGTGGGTTTTTCGGGCTATGTGGCCATATTCTAGCAGAGTTTCTTCCTGACGTTTCACCAGCATCTCTGGCATCTTCAGAGAATGTTTGCCTGGAAAGGACTTGACTATATATATTGTGTGACCTGGAAAGGCAGGAGTGATTTGCATGTATATTGTTAATGGCAGGCCTCAGGGTGTGAGGGTCTGCACAAGAGGATTAATGTTTACTTGAATTTTCCACTAGAATGATGTAGGAAGAGTCAA
This sequence comes from Sceloporus undulatus, assembly GCF_019175285.1. NCBI lineage: Eukaryota > Metazoa > Chordata > Lepidosauria > Squamata > Phrynosomatidae > Sceloporus > Sceloporus undulatus. The sequence goes on along the minus strand of NC_056522.1, from coordinate 308,800,328 downwards.
GCGCTAAGCAGTGCTTGCGTCATTGACTGTCTTTTCTATTGGCTTCATGTCTTTTAACCTGTGATGTGTGCCATTTTTTCTTCAGGTGATGACAAGTATGGGCGGAAAGTTATTCTGTTCAGTGCCTGTCGGATGCCTCCTAGCTATCAGCTTGATCACGTGAAACTTCTGAGGTGAGTGCTGCTATAAGGAAACACCTATTTTTCTGAAGCTTAGTCCTGAGATTCTTCCCCTAAAAATTCCATTCTGTAGATACAGTGATTTTTGGCTGGCTATATCAGTGAAATTTTTTTTTAGTCCCTCTCATTTATCCCAACAACTTTTGAGAGGCCATATCTTTACACCTTTTTCCTTGCAGTAGCTAGATAGCCTTTATGTTGCACACAGGATAGAAAAAACAAATACTAAAGTCTTGGTATGTCCATCTTCTTTTCAGTTATTTGAAGTATACATTGGACCAGTATGTGGAGAGTGACTACACCTTAGTGTATCTGCATCATGGCCTGACTAGTGAGAACAAGCCCTCCCTGAGCTGGCTACGGGATGCCTATCGGGAATTTGATCGCAAGTAAGTGTACTTGTGGTGAATTTTGAAATGTTCAAGGTGCAAATATTTGAAGTGTAATTAGTACTATTACAGGATGTCCTAACAGCCAGTATTATGTAATAGTTTGAGTGCTGGACTACAACTCTGGAGACGAGGGTTCTATTCCCTCCTTGGCCATGAAACCCATTGGGTGACCATGGGCAAGTTACATGCTCTTAGCCTCAGGGGAAGGCAATTGCAAACCTCCTCTGAACAAATTTTGCCAAGAAAACCTTATGATAGGTTAAGGTCACCATAGGTCAGAAATACCTTGAAGGCACACAACAACAACAAACATTATGTAGCCTAGTAGTTTTTTGGGTATGAGTGATTTGGGATAGTTGCTCCTTTTTCTCACAGCAAGTCAAGTTCTCTCTTGTCTGTCTTACCATTTTTAGGTACAAAAAGAATATCAAAGCATTGTACATTGTGCACCCAACCATGTTCATCAAGACACTGCTGATTCTCTTCAAGCCTCTGATCAGGTAGGAGATGGTGAATATGCTATTTTTGCAGCCCTCAAACCCTTTCTGCTCCCCAGATTGCTTTTATCTGTCCCAAAAAGGTGAGTTGCCATTTATAGCAGTTTCCATAGTCAGTTTGCTTTTCTAATAGGTTTTGGAGCTCCTCTTTGTCATTAAAAATACCGTTTTATTTTCTGAAACTGGAAGTGGACTTCCAGGTAATCTCTTTTTGATGATCTATGCAGTCCCAGTGGGTCTGAGACAGCAAATTGGCCATCAGACCTACAGTTACCCACTCCTATTCTATTACATGTTTATATTTGACCTTCCTACAAAAATAATAAATTGACCTCTTACCAGTTTTTCCACAACCTTGACAGAAAGGTCAGGCTGAAAGGAAGTGACTAGAACATAGTCAGCAAATGAAGATTTATATTTCTGTCTCCCTAGGTTACATTCAGTAAGCTAATTGCTATTCTACATTGAATTTAATTTGAACAAGACGCTGAAGTTTGTTCATGGCATGTGTATTCATATATGTCCTCTTTTAAAAGCTGTTTAAAAAAAAACAGCTTTTGCTTACTGACATTTTGTAGTTATAAGTCACATGTTTCCCTAAATTTTCCCTTTATATCAAGCTTTCCATGAACAACTAGGCTTGCATAATGTATTTCTCAAAGGCATGAGGGATGGTGCCATGTTTTCACATACTTTGAACTTCTTCAGTAGACAGTTCAGAAATTGTTCTGCAAACCAGTAGCTCATTGATGTGAAAACCCTGAGAACATAGTTTGTTCCTTCCTTCTTTTTGTGCATAGTTAGCTGCAGAATTCAGCTTGATTAATGATGTATTTGACCTGCACTAGACCACTGTCCCTGACTTACAGGAATCATAAGTTCTCAGCTTTTGCGGATCATGTGCTTACATTGTTTGTGTAAGTGTTGCTTAATCGGCTGATAGCCCAGGCTTCCTACATAGATTTCCTGGCCTCTGACGGGGGGGGGGGGGGGGAGATGAAAACATAATGCACTGTGCAGTGTTAGCAGAATCTTCAAGCTACAGTACCATCTTTAGGAAGAAGAACAGATTCCAAACCCTTGCCAAGTTTAAGGATAGGATATCATTCCAGTAATCTATTATAGTCTGCCCTTCACGTTTATAGGGGTTAGGGGTCAAGACCCCCACTAAAAGTAGAAAACACTCTTTCAGGATGCTCTGTTCCTGGGCTTTTTCTCCATTCCACAGGAGGGGGGGAGGAAGACCAGGATGGAATAGGAGGAGGAGGAGGAGGAGGAGGAGCACACTGTTCCAGGCCATGTGAAGTGGGTGGAGAGCACGGTTGCCCTTCAAACAAACTCGTGAATATTCAAATCCATGAATGTGAAACCCACAAATGTGGCAGGCCGACTGTAATTACTATGTCTGTGCAATTAAAAATAAAAGGGCATGCCTGTCAACCCCTGCACAAATATTTTTCTTACAGCTTTTAGCACCATTTCAGCTTTTTCGTACTGTGTCTATCATCCATCCTCAAATATGTTGCTGCCGCCCATAGCTACCCTATTATCTTACATACAGTTTTGTCATCTGTCTTGCAGCTTTAAGTTTGGACGTAAGATTTTCTATGCAAACTACCTGAGTGACTTGGAGGAACATGTGAAGTTGGAACAGTTGGGGATCCCAAGCCAGGTGCTAAAGTGAGACCATGCTATTTTTCTACTAGCTTTCTCCCAGCTTTCTTACTGAATGAGAAAAAAGAGAAAGGGGAGAGAATGAGAAAGAACTGTTCAGGAAGGACCGTCTTTAAAGGTCTTTAAACAGAGGCTGGATGGCCATCTGTTGGGGTGCTTTGATTGTGTGTTCCTGCATGGCAGGGGGTTGGATTTGATGGCCCTTGTAGTCTCCTCCTACTCTCTGATTCTATGAATCCAGTTTGCCTGTAGATATTCATATAATGCTGTGAATTTGTGGGATAACTCTTAGCAAGAATCAAGATTTTTTTTTCTCCTTTATGTTTGGGTCCCATTTCCTACTGTCTTTATGTTGAATGTTGTATCCCAGATAGCCATCTCTGCCCCTTTCTGCCCTTTTTACTCTATTAGCTGTTGCTAAGGAGTTAACGATTAATCTCTTGAATCAAGACTTTCTGCTACTGCCAGTCTGGCCCTGACTATTTATGGTGCCAGATTCTAACACTCCACAACTGTCTCATAGCTTCCTCAGAGGTGTGCAGCAATTACTAGGCTGTAATTGTTGCAGGAGGAATTTGTGAAAGGTTTTCCCAGGACCTTCCCTGATGAGTCCTTAGGTAAGAGGATAGCAGACATCAGCTTAGAATTTCTCATATAAAATGGTATGATACATATCTTTCTGTCTTTTTCTCACTCTAGGTATGATGAATATCTGCGATCATTGCAAAAACCCTCCCAAGTGCCTCAGAAAGTAACACCACCCCGCCCACCATTGCCAAACCAACAGTTTGGAGTTTCTCTCCAGCAGTGAGCATTCCTGTTCTTTTATTTAACATTTTGGTCCAGTGATGCCTGTGTTCTGTTTGTGAGTAATTCTGGAAATACTTTCCAATATTCTTGAATCTACAGCTCTGCTAAGTGTTTTTTCTGCCATTCTAAGCTGCTAAAATCACATTCTGAAATAACTTGGAGATTAGGTTAGATTCAAAGATTTTCAGGTGCTTTTGTAGTTCCCCAAATGCTTGAGTTCTCATATGCTGCTCAGTGTCCAAGGTCTTGCTGTGTACACCATTTAGATCAAATAAGCTTAGGAGAAGCAACAAGAAGGATCTAAGTTTCTCCTTTCTCAACAGCTTAAGGGAGAAGAGCCCAGACCAGAATCCCATACCTCTGGTGGTCAAGGAAACCATTGCCTATCTGCAGGAGCATGGTACGTGAGCTAAGAAAATCTCTGTATCTTGTGCCTCTTTCAGACTCTCACAACGCTCTTCTAGATTGCATGATCTCCAGCCAGAGACAGCTGGTAGATCCACTACCATGATTGTATCCAATCAACTCTGGATTTTACCACCACTTCCCACAGTGCTCCAGGTTGAATAGGAGCTCTGTTGGTTCAGTACCAGTGATGCTCCCATTCAGCTCAGAACTGTCATTTATTTATTTGTTGGATTTATATCCTGCCTTTCTCCCAAAATGCAGTTCAGGTTATGGGAGAAGCAGTATTCAAATCTTGGGTGGATTTGTTGCCTCCACAGTGGCAAATCCCCCTTCCCCCCGCTCACCTGCCAGTCAACTAACTTGAGATGTCTTAACACCATCCTGTCATAAACACTTTATTTTTCCCATCCCATGTTACTGTTTTTCTTTGAACCAGTATTAGGACTTCAGAAAATTAGAATGAAGTTGAACAGTGGGGAGACAAGCTGCTATAGGTTTCTTGCTACTGATGTGCCCACATACTGCTCCCATTTAATATCCAAGTCATCTTGGAGTAGTGGGAGAAGCTGTGATTCTTCCATTTTACTGATTTGAACTGTTGTTGGTTTACAAGGCTCCCTCTTTTTGGGGATGTGCCATACTTGTTGCTCAAGTTACCAGTGATAAGTCTACTCTTCTTTCTCTGTGTTCCTAGCTCTTACCACACAGGGGATTTTCCGTCGATCAGCAAACACACAAACAGTCAGAGAGGTTCAGCAGAAGTATAATATGGGTAAGTACTTGGTTTTGTTTCAGGAATATGCTTGAGCCATCCGACTCTTCCTTTTGTTCTGTCTAGTCCTTAAATCTACCCTTGGCACGTGGAAGTCCTGTCAAACCACAAAGAGTTTTGTCTTCGAACAGAACTTTGTTAGAAACCTGACTATAACCCAGTAGTTTGTTCTCTTTGACATAAACTATTCCAGAATAGATGTCCACATACTGAGTAAAGGAACGCATTTAGCCTGCCATAGCACTTTTGTTTAACCAGTATAACAAGTTTCTCCTCTGTCTCTGTCTGTACGCATCCGTTGTCCCTGCTATTTCTTCTCCAAACAATCCTAGTTGTTGCTGATTTAGAGGAGGTTTAGATGACACTGATTCTTTTGTCAGACTGTTTGTGCTGTCTGCATCTGCCTTGTTTCCAGCTCACATTATTATGGTCAATGCTTTTATGTGCCTGGTTAAAGATAATTTAGCCCTTCCATGGCAAGCCATGCACTTGTGCTGTCTTTGAACTAACCTGCTTTGTCTTGTTCAGGGCTGCCTGTGGATTTCCTGCAGTACGAAGATGTACATCTTCCTGCTGTGATTCTCAAAACCTTCTTACGGGACCTTCCTGAACCTCTCCTCACTTTTGGCCTCTACAGTGATGTTGTCAATTTCTACAGTGAGTGTTTATTGAAAGAGTCCAGATTCCACAGCAGGAATCTCATCCAAATCAGCTCATTCACAATTAGGCTGTAATTACATTATTTTTATCTATTTTAAATGAAAATCATATACTACATTTCTTATCAAAAGCTCCCAACCATCCTCCAAACAAGAAAATAATTTTAATACAATACTAAAATATCTAATTCAGAATAATTCAGGGCAACTGACAGTGCGAGCAGTCAGAAAAACACTCAGGAAAACAAATGTGATTGAAGTTGTTCTTGGAGAAGTCTGCCCTTAGCTAATCTCAATAGTGAGCTCATTCCATATTGTCAGTGCCAGAGTGGAAAGTTTTCTCAGTACATTGACCAAATGAGAATCAGTAGGCTGCGGTATGATAGGCAGGACTTCCCCTTCGGAATGTAATAACTGGTGTTGGTTTACAAGTCTTTAACCAGTAAAAGCCCATAATCAAAGAGACTGTCGGTAATTAACTGGCATCCACTTTCAACACAGAAGTCATATGTGTGCAGTAGTAGGCTTCACAGAACAACCTAACTATTAAATTAGCTGCAACTTCTGAAGTGGTTTCGATGACAGTCCCAAATAAATCCTGTTAGAATAGGAGTGCTCATAGCTGTTGTACTAGCCAAAGCTGCAGTAGGAACATTTTTGCTAAGAGTCTGAAAGATCTGATTAAAAGGGCTCTAAACTGAGATGTGGGGAGGGAAATAGTATTCTAGAATTTTAAGTGCAGGAGATAATAGTCTAAATGTTATACAGAGAACATATCAAATACCACAAGAGCCCGACAGTGGAAGGAAAAAGAACTTTAAAAGACAGATAGGGGAAATCACCTATGGTCTTGGATATCTCTATACTAATGCACAGAACATGGGCTATAAACAGGATGAATTTGAACTCTTAACACAAGAAAGCAAATATCATATAATAGGCATCACTGAAACATGGTGGGATTAGTCCTATGATTGAATTCTAGTACAGTGGTACCTCGGGATACGAAATACCCAGGTTACGAATTTTTCAGGATACGAAAAAATCCCATAGGGATTTATTGTTTCGGGTTACGAAAGTTTTTTCGGGTTACGAAAAAACTCCGGTGCTATTTTAAATGGAGCCGCGGCAGAGCCGCGGCTTTTTTCCCCATTAGCGCCTATGGGTTTTCGGCTTACGAAGGCTTTTCGGGTTACGAAAGCGGCCGCGGAACGAATTATTTTCGTAACCCGAGGCACCACTGTAATAGATTTCAAAGAAATAGACCAAACAGGAAGGGAGGTAGACTAGCATTATACATTAAGACTGTGTACACCTGTAAACAGATCCATGACTTAAAACCTGGAAGCTAAGGCATCTGGGTAAAAATTGAGAGCATCTGGGTAAAAATTAAGGGAGATAGTAGCAACAATCTCCTACAATCTCCAAGCCAAACTCAGAGCTTTGATGATACCTTCCTGAAACATATGACCACATGTTTAGAAAGGAAGGATGTAAAGTAATGGGGGATTTCAACTATCCTGGTGTTTGTTGGAAGTCAAACTCTGCCAAAAATTTAAGGTCCAGCAAATTCCTCACTTGCTTTACAGGCAGTTTCATTGTGCAAAAGTTGGAAGAGGCAACCAGGCAGTCGATTATTTTATACCTGATCCTAACCAACAGGGATGACCTCAGTAATGGGGTAGAAGTGACAGGATCCTTAGGTGGGACTGACTATGTACTCCTGGAGTTTGTTATACAGTGGAAAGGGGAAGCCAAGTACAGTCAGGCATGCATTCTAGACTTTAAGAAAGCTGATTATAGTAAACTTAGGGAAATTTTGGTGGCAATCACATGGTCAGGAATACTAATAGAGAAGGGGATAAATGAGGGAAGGGAGTTTCTTAAAAGCAAGATATTGAAGACACAGTTTTAAATAATTCCAGTGAGGAGGAAAAATTGGAGTTGTCTAAGAAACCAGAATGGATGTCTAAAGAACTTTCAACTGAGCTAAGATAAAAGAGACACGTATAAGAAATGGGAAAAGGAGGAATTCAAATAGACAGCTTGTGTGAGGGAAAAAGTCAGAAAAGCAAAAGTACAAAACATGCTCATGCTTGCTAGAGAGATTAAAAATTATAAAAGGGGCTTGTTTGGTTATGTCCATAACAGAAGAAACAACAAGGAAATGATATGGCTACTGCATAAAGAAGATGGTGAAATGTTAACAGGGCATATAGAAAAGGCAGAATTACTTAACACCTTCTTTGCCTCAGTCTTCTCTGAAAAGGAGAACATTGCTCATCTTGGGAAAAATGGAGCAGATGATGCAGTAGGGGAAATGCAGCACAGTATAGATAAAGAGGTAGTACAGTAATCCCTACCTTCGCTAAATGACTTCAAGTCTCCAGGGCCAGATTAACTATATCCAAGAGTATTGAAAGAACTGGTAGATGTAATATCAGAACTACTATCAACAATTCCTGGAGAACAGGAGAGATCCCAACACACTGGAGGAGGGCAGATATTGTTCTCATTTTCAGAAAGGTAAAAAAAAAAGAGGACCCAATAAATTAGCACCAGTCAACCTGACATCAATACCAGGAAAGATTCTAGAGCAGATTGTGAAATACAGTCTGTAAACACTTAGAAAGGAATCATGATCAGTAAAAGTCAGCATGGGTTTTTAAAAAACAAATCATGCCAGACAAATCTTACCTCTTTTTTTGATTGAGTCACAAGCTTGGTAGATGAAGGGAATGCTGTGGATGTAGTGTATCTTAATTTCAGTTGAAATTCATTTTTTTAGTTTTGACCCAGCTTTCTAATCTGTTAAAATCATATAGAATTCTGATCCTGTCTTCTGAGGTATTGGCTACGCCTCCTAATTTTGTGTCATCTGCAAATTTCATAAGAGTGCTCTCTATTCTATCATCCAAGTCTCTGATAAAGATGCTGAAGGTTAAGGGGTGGCATGTCAACAGTGCGATGCAGCAGCTAAAAAGGCCAATGCAATTCTAGGCTGCATCAATAGAAGTATAGAGCCTAGTTCAAGAGAAGTAGTAGTGCCACTCTATTCTGCTTTGGTCAGGCCTCACCTGCAATACTGTACCCAGTTCTAGGCACCACAATTGAAAAAGGATGTTGAGAAGCTGGAGCATGTTCAGAGGGTAACCAAAATGGTGAAGGGTCTGGAAACCATGCCCTATGAGGAGAGACTTAGAGAGCTGGATATGTTTAGCCTGGAGAAGAAATGGTTAAGTGATGATACGATAGCCCTGTTTAAATATTTGAAGGGGTCTTATATTGAAGATGGAACAAGCTTGTTTCCTGCTGCTCCAGAGAATAGGACGTGGAGCAATAGATTCCTAGTACAGGGAAAGAGATCTCACCTCAACATTACGAGGAACCTCCTGACAGTAATAGCAGCTTGACAGTGGAACACACTTCCTCGGAGTATAGTGGACTCTCCTTCTTTGGAGGTTTTTAAACAGAGGCTGGATGGTCATCTGCCACAAGTGCTTTCATTGTGTATTCCTGAATGATAGGGAGTTGAACTGGATGACTTTTGGGGCCTCTTCCAACTCTAGGATTATATGATTCTAGGTCCTTCTTGCCTCCAGTGCCACTTGGGCACCCTTACATTCCTGTCCCTTTAGGAGATTGCTCAATTTCTGGAATTACAAACTAACAAACCACAGAACCTCTGTTTTACCAAAATTCAATATCAGTTTCTTGGCCCTCATTTAACAACTCCATATTCATATCTTCACTAGAAGGATTGTGCAAAGCCACCTCTGGGGTAATATGGAGTTTGAGGTGGGGGTCCTCTGGCTGGATATCTCATTCAGTGAGAAATTGCTGTTTCCCAAACCAATGTAATGAACTCCTTTCAGATAGTACAACTTTCTTTAGGCTTTTTTCCCCCAGCAAGCTGTTCCTCCCATCCAGGTTTGCATCCTGTTTGCTGGTGAACATGCCTTGCTTGTTTTGCTTCCAGGTGTAGAGGAGGGAAAACGTGTGGATGTTGTTCGCAAAACACTCCAGACTCTGCCAGAAGAAAACTACCAAATCTTGTGTGTGTTGATGGCGTTCCTTGGGCAGGTAAGCTTATCCAAATGGCTTCAGCACACAGTGCATACTTCTAAATAAGATATGACCATGGTCTTGGGCCTTTAAAGGGGTTTTAGCAGTGATGTATTCAAAGTCTTTTACTCTAAATCTCAAGTCGAGTCTCAAGTTCAGGAGACAGGTTTAACACAAAAAAGGAGGTGGTGGTAGGGTGCTTTGTCCATTGCTCAAACCATTGAAGTGACTTGAATCCGAGTCAGTTGACTTGAGTCTACATTGCTGGTTGTTGGACCCCCATGTCAGACAGCCTGAGAAAAACATTTCTTCAAAGGGCCCTGTATGAAGGCATTTCACTCAACAAAGATTTTTTTAAAGTATCTTTATACATTTGTATGCAGAATCTGCTTATCTCAGCTGTTGTTGTTGTTATGTACCAGCTTCCTTGAATCCCATTTTGGGAGAAAGGTGGAATATAAATCCCATAAACAAACAAACACCTAGCTTTCAGTCTTTTTCTACTTGTGGCAATCCAAAGGTACAGTAACTCTTATCATGTGCTTTTCTTGGCAAGATTTCTTCAGAGGGGTTTGCCCTTGCCTCCCTCTGAGTCAGAGAGTGTGACTTGTCCAAGGTCACCCACTGGGTTTCTATGGCTGAGCAGAGACTTGAACCCCATTCTCCAAAGTCTTTGTCAAGTGCTCAAACTGCTTAACCATGCTGGCTCTCAACTGTGACCTGCAGCTGTGAGTTTAGTACCAGCCAGGGGCTCAGCATTGACTCAGCCTCACATCTTTCTGTTGTCACTAAAAGAGTACCCAACTAGTTTGGGGTAATAAGCTTACACATTGTAAACTGCTTACGGAGTGCTTAAGTGCACTGATAAGCAGTATAGAAATGTACTTGCTATTGCTACCTTTGTTTAATTTATTCGTGCATGGTTGTCCTTGAACAGGCAATAAAGACCTATTAGCAAAATTTACAGAAGAGGCATTAGAAAAATTTACAAAAATACCTGCTAAGTACAATATACCTGCTAATATTGGTTTGTTGGCATGAATCAACAGAGCTGCCTGTATTTTTTTACTGGCCTTGGGACATGGTTTTTAGGCTCTAATGTTCAGGTCCTGTGTCTACCAGAATTTACCACTCTACCGCTGTCCTTGGAGGCAGGGACAGCAAAGAATATGAACCAGGAGTCAGGGACAGTGGCACTCCAGTGTGGCAGTCTGTAAACAAGTTGCAGCACCTGCATACAGATTACAGAGAAAGATGTAGTAATCCAAGATAGTAGCATTCCTGTTGTTGTTGTGTGCCGTCAAGTCATTTCTGACTTATGGTGAACCCTATCCCTTGATCTTTTTGGCAGAATTTCTCCCAAGGGAATTTGGTACCCTTGTCATCCTCTGAGGCTGTGAGAGTGTGATTAGCCCAAGGACACCCAATACGTTTCCATGACTGGCTGGCTAGTCAAACTCTGGTCTCCTAGTTTCTTAGCCCAACATGCAAACACTACATCACTCTGGTTATCAATATCATTTGGGACCGTACTAATTCAGACTACAGAGAAATGAATCTAATTTCTAAACATTCTACTACATTAAAATGCATACACACAGTAAGGAGGGTTGATGCTCAAAGCTTTCTTCTTTCGTATGAGAGCAGGAAAGTGTTTGTTTTTTTTTAGGGTGGGAGACATAGTATTGAAGACCATCTATCTGCAGTCTGACATGGTACAGTCAGGAATTTTGCTGCCTCCATCTACCACTTCATTCTGAGCTTGTTGTTGATGTTAACTTTCCTTGAGTTTACCACAACTGTGTTCCAGCTTCCTGTTTGCAGGCAGCTTGTTTAGGAACACTTGCAGGTTACATTTGAGATTCAGACCTCAAGTTTTTTTCCAGATTATGAGTCGAACAAATTGTAGTCCATGTACATTCAGTGTTACATACAAGTACCTAAGTTTTTACAAATGTATGAAAACCAGGAACTGGGCCTGCAGCACTCCTTCTTCCTTTTTCCAAAATTAGCACTAGGTTGATATAGTCTATAATGGTTGCTACTTTTTTTTTATCAGATTATGGTTAGAGAGGAATGTGTGTGTGAGAGAGAAAGAGAGTGAAACTGAGGGAGAGCCCTGAAGGGCTGAGGAGGCAAGGGTGCCTGCACTTCTTTTTTTCCTCCCTCCCTCCTCTCCACCTGGAAAAGTGGGTTAGGAAGGGAATCAAGTGTTCAGACACTGCTCAGACACTTGCCTGAGCAGGAACATCTGCACTCGCTGGAGAGGAGGAGGAGGAGACAGTGACAGGTAGGCGGGTTACAGACCGCCATTAGGGACATCCTAAGGACGTCCCAGTTTGAAAAAGGGGCGTCTCTTCCAGATGCCCCTATCCCTATCACAGACAGAGTCCGTGACAAATGGCGGCGGCTGTTCCATATGGCCGCTGCCATATTGACGTAGCGGATGCTGTGCGTCCGCACGTTGTGCCCCGGAAGTGACGCCGCGAGTGCGCGACTAGCACCTCGCGGCGCCTCTTCCGGGGCCCAGGAAGGAGCGCGATTTCTGCGCTCCTTCCTCGGAGCGTCCGGGAGCCGCACAGTTTGGCCGCTGCGGCTCCTGGATGCTGCAAGCGGAGGCGGAGCCAGGCCATCGCAATCTGGCGGTCTGTAACGTGCCCCCAGCAAATTCTCAGCCCCTTGTTATCTTAGGAGGACTCACTTGCCTTTTTAGAGCTCTTTTGGACTTTTTGATTTGTTTGTTATCTCTCCCCTTCATCATCTCACCCTCTGCTCTGGTTTCTGGTCCCTCTCTCTCACTTATTTTTTGCATACCAACCCTCCTCCATTTCTTTGTTGTTTAGAACTTAGTCTGAATTGCTTGGGAGGGGGCCGTCTTTAAGAACAACAGCAGCAGCAACAACAACAACCAAAAAAAGCTATCCGGTCTCACTCCAAATCAACAAGCAAGCAACTAAAAGAGAAGGAGAGAAGGGAAAAAAACCAAAGAGAGGGGTCACTGCCCACGCACACATGCACACGCACACACACACAGGCTGCACCAGTGACAGCTGAGGCAATGCAAGATGTGATAGAGGTGGGAGTGAAAAAAGGATGAATATGTAATGTTACTGAACCACAACCAGCAAGTCAGTAGCTAAAAATATGCAAGTCTTGAGTCAAGTCAGTCATTTATTGCCAAGTCAAGTCCAAATTGAGTCATTACAGTGACTTGAGTCCAAGTCAGTAGACTCAGGTCTACATCACTGGGTTTCAAACTCATTTGTAGAGGTTGTCTGCCACTGTTTATGTGCCACATAAATTAAAGGAAGCTGCCTCATTGGCAGTGCACATACAGATAGTAGATGCTACAGATGATCAGTGATGGAGTACAATGTCACTTTCATGCTTAGACTCAATGGCCACTGTTTCAGAACAGAGTGCTGGTTCTTTGGTTTGATTCATCTCATCTTTTAAGGACAGGGAGGACCCATGACTTGAGCAGGTTTCTTTCTAGAATATGTTATCAAGACCAAATTGTTCCATAATCTGCCTTCTTCTTATGAATGTTCTGTTTGCAGTGAGACATGGATTTTTTTTTTAAAAGCCTGCTTCACTTCATCCTGTACTAGAAGAGTTCTGACTTCTCCTGAGGCAGGGATTGGCCAAATATAATCATAGAGACTAGTTCTGTATACACATACTTCAGAGTGAGTTCTCTTGTAATGAATTGGCCGTTATTCTAAGTAGACTTTGGATGGCTTTTACATTAATCTTAAAAGATTGGATCTTAAAAGATGAAATGGTGACCTTATGTATCTTGGGCTGAGTTTCCTGAAAATATAGCTGAAGTCCTGGCACTAAATCTGTTTGTCTTTAAAGTGACAAGTCTCCTTTTCTTTCTCTCTCTCCCATGTAGGTCTCTGCTAACAGTGACATCAACAAGATGACCAATGCTAACCTAGCAGTAGTTTTTGGTCCAAACCTCTTGTGGGCCAAGGATGCAGCTATTACTCTCAAAGCCATCAATCCTATCAACACCTTCACTAAGTTCCTACTGGACAATGAGAGGCAGCTTTTCCAGAACCTGGAGGCTTGATCCAAAGTCTGTTGGGGCTACCGCACCTTTTGTGTCCACTGTGACCATCTCTTTTCCTCTCGTCCCCCTTTTTCTTTCTACCTTGTCTTGGAGCCGTGGCCGAGTCTGGGAAAACTCCAGATGATGAGCAAAGTGAAGGAGGGCTTTTCTGTGTGTATGAGGAAGAATGAAGGGTTTGTGCATATGCATGATTAAGTGGGGTGTAGGAAGCAGGCCTCCCATCTCTAGATATCCAAGTTCTGCCTTGGCTCTTCTATCTGAGATGCTAGTAACCAGACTGCTCTCGAATACTACAGTGCCCTTCTCTTTCTAAGTTGTTTCCATGAAATGTCTCTCCTAGGACTCCAGCAGATGTCTCACCTACTGGTGCCTGTGTGGTCTAGTCTAATATAATTTGCTGCAGTGGCCCTGCCAGGGCAGATATTTCAATTCTTTTCCTCTGGCCCATGTTGCTTCTCCACATGTACCCAAATCACACAGTCCTGAGCATCCTTCTGTTGAAACCAAGTGACTGCAGCTGAGGAGAACCAGTCTTTGACTCTTGATGGAAAAATGAACTCAATGAGCTCAAAAATGAACTCAATGTCCTAGGGCCATAAGAGAAGATTGTACTGTTTCTGGGAATGCCCATTTTTCTTACTAGTACTTATATTGCTATTTGTACATTTCCAGGCGTTCTGGCACTTGCTGTAGAATTTCCCTATCTTTATATAGTTGACCTCTGATATTATGGAGCTCACTTACTTCACTGTCTTTACCATTCTGCAGAAACCATCTCTGCCAGCAGAGTTTTTCTTTTAAACTGACCTTGCCAGTAAGCCCTTCTTTTATAATATGTTTAAGCTGGGGTTGTTTCCCTGCCCCCAAGTCTATATAGATTATACAGATGCTGTCTGCCCAGGTGGCATTATCTCCCCAAACTGCCGTAGCCCAGAATCAAGCTGCCAAAGTTACATTCCTGTTATTAAAGCACAGGCACTGCACACTGGGAGGCATCTGTGTCCCTGGCTACAGCTGTCTATCCATTTGGAATGGAGCATTCTTCAACAAAAGGTTGATCTCTGAAGCCAAACCACGAGCAGGAACTACTCTGCCCTGTATTCTGGTGTTTCTTGTGCCAATGTTTTGATGGGCATTAAGTTATTCACATTTCATAACATCTGTCTTCATGTCCTTGTTGGGCTCATAGTTTTTCTAACATTTGCCGACTTGGTGTGTTTGATACATGGAGATATGGAGTATTGCTGTCACTTTCCTAAACTGAATAGAGTTCATGTCACTGTGTAGTGTGGTTACGTTCTTGCCCATGTGAATTGTTCCTCTTTTCAGACCAGGATGCTGTGTCAGTCTGGACTTTGAACCAGGCTCAGCCATTATCACAGATTTTCTAAACCAGTTTTTTAAAAAATTGAATAGCAGTTCCCTATCTGACATGAAGCCAACTTTGCTTTTACATAAGATTTTAAGGTCACTATTTCCATGATATATTTCTGTGAACTGTCTTTGTCTACAGGAAGTTTGTAAACTGACCTGGTAAAATAGTAGGATTACTGTTCACAGAAAAAGTCAGCAATTATATTATGGTTATTTAGAACCAGGGGTTTCCATTACCACTTTAGATTATAGGGAGCACAGCAAGCAACTGTTTTGTAAATGCAAAATTGGCTCCTGTTTAAACCTGAATGAAAGCCTTTGCTGTGGTCTTAGTTGACAAATGAATACCAACAAGTATGCGAAGATTATCATTAAATGTAGCTCCACCACATCCAGTGAATTGACTCTTCACATTAGTATGGCAGTTATTGGAATCCTTCCAATTTTTATCAAAGATGATAAACCAAGTGGGACTACTTTGAAGTGATAAACCTGATAGTCCCACTTCAGTACTCTTACCTTCTGATGTGTTCTTCACAAAAGTTAGAATGGTTACATGAGGAATAGTCTGTTAATAAAGCTTCATTCTCTTCCCATTTTAAAATTCTATATGGGCCCATTGTGGTGCTTTGCTGGTTGTTGCTGTCTCATATGTCCTTTGTGGTGGATCACTGGAAGCACCAATGTGCTGATTTCAAGCTGCAGCACTTCTAGTTTCCTTAGGAAAAGCAGCTATTCTCCATAGAAACACTAGTCACAAAAAAATAAAGGCCCTGATATATGAGGGCCTAGGGCTGCTGGTTCAGCCACAGCATTCTAACACTTTAAAAATTCTGAAGCCAGACAGGGAGTAAAGAATGTTTGGGTAAGGATTGCCCATTGATGAACAATTTCACTTTTTATAAATTCTGTCATACACTTAAGTATGATTTCCCCTTCCTGTCCCATTGCAGAAATCTGTTTCTAGGTACTGCACATAATGCACTCATAAAATCCTCAAAGTGAGTCACTGTAAATAGCTGTTACTTTTCTCACTTTGCTGGCGCTGCCAGGAAGTCTACAGCACATGATTACTTGTCCCATTCTCTCTCTCCCCACACAACTAATTTTATCTTTTCCACCCTGTGGAACTGTGTATTGTGCTTGACTGTATTAATGATGTCTGGCATTCCTTTTTACTATCTGATGGCTGCCTTGTCTGCTATTGGTATTAGTGTGATAGATATCCAAGCAGGCAATTCAGATTACTAGAGGACTATCATAGGTCCAGGTATATCTTTTCCTTCTCTAATAGAAGCTGAAAGCTGGCTCAATTGCAGTGGCTAACACATTCTGTCCTGTGTCCCCAGTGGTACACCTGCTTGGTTCTCCCTTACTGCTTGCCTTCAGCATTAGGTATTATTGACCACAGTGCTTCTCTGGATGGAGTACTTCCATCTCCGCCATACCCCTTGCTTGCCTGATAAAACCTATTGGTGTCCTTCAGAGCCCTCACCTCTACTAATTCTGTCTGTAATGAAGACAGGTTTTGAGTGATGCACCTGATGATGAGACCAAATGGATGCCTTAAGGCAACCTGTCACTTTGTTGACTCAGCAGAGGTCTTTCATGGCCAAATGGCCTCTGGTTGCTTGCTTGATCACTGGGGCCCTCATGCACAGTTTACAGCTTTGCTTTTTGTTGATGATATCCCCTGCATTTTTCATTCTCATGATTGATGTTTATTGGAAGCAGGGCTGAGGTTTTTACTGTGACATTATTTTACACACCCATGTTTATTTCCTTCTAATGGCACCAATCTTGTATTTCAGTTTGCACTTTTTGTACTTCAATAAAAACCCAATGCCAATATAAGATCTTCATGTGTTTCTCCATTTTGTTCAATAACCAATCATCAAAAGAGGTTTGTTAGTAATAATAATAATAATAATAATAATAATAGAAGTTTATTTCTATCCCACTTTTCCAACTATTGATCAAAGCGGCAAACAGTACCATCCTTGTGATGCCTACTCAAGAGTACAATATGCATTATACAACTTAAAATTATATAATTATACTATGCTTGCATAATTGTGCTGTTCTTATAATTTTGTACATAATTTAGTACATTTAATCCTTTTGAAAGAAACGTTGGTCATTCTTAACCTCATTCCATTATCTTGGAATGGTATATTACTGCCTACTGCAGTAGGTTTTCATTACCCACCAGCTGATACATGCCTGCCATACCTTGTATCCCAGCTGTTCTATTCTGATATAATGTGCCTTCATAGCTACCTGTTAATGCAGTATATTGTCATGGTAACAGAAGTTAGGTCAACTTTAAACTGGAATGGCAGTGATGACAAATTTATGCAACCTGGCTCTCACCAATTGATCTTCATCTGAGGCAGCAGAGTAATTATGTTCCTAAAATAGAGGCTGCAATGTGCCCAGCTTCTTTGGATATATATGGCAGAAGAAGTTGGTTTCTGCAAGAAAACTACTTTGAACGCAACATTTTGTAGTTGGTATGGGGAGGGAAGGAGAATTCTATGTCCTACCTGTACTGGGTAGAGAGAACATGACAAAAAAGGAACTAAGTCTAGATGAGCAGCAGCTACTTTTCTACTGCTGTAGCTCACATGGTCTATAATCCATCCTTGTTCCAGCCTTTCTGGATCCGGACTTAAAGCCAAATGTCACAGACATGAGTGCAGTTTGCACCATATGGTCATACCACTTTTTGGAGTATAACTATAGTGGCTATGAAATTTGACCTTTTCCTAAGAAATCTAGTTAGTAGCTAGTTTAGAATGATACACCCTCTGTCACACACACAAATGTAAACCATGGCTTGTATGGGCCCCTGAGTAATGGTGTTTATATGCCATTCTGGAGATTTTTTTTTGGAGTAAATACTTGCATGGGAAGAGAAAACTTGTGAAAACCAGAAACTTATGAACCCCAGATTTTGGAAAGTGAAGTAAAGGCTACACTCAAAGCAATAGAAAATAACAAATCACCAGGGACAGGTAACATCCCAGTAGAACTGCTACAATCCAGAGAGCCAGAATCGAGCTCAGTTCTAACTAAAATCTGTCAACGAATATGGAAACAAAGCTGTGACCCACAGACTGGAAGTGATCAATATATATTCTCATTCATAACAAAGGAGACACCAACTATTGAAGTAATTACAGAACCATCACACTATTTCCCCATACAACCAACGTCATGCTCAAAATTCTGCAGCTGAGACTCATATGGAGCATGAAATCCCAGAGGTACAAACTGGATGGCTTGTGCTGAGGAATGGGAGTGCCACAACATCTGATTGTCTTGGTGCATAGCCTGTGCTTACGACAAAGAGGCTGCCACCAGAACACAATAAGGAGAAACAGCATGGTTCTAAATCAGCAAAAGGGTCAGGCAAGGCTGCATACTATCACCCTATTTACTTAATCTGTTTGCAGAAAATACTGTATGCAGAGCAGCATAGATTCAGAGGCAGGAGGAATGAAGATAGGAAGGAACATTAACAATCGAAGATACACAGATGCTACAGTACTGCTAGCAGAAACAAACAAAAATCTGGAACAATTACTGAAGAAGGCCAAGGTGGAAAATGCCAAGGTTGGGTTAATTCTGAATGTTAAAAAAAATTAATAATAAAGACCCTGGAAGATCTACAAGAATTCACCCTAAACAATGAGACAACTGTAATAGTTAAAGACATCGTTCCCATACCTTGGTTGATCAGAACAGAGACTGCAGCCAAGAAATCAGAAGAAAACTAGGACTGGGAAGGGCAGCTGTAAAAGAAATGAACAGGATCATAAAGTGTAAAGACATAACTGAGCATTAAAGTGAGGATAGTCCAAGCCATTGTATTCCCATCATCATATATAGATGTGAGAGCTGAACAGTGAAAAAAGCTGACAGTAAGAAAATCAGCTTATCTGAGATGTGGTGCTGGAGAAGAGTGTTGAGGATACCGTGGATGGCCAAGAAGATAAATGGGTCCTAGAACAGATCGAGCTCAAAGTATCTCTGGAAGCCAGGATAACTAAACTGATGCTGTAATACTGTACTTTGGCCACATCACGAAGAAAAATGGCTAATTGGAAAAGACAATGATGCTAGGAAAAGTGTAAGGCAGTAAAAAGAAAGAAAGACCATGTGCCAGATGGTTAGACTTATCAGGGAGGACACAGCCCTGGGCCTGTAGGACTTAAGCAGAGAGACTGAGAACAACTTGGATGGGAGATTGCCAATGAATACCAGGTGCTGTAGGCTATATTTCAGAGAAAGAAATTGGCAAAACCACCTCTGAGGTATTCCTTGTCTAAGAAAACCTTATGAAATTCTGGAAGTCTCCTCCATAAGTCAACAGGTGAATTCAAAGCTTGTATGCACAAACACAATTAGTATACATCATGAGACTACAGGTGTACCTCAGTTAATGTTGTAGATGTGTTCCTGGGTTTTACTTCTTTAGTAGAAATGCTTATACCAGAGGTAGAAAAAACATGGAAAGAATAGGGATAGGTTCCTACACCATAAAAAAAAAAAAGAACAGTTCAACATGTTTGAGCAAACTTTTTTTTTATAAAAACATTATGAACACGGGAAACGAAACAACCAGATCAAGTAAGCCTTACATGAGTAAACAACATTTTGAATGCTACTTTGAATGCATCTGAGGAAATAGACTTAAGTCTATGAAAGCTCATGCTGCCAATTTCTTTCTTTAGTTAGTCTCAAACGTGCTACAAGATCTCTCTGAATGTTAATGATTGGAAAGCTTATTCTAAAATGCATCTCAGTATCGTGTTTCCTCTTTCAGCAGCCTTCATTTTGGTAAGGAAACTAAGGTTTTTCAACATGCCATGGCAAATGGTGAAGCAGACTGATATGCTTTACCCTTTCCTTTCTGTTTTGCTCTTCACACATGCTTGGTAAGTGATTCTGGGGTCAGCTGTTTACCTTGTGCATAAACATACACTATCACAGTAGAATCACCTAGAATAGAATCCCTCCAGCTTTATTGTAATGTTTACTGCAGACATGCTGCTACAGTCCACCACTGAAAGCATGTCTTCTCTGACCCTCGTTCACCATCCTCCCAGTGCCAATGCTGAAGAAAACAAAACAAAATGAAAAAACCCCAAAAACAACCGTGGCACCAGCTAGATGGGGGCCACCCCTGGACTGGGCTTTATTAACTGAGGTAGGCTCAGTTATTTTTATTTGATTATTGTTTAAGACTCTAAATGGATTGGGACTTGTGGCAACCCCATGGGCAAAACCGTGGGGTTGCGACCCTCTCTCAGGATAGCAATGCTCATCAAGATTGAGATGTGGCAGTTCTACTGGCAAACCATAGGACTTCGACCCTCTCTCGAGATGACAATGCTTTATCCATAATCAGATAGATAAGTCCATGCTGACTTAGCTGGTCTTCACATCCTGCTTAAACTGCAGAAAAGGGCACGTAACCTAGCAAATGATTGTAAGGCAAACAGTGGACTAATGTAAGCAATATGACAATGAAAAGCCCAGCCAGAAACCTGGCTAAAAGGAAAAAGCCTGAAAGGAAGGCTTGCGAGGAGGCTTGTGAACCCCACTCTCGTTTCTGCGTCTCCTTGCCGCGACAGGGACTTCAATACATGATGGAATGGCTCCCTGTATATGGTTGCTTGAGTTCAGATCTGCTGGAGGGGCCTTCAGATGTCACACTGGTGAGGCTATACGTTGCAAGAATGTGGGAGAGGGCTGTCTTTGCTGTGGTGTCCTAGTTTAGAATACTCTTTCCTTAGAGACCTGACCAGAACCAACTCGAGTGTCCTTCTTTGTATGTTGTGAAGGAGACATTCTAGATTGGGTTATCTCCTGTTGCTGCCCAGGTGAAGCAAGGGTCATTTGATAGGAAGAGATGACTAGCATAGGAGTTTATCACACTAGGGAGATCCTGAAGAAAAACAGGATTTAAACTAGATATAAATTTTTAAAAATGCAAATGCCCAAAGTTTATCAGATGACGTCACTGTTAAAGTGAAACAACGCGAAGTTAAACTGAATGTAAAGCGGAGAGAACCGGCAGCTTTTACTTTTGGAGCTTCCCGAAAGTAAAAAGCTGCTAATTTTCTCCGCTTTATGTTCAGTTTAACTTCATGTTATTTCACTTTTGGGGTCATTTGGTGTGACAAACATCTTGCATTTGTAAATTTTCTTTAAATCTAAAATCTCTTTTAAATCCCATTTTTCTTTGGGATCACCATAGTATGATAAATTCCATAGGCTCCTAACTCCTTTTCCAGATTTCCCCCTTGTTGTTTTCCCAGATGAATTGCTATTTTGCTCTGTCTGCTACATGTATTTTTCCTAATCTTCTTAACTTTGCTAATTTTTTTTAAAAAAATCCTTACCATCTTGAGCCTTTTCATTTTCCTATTTTACCCATTTTTCTATCCTTCTCTGTCTTTCTCTCTGCTCCCTTCTTCACCTCACTCTTGGTTCCTACTGCCTCCCTGGGAGCTGTTCATATCTGTGTAACCCAAACCACCACCCCAACACCATCTTTTAAAATCATTTTTAATTCAGATTTTAGGGGTGCTACCCTGACTTGGGGGATGTAGGAGCAGCTCCCCAAGCACAGTTGTGTAAACTTTGACCCAGATTTCCTGCCAGTGGGTGAACATGTTGACCCACTTCCACCCAACCTGGATCCTCAATACTGGCCCCAAACAGATGGGCCAAAATGCCACCTTCAGACCAATCCAGGGTCATGGTGTTCAAATGATGCATACCATTGGATGCTTTTGAAGCTGCACTGTGGCCACCTAAGACGGCCCAAACCCGACCTCAAAAGGAGCATAAAATAGCACTCCTTGCCGTCTGTCCATTGTGGATTGTGGCCGCTGCAGTCCCACACTGCTCAGGGCACGCTCACAGCTGGAGTGGCCAGAGGATGCTGCAAGCCGCCTGTCTGCTTGAGGCCATTGTTGAGCATTGCTACTTTCTGCAGTTTGACCATCATCCTAAGAGCAAGTTTCTCCCTTCTCCAGTCTCCAGTCCCACCAAGAAGAGTCTGCTGATCAGCCTAGCTATTCAGAAATTTCTACCCATACTGACAAATCTGTTCCACCCAAGTAACTCTTTCTGGGGCTCTGTTCAATTTTCTTCCTAATACCCAAGGGTGAAAGTATTTTCAGTCCTTGCTGAATGTCAAATATATCAAGTGATGCATCCAGTACAGTTGAGTCAGGATGGAATATGTTAAAACCAGCCAAGAGGCTGATCACTCGGAGAGTCCCTCTTCTCTTATCAGTCTCCCAGAAGCTGACCCTCCCTGCCCTTATCTATCACAATCACAAGAAGTTCCTATGTTTTCATTACAGCTCCTTGTGCTGTAGAGGAAGCTGCTGAAGTGACTGGCTATCACAAAATCACCATGCCTAATAGGTGGACTAAAGACATTAGATGTGCAGAAGAAAAGCATTTGATGGATCTTGTGGGTTTTTTGTGTTGATCAGATGGATGATGTGTATGGAAGGGATAAGGATTAATTGACTAAAGTTTACTATACCAATCTTGGATGGCTAGGCACTGGAAAATGACAGAAAAGTCCTTCCTGGCTGGATGTTGGGATGGAGAATTAATTAATGGGTCATCCAAATAAGGATAAACATGTATGTCCCGGAACCTGAGGGAGCCTAATACAGGGATCATTAGTTAATACATTGCTACCCAGGTTCCCTATTCCTCTCTCCACTGGTGAGAGGTTCAGGATTCTGACCACCAAGTTTTCAGCATGTCTTTCCTCACATTCTGTTAATCTTCAGACTTCTCTGCAAAATTAGACCTCAGTGTGCAGAGATGGTGTTCATAATCCCTTTCTGGCTCTGTAGGTGATGGTTTTCCAAGGTTCTGGAGCTCTTCCTCCAGGGCCCATGTTTCCTTCATCAGATTCCCCCACCTCCTATCTCAAGGGTGAATCTTTTACCCACATCCACCTGTGTACATCTGGCCACCTGCAGACTATGCTGAACTTCTGCCTAAACCTAAGCTATTTGTTTGAAGTGGTAGCTGCTGTCAGACTCCTGACAATCTTGCACTCCCAGAATATATGAAACCACTTTGAAGCCCTTTACTCACTGGTGCCAAAGAAAGGTTGCTAATCACTCTAAAGCTGAAGGGAAGGATCTTTTAAGAACTTTTACAGGCTGGTTTCAACAACAGCTTCAAACAAAACACTCTCTGACACCAAACTTCTTTCTTTGTTTCTTTTCATTTGAATGCCTACTTCCCATCAACACATCATTTCTCAGAGCAGCTTTTCTCTTTTCTCCTCTAGTTGTTCCTCTCTTCCCTACTTGGAATCTCCACATGGTTCTTAAAGCACTTACCAAATCCTCTCTTTGAACCCATCCATTCTGTCTCTCAGTTTGTTCTCTTGTTCTATATTCTTAGTAGCCATAACTTCTTCTAGAGATGGACTCAGGTGAAGCAGACAGGGGGCTAGGAGTGGTCTCTGGCCATTCCAGCCCCCATTGGTCTCCAATTGGCCTGGGACTGTGGTGACCAGATGGCCTGTTCCCAAAGTGGGTTGCCGCCACGGTCCCAAGCAAACCACCAGCAGGAGTGGGTTTTTTTTTTTACCGTTTCTTTTGCCAGTGGCTTTGGGCTGCCTTTGACCACCTCTGAGCAGCTTCCAGCCACTTTAGTGACGTACGTCACCTGCACACCATGCCCCTGAAATGTCCAGAAGCCACTCTATTTGGCCCGTCTATTCAGGCCTGTCAGCCTGATGGCACCTGAGTTGCTTCTCTGTTTTTCATCATTTTCTTCTAGTATCATGTCTTCTTTCAGCCCTCATCCTTCTCACCCTTCTGAGTGATTTTAGCATAACCTTGACTTTAGGAGCCTTTGTTCCATTCCTTCAGACACTTAGTGGACTGATGTATTTCATTTCTCCAACTCCCTGGGAAGAAAGGTCATGTACATCACTTTAGTCCAATTGCTTAAGGCTTACATTTTCATGGTGTAGAAATCTTTGGGCCTTCCAATACCATTGTCTGTCACTGCTTATTCAACTAAGATGGCAGCCAGCACTGTAGCCTTCTATAATGCTTCCTTGGGGGAAATTTGCAGGCCAGCAGCCTGGTCAAATCTTTCTACTTTCACCAAATACTACAAATTGGAAAAATGTGTGTCCCCTGAAAAGCCTTTGGCAGGCATTTTCTTCAGCAGGCAGTATCCCACACAATTTCTGCAGTAGCTTGGGTATATCCCAATGCAGAATAAAGTGCATGTGGCATACAGGGAATGGCACATTGCATAATTATCATGAAAGTACATTCTTGCATGCAGGAACAGACATCTATTGTGCCCTCATGAGGCAGCCTGTCTCTTCAGATAGTCCTGCTTGTGGCAGCTCTCTATGTTTCTTTTGCTCCATATCCCTCTTTCCAACCCACTATGGAAAAAACTGGGGGAGTATTTAGAATCCTGTACTATAATCAGGGACGTAGCCAAGGGGGGGGTTCTTGGGGTCTGGACCCCCCCTTCCATTAGAAAAATGAATGTTGTGTGCTGCTGTGCCGCACCCAAGCCCCATTATAATGGTGGCACTTAGTCTGGATCCCCCCACTTCCTAAAATCCTAGCTACGTCTCTGCTATAATTCTCTCTTCCTATCATGATCCTGGTCTGGCCTGGTTCCTAACAGTCTTCAAGTTGCCCACACCAAGGAAGCAAATCAGCATATGACACCAAATTAGGAGGAATAGTTAATACTCCAGAGGGCAGGATTAAAATTCAAAACGACCTGAATAGACTAGAAAGCTGGGCCAAAGCTAACAAAATGAAACTCAACAGGGGGAAATGTGAGGTACTGCACTTCGGGCAGAAAAATGAAATGCAGAGATATAGGATGGGGGACATCTGGCTGAATGAGACTACATGTGAAAGGGATCTGGGAGTCCAAGTAGACCATAAATTGAACATGAGTCAACAGTGTGATCAGTGTGATGCAGCAACTAAAAAGGCCAATGCAATTTTAGGCTGCATCAATAAAAGTATAGTGTCTAGATCAAGAGAAGTTATAGTGCCACACTATTCTGCTTTGGTCAGGCCCCACCTGTAATATTGTTTCCAGTTCTGGGCACCACAATTAAAAAAGGACATTGAAAAACTGGACCGTGTCCAAAGAAGGGTGACTAAAATGGTGAAATAATTGGAAATAGTGAATTGATTATTTTCCCCATAGTGCACTGATTTTCCATATTGCACTGGTTGTCTTACTGTTGTGCATGAAGACCCTGGAGAAATAACAGAAGGAATGTATTATTTTATTAACCAGAGGAACTGGAAAACCAACTGAAGGTACATTAAAGTAGTTTAACAAGAACTGGTTTTCAAATAACTTAAGCAGTGGCCCTGCATCTTATGATTACTGCAATAAAATGCTTGCTTTTTTAAAACTGCAGGAGAGTGTTGGTTACTAAAGAAGAGTGGGACCACTGGAGCATATTTTTGTGAAGATAACAAAATGGCCCCACTGCATTTCCATATTGTCTGATCTATCATAAGAACCTTACTATAAATTTAATATATTTAAAAGATAAATTCTTGTATCCACATAATGTTTTGAATGTTTGTTTTGTGCTATTTTAAAAGTATTTGTCCTTTTTGATGTATCTTGAATAAACAGTAGCAAATCTACTCTTATCCCAAGCCTCAATCTGGGTTACTCTTCTACCATTACTGTATTAGTAAAGTATGATAGTGAATTAATTCATACTTCTTCAACTGGCTCCAGCAATGCTACTCCCTGATCATCAATGTAGTTCACAGCATCACATTTTATAAGAACCCTATAGTGTCAGAACAGTAACTTGTGGGCAACTTCAGCCTTCCCCAGGAAGGAGTGGAATTAATGGGTGTGTCCTCTCTAGTTATTATTATGGATGTGTAAAAGAATCCTAGCAAATTGCTTCTATCTTTTGAACATTTTTTGTATTTCTGTGTATACAATTCAGAACACTTACTGCCATCTCATGGTTTGTTGTTGTTGTTGTATGCCTTCAAGTTGTTTCTGACTTATGGTGATCCTAAGACGACTCTATTATAGGGGTTTCTTGGCAAGTTTCTTCAGAGGGGAAGAAACTATTTCACCTTGATAAAAGTTTGCCATTCTCTCAGGCTGAGTGTGACTTGCGCAAGGTCAACTAGAGGGTTTCCATGGCTCAATTGGGATTCAAACCATGGTCTCCCAGTGCCCTAGTCTAACGCTCAAACCATTACAGCACGCTAGTGTCTTTAGTTAAAATGAAAAACCTCCACTGAACACAGTGGTATATACTTCTGAATCAACACATTTCAGATTGTGCTGTGATATGCAGCCGCAGTAGAAAAGCTATTCATTTTCTAATAGGTGCACCACTGGTTCTGCTAAGCCTGATTTTTCAGACAGAAACACTAATTACACAAGTATAAACAAACTATGTGACAGCTGATTTAAGAGTAACATACATAAAAGTTTTATTGTAAATTATATTAATACATGTTGAAGTACTCTGAAAACTATTTCCAAAGAAATGTAATTTAGGATCTTTCCCCTTCAACATAAGCATTTTAATTATAGTACAGAACAAGGTTAAGTAAGTGGTCAGTATTTTTCTTTGAAATTCTGCAAAAACTGGATCCTTCCTTGAGCAGGTTTGATTTCAGCTAGTAAATTAATGTGTTGATAAGGCAGAACTAAGGAGCAATTTACTTTTAGAATAAGCAAGGTGTCAGTGTTCCAAAAACCACACAGAATGTCGTTCATTATTCTGAGAAAACCCAGCCGCTCTGTACATTCTCTATCCCTTGACAACTATTACCAGCAGAAGCAGTCTACTATGGCAGTTCCCTTCAGAGATACAGTTGTGACTTTTAATCTAAAACTGCACAAGCAATCTTTGTGCTTGCCCTCCTTCAACCATCACAGTATAAAAATGAGGATCAAGGAAAGGATCACTGTGATAGGAAAGATCCTGAGTAGGAAGATGCACAAAATACTTAAGTATCCAATGGAATCTACTGAAGAAACTGGAGACATGTCTCAAAATGCTCAAAAGATGGTCATTCTATTAGTGTAAAAACGACAAGAACAAAAAGCTCAGTACGTTTCAGTTTGTGTGTACTCTTATGGTCTTCCACATGGACTATTAGAAACAAAGTTCAGAAATCTCTGGATCAGGAATTCTCAAATCATTTACTAGACAAGTAAAAACATAGAGCAAAGGCTGAAGGTTATTCTAAATAGCTTCACATGAAGGCCTCATGAATATATACAGACAAAATACACCAGACTAATAAAACGACTATGTTTTAAGTATCCTGAGATGTATCTACAGTTTCTTTTGGGGAGCACAAAATACATACCAGCAACCTATTAAGCTCAACATAGTTGGCAGGAAAAATTCAATTTGATCATCACAGCATGAACAATTTAACTGCAAGCAGTTAACATACCTGAACACTGCCAAATGTTTTTTGATTTTCCTAAACAGGTTCTTCTGGTGTTTATGCTTTAAAACCAACCTGTTTAGACAAGGAAGACTGGCTCTATATCAAGATTATCACTCGTCTTGGACACTTCATTGGAAACACAAGGAATACAATGTAGCGTACATGTGTTCATATTCCAGGCTGGCAGGAAGGATAAAAGCTTTAGCCTGAGAGCTAAGGCCCTAAATTATGCACACATTGTGACTAAGAATTGTAATATTTCTCTCCTGCAGATTCTGAGATGCCTTTCGGGCTGTTTTGATGTAGATATCATTTGTGGCAAGAGATAACTACATCAGAGCAATTTAAGTCAGAAACTGGATTTAAGTGTGTTTTTCATGATCAATGACATGTAATGATATTGCTTGCTATTTAATTTGAATAAAAATCTTAAATGTCACTTTCAAGTCTGTATCAATAAGCCTCTCACAATTTGAGTAAGTAATGCAAAACAAATTTGCTAGAAGGCAAGAAATTGAGCCTTCAGCTGTTTTCTATGAAGCAGCAAGGATTAAAAAGCTCCAGAGACTACATGGTTAGACAAGTATCATTGCTCTCAATCCTCTTCCAAATATCCCTTTCAGGTTGAAGAATGGCGCACTGCACTTTGTGGAATTAACATCTATTTTAATCAGGAAGCCACCGAAGTCCTTCAAATGTAAAAAGGCCTACAGTTATTAAGAAATAAAATCTAAGATAGCAGGCAATAGTAGAGGAGGGATAAATGGGCTTTCTTCAGCATTTTACAGTGCAACTCTTAGCATATATACTCAGAAGTAAATTTCTGTGTTTAATGAGACTTACTTCCAAAGGATTTTGTACAGGACTGCAGCCTTAGCCTGATTTAAAATAGCAAAAATGAGTTGTGCCCAGAGTCCAGCTTATCCCTGAGCTTGTGCATATACTGCTTCATCTCTTCCTTTCCTCATACTTGATGAAGGATGCAGAACAGATAACAAGATACAGCAATGCCAGCCAACCACACTGCTTAATGGCTAGCTCACTACAAAAATAAACCTCTAGCCAAATCAAAACCTAACTACCACAAATCTCTTTAAAATGTGCTTCTTTGAATAAGCTATTTTCTAATGGTAGATCACACTGAGCTTATTTTCCTAGACTGTCAAAATCCAGCTTTTAAAAAACTTCCTGGAAATTCACTGCACCATCTTGTGCATTTTATTTATGACATCCATGGACTCTTAACAGGGCAGAATGGAAATCAAATCAGCTTCCAAGAGAGAGGATTTTCCCAGAATATTCATGTCTGTTTCTGAAAATAGATATTATGGTATACTCTGTGGAGTTGGGGGGGGGTTGGAGGGGGAGAGAAAAGGATTGTTTGGTACAGGACTCTTATACAAGGACAGGGCAGCCAATATGACTGCATGACAAAGTGAAAACATCACATACATTTTTTTCTTTAAATATAGGTTTCCTTTAGAGTAATAAATATTTTTCTTATTTATCTTATTATAGAGCAGCAACATCTGAGAGGGAATCAAGAAAAGAACTTTGGACTAAAGACCCCTAATTAAATAACCCTAGAGAATTAGGATTCCTAACTCATTATTTACAACTTCTTAGTGAAATCATCTCCAAATGCCACACATTTTGTCTGTGCCCTTGGGGAAGTATTATATTGACATACACTTGTGTTGGCAGGTAATATACAGAAAGCATTTCTTTCTGTTTTTGTGGATTGCTTTCCAACCGTACATCACACTGGTCCATCACTTACTGCTTCCGACATACATGTATGCAAAATTGTATTTGCCTTGTTTAGAGCACTAAAGGTAAACATTTGTTCCTTGCCCTAATGCCTTAATTGTACTTGTTGAAGACAGGCTGATTCTGCTAAGCTGGTGTTTGAACCCATTCTAGCAGAATCTGTCCAATCCTCAAGACAGTTAGGTTCAGTCAGAGTATATTCTGCCTGGTGGTAATGCAATGCAAATGAAAATAATGCCCTTTAGAAAGCAGATCTTATAACCTAGTTGATGCAGGAAGCAGCTCTGGAACGTCTTGAATCAGACCAGAGAATGGAAAAAAGGGCCTTGATCTTCTTTTCCTAATGCATTGTATTACATACTGTATAAACTTGAAACTGAGAGGAAAGAAATCCATCCCCATTCCAAGGTCAAGTTCAAAGACATATAATTGTTTCTCCATCTGATGGATCAAAGCAATCAGTGCCTAGTAAATGGGCTGACAGGGCATCACAAGACATTGAGAGAAGAAGGAGGCACAATTTATGGGCTTCCTTTTCCAAGGTGTCCAAGAGGAAGTTTGGTGCTGTTGTTGTAGAAGAGGCTCAACTTTACTGTAAAGTCTCTACAAAGGCATCAAATTCTTTGACATTTTTCTCATGGACTGCCAGTTTCTCTGGAAGTGAGTCCTGTGAAGAGAAGCGAACAATTTTTTAAAAAACGAACAGCTACATCAGCCAGATCTGAAGGCAGCTTTGAATAAACAGATGGATTCAGTGCACTGTTTTTATCTAATTTGTGCAATACTCAACATTCAGATCTCTCAACCCATCTCCACAACTCTTGCATGAGCAAAATGCTCTAGCCAGAAACTATCATTGGGCCAAGGTTTGTTCTACGGGCAGGGAGTACAATAGTGAATGAAAAAGAGAAACATGTGCATATGAATTATGGAATTTATTGGAAGAGCTACAGCACAGTTTTGCATGCACACAACTGTAAAGAAAAGGATACTGTCACTTGATAATGGTGGGTTACAGAGGGCCGCTTTGAGGCGGTCTGCTGCCGCCGCCTGCTCCGTGAGGGAGCCGCAGCAGCCACACCGCAGAGCTTCTTCCTGCGGCGCTCTTATGACGCCGCGAGGCGCCAATGGCGCACTCGCGACGTCATAACCGCTGCGCGACGTGCAGATGCACAGCGTCCGCTACGTCAATATGGCGGCCCCCATGTGGAAGGGGCGCTGCCATATTGTACGTATTCCATACGTACTAGGGTTAGGGGGGTGCGGAAGCACCGCCCCTTTCTAACCCTAATACGTATGGAATACGTATTTTTTGGCGGTGTGTAACCCACCAATATGTTTTTTTAAAATCTAGATTACTGCAGGTATTACTATGAACCCTATTCTGATGCTGACATAACTTTTGACTCTTTTCACTTGACTGAAATCTAACATTAAAGTGGCTGTAGTGTAGACAGATTTTTGCATTGTTACTGAGAAGCAACACAAGTTAGCAATTACAAGATCTGTTTCATCTGTTTTCATACCACCCATAAAAAAATGAGATTTGAACTGAAAGCTTCCTGGTTCAAAGCTCAATCTGTCCATGATACTACCACAGTTCTCTAACATACACCATAGTAGCTACAGTATTTTAATATGCCCTCTTAAATGAGGCTTGTTCAGGTAAGGTGTGGATAGATGCATGGTAAGAATCAGTGGCCCCCTACATGCTGAAAATCCATTTTCACATACCAGATCTTCTGCCATGGATTGAGCCCCAATATCAATGGAAAGGCTGCTGAGCTGAGGAGGATTCTGAAACTCACGATAAAATGTCCCCAAGTCCATTGGGAGGATGTCATCTTTAGAAAATGCTGGTTTCTAGCATTAAGATACAGACAACAGTCACCTCAACATAGGTGAGGCTGTGCAACATTCTTGAACAATTGTCATCACTATGTGTTACACAGTCCTGCTCTGATGATAGGTAGTATAGAAATGCTTTAAATAAAAGGAAACAAACAAACCACCAGTCATTGGAGAAATATATTATCCATTAGCAACACCTGTCATAGTTTGATCTGGTGATCCCATAATATGCAGCATATAAGTGAACATAAAAGTTTAATTTTTGTCTCATCAGATCTGGTACTCTGGGTACTTTCTGAAGTGTATGCACATTGTTGTTGCAGAGCACTTTTTAGATACAGCTCTTTGCTTATGTCATACTGACACTTGAGTGATCACTGCTTGAAATTAATTTGGAGTGACAGTCTGTGAAAGATCAAATTTTCAGGCAGAAGGCTAAACACAAAGGCCTTTGAGTTATAATACTATTATCACAACAGTTTCTGATCCCTTAAAAGTCTTGTTGCTCTTGAGTACCTGATGTTTTCTAGTGCCATGAAAGAGGCCCAATCTTTCTGTCTTTTTTGGGCTATGTCAGTACATTTCAGGGTTTTTTTTAAAAAGGAATATTTAGAGGCATTGGGTCCATACTGGTTCTTTGAAGACTTTTTTGTTCAAGGAATTTCATCAATTTGTATTGTTTGATTCCACTTTAGACACTGGTGATTTAGTAGAAATACTTCTATGAAAATACACAGGCCAATGCAGACTTACAAAATCTACCATAACAAAATCGTCATGGATGTTTCCACTGCTGCTATTACTGGAGCCCACTGAATGTAGACTGCCCTGGAGAGGAGACTCAGTTTCTGGAGAGCCAGGAGGATTCACCTGTTGAAAAGATCCAGGTGTCAGACAATAGACCCAAATGCTGGCATATGAAAGCTAAATGGGTGGGAGAAGCTTCCTTTCAGTTAGAAAACCCAGGTATGCTAATGCATGAATTAGGGCATGCAGGGCTAGATAGAGAGAGCAAGATTGGAAAGCATTCTACATTCTTACCATGGGGTCATTATCTTCCAGCTCAATGTTCTTGGGAGCAAACATAGCGAAAGGAATGTCCAAACTGGCCATGGTCACCTAGAAGTACAAAAGACAAAAATCCCAAAGGACTCAGTTATAAAGCTGTTCTTTCTACCCAGTTTGCCACATGCCACTGAAAACATGGACAGATAGGAGCACTGCAAATTGTCAACTCCTCAAGTACTAAGATTATAGAAATATATACACTGCAGTGAAGTTATGATGACACAGCCTATTGCTTCTAACTCCCATGTCAAATAACAAGAAAGTTTTTGTGCTTTGAGCAAATAGCACCCAATGAAGCTACAGCAAAGCAAGGAGCTTAAATTACCTGATTGATGGGCTTATTGACAAAGGCTCCCACCTTCCGGACAAAGATGGTCTCCAAGAGGTCATGAGGAGATCCACTCTTTCCTTCACTACTATTAGATACCGTTTCTGTGTCCTCACTGAGAAATGAGAGAAAGAGAAAGAGATAGTATTTTGGCTCTGCACTAGCAACAGGATGAAATTGTCTTCCATGAGTGAATCACCATCACCATCAATCATGATGCAACAACAACAAATAGATTTCTATCCCATGTTTTCATTGGAGGCACACAAGTCAGCTTACAACATTTTTATAGTGTACCATGAGAGCAAGAAAGCCTCTCTAGGAGTCTTTTTATGGTTGAGAAGATGAGTAAAATTCCTAAATAAAGATAAATTGAAGTTGGCTTAAAAATGTTTTCCAGTATCATTTGAATCTTCATTCCATGAAATTTTATCCTCAAAGGTGGTACATTAATAATGATCATAAACAAAAAATAAAATGAGTTGCAGGCAAGACTTATGGTTTATTTCCATCAAATATGATAAGCCATTTGCACAGACAGATTTGTAAATTGTATTTGTTCATGCCATACAAAAGCAACAATTACCACCTTAGTTTTTAAAAAGCATACAGGAAATGTTTAAACTTTAGGAATAACTGAAAAGTACTAACATCAAGGAACATGAAGACTAGGCAGACAGCTTTTGTATTATTTGTTTCAGTTCCTGAGTGGATAAGTGAACTTCAGAGTCTTTGACAAGCACCCTCCTCATGCCAACATTTGAGAAGGTAACCTCAAAATATGAGGTGAACTTCCTAAGGTGGTGCAGGTAATTGCCTATTAAACCCCTAGGATCGCCAACTTTTCCTCCCCCCACCCCTTCCCCCATCTACTTTTTTCTGCTTCTTAGGTAGGGGTTACAGATCTTGCCAGAGTTAGTAAATTGTCAAAGTAGATAAAGAATTCTAAACCATTTTCCTCTGATACTTGGGAAGTCTACAGCACTTTGTCTAAATTTGGGAAGGCTTGTTATGAAAGATGCCAAGATGCTCATAAGAGACTGGCAATTAACCTGCCATATGAATATAGATGTAATTAAGAGAGATGTAGTTAAGCAAAAGACTTTAAGAAACCAAAGCGTTCAGAAAAATCCAAAGCATAAAATAAAATTTCATACATGATGGCCAAAACAGGCAGATACAGAATCTTACCAAATACACAACCATTATGTTTCTGGCTGGTACCAAAATTGGTGGCCTTTCTCCAAACACCACGACAATACCAAACTTTTTGATCAGGGATGGGAATCAGGTAGCCCTTCAGATGTTGCTGAACTGCAAGTCCCATCAGCCATAGCCAGCATAGCCAATAGTAAGATGAGGGGAAGCTGCAGTTTAGCATCTGGATGGGTGAAAACCTCCCACCCTTGCTTTAGATACTGCAGCATCAACAAGTTTTTAAATGAGTGATGAAACATTGACAGATGAAATAAAATGTGGACTTAATGTTGTCTGTATGTACAGATGTATTTTACTGCAAACAGGTTGAATCAAATAATTTTACTTAAACAATTGCCATACCCTCCCATCTTTCTATAAGGGTCCTACCAAAAATAAATGTAGTAGAAGACTCCCTTGTACAGAATGCGTACCTGCTGGATGGAGTAACAGCAGAATAGTGGCCTCCATCCAAAGGAGTGCATGTTACCATTCTTTCATGATCAGCCTGAGTTCCATGCATTGGTTGACTAGGAATTAAGGGCACTCCTCCATCTTTCCCTGGAACAACCAACTGGAAAGGAAAAGAATAGTCAGTTAACAAATGTTCAGTCTAGTTGAAAAAAAGACTACATTAAAAGTAAGAGCTGGGCTACCCAAAATGTAATAACCATATGTTTGCTAAAAATTTGACATCTTTCTACCAATCTCAATCACACTTATCATAAATTAAAAGAAATTAGAAGCATATGAAAGAGCTGGAAATTGACAACAGAACATTGGACAAAAGTGCCATATTCCACTGCAATACCCTCAAATTTAATTAGTCTGTTGACAGACAGCTTGAAACATCTTATCAGGCAGAGCAAATCTGCTCCTTACAAAATTAGCATAATATAATTCAGGTCTATCTGCCTTGGTTTTAATTTATTTAGAGTTATATTCTGCCTCATCATCACAGGCAAATAAACAGTGCAGATGTGAAATCGAAGGCTTTCATGGCCTGCAACCATAGTTTTTTGTGGGTTTTTCGGGCTATGAGGCTGTGTTCTAAAAGAGTTTATTCCTGATGTTTCACCAGCAGCTGTGGCTAGCATCCTCAGAGAATGCTGTCATAGAAGAGAGTGGAGTATATATACTGTTGGTTGGGAGGAAGCAATTCTGCACTGTTTATAGTCTTTTATGGTTTTTTCGGGCTATGAGGCCATGTTCTAGAAGAGTTTGTTCCTGTGACTGCCTTTCTCAGAGAATGCTGGCATGGAAGAGAGTGGGGTATATATACTATTGGTTGAGAGGAAGTGATTTACATGTTAATTTGTGCATTGTTATGTTGTTGAATGGCAAGGCCTCAGGTTAATGATCCATTGTCTGCTGTGAAACCCCCCTCACCCTGGGTGGTTTTCATTTGCATTTACTAGGTCTTGATTTTGGTGTTTTCCATGACAGGTAGCCAAACTTCGTTTACTTGAAGGGTTTCTTCTTTCCTGTTGAAGTTGTCCAGATTTCAATGGCTTCCCTGCGCATTCTGACCTGATCATTGTTGGCATGGTCCAGAATTTCAGTGTTTTCAAATAGCATTTTATGCCCAGGATGGTTTATAACATGTTCTGCTACTGCTGATTTTTCTGGCTGACCCAGTCTGCATTGTCTCTCATGTTTGAACACTGCGTTTGGTGGTCACTAGGTAGACTCGTCTGCAGCTGCACAGTATCTGGTAAACTCCTGCGGTTATGAGAGGGTCTCTCCTGTCCTTCGCTGAGCACAGCAATTGCTGGATTTTCTTGGTTGGTTTGTAGACCATTTGGAGGTTGTGTTTCCTCACCAGCTTCTCTATTCTTGTCTGTGACTCCTTTGATGTATGGTAAAAAAATACCTTCCCTTTGGGTGGTTGTTCGTCTTCACTTCTCTGGGTTTTTCTGAGTCTGGCAGCCCGTCTGATGTCTGAGCTGGAATAACCATTAGCCTGTAGAGCCCAGTCTAGGTGCTTCAATTCATCTTCCAGAAAATGGTGTTCACAGATATTTTCTGCCTGGTCTACCAGTGTTTTTACTATGCTTCTTTTTTGTCCTGCGTGATCGTTACAGTTCTTGTGTAGGTATCTGTCCATGTGTGTAGGTTTTCTGTATACTGTATTCCAATGGTTGGGCCGCACAGTATGCAGAAAACCTACACACACGGACAGATACCTACACAAGAACTCAAACCATCACCCAGAACAAAAAAAGTATGATAAAAACAGGACAACAGAACAATACATAGATTATTGTAAATTAGAAAAACACCCAGACTGTAGTGAAAATAAGATTAAAATGCATACTACTTCTGTATTCTTAATCTCTGTTTAATATCCAAACCACCTTGGATTCCATCCTGGGAGACATGCAGGATATAAATCCATTCAATCAATTAATTCCAGGCCACCAAAATTAGCAAGGAAATCTCACAGCACTTCCATAAGATGTTCAGTTTTGGGGGGAAGTATTCAAGTTCTGTAATTGTAAGAGGTCTACTGAGAATGCATTTCTATACCCAAATTAACTGGAGGAAGCACACAGATGCAATTGACTAGGATGTGCCAATACTATGATAGAATGAGAGAACATTAGAAATACTCACTCTTACAAGTGCTATTAAATGCATTTCAATAAATACGGACTCCATTTATTTATCTAACTAATCCCATTAAGATCTCAAAGGGCAGTGTGAAATTAGCATTCTTTGGCTTTTGCTAGCATAATGATATTTCTAGCTGTTATCCTGGGTTATTTGCCAGTGTGATATAAATGAATACAGACGTATGTCAAGATTTAAAAGGAACAGTGTTAGCTATGTCCCAGACATACTTAGTGGCCTTCAGCCTCCAAGAATACC
Organism: Sceloporus undulatus; assembly: GCF_019175285.1. Lineage (NCBI taxonomy): Eukaryota > Metazoa > Chordata > Lepidosauria > Squamata > Phrynosomatidae > Sceloporus > Sceloporus undulatus. The sequence continues at coordinate 308,763,832 of NC_056522.1, read as the reverse complement.
TGCTGAGGATGTGCAGCACTCAAGCCGCCAGCAAAGACCACTGGATAGCCCAAGTCAGCTGATCCAACTCCCAAGGCTGCAGGCTGATAAGAAAGACGAGAGCTGGAGAGCTAAGAAATGAGAGGGGGGAAGGGAAAGGGAGAGAAAAGGGAAAACCCCACATAGTCTGAATAATTTTTAGAATTTTTGGACAAGGCCAGGAAAAGAACTTGGGTTTGTAGTTCAAAATAATAGTCTCGAACTCTCATTGTCTAACATGCACACTTCTCATACATATAGCACAGCATGCTAAATGCATTTGTGCTGAAGAACCAAACTAGAGTTCAAAATTACTAATGGTCAATTCTCAAAACACAGTTTTGCTTAAAATAGCATGTATATGTGAATTATAGAAATGCCTTAAATATAAGCTCAAAGAAAACATGGAGTAGGCTACAGTTCACTCATAACATGCTGGACAAGGAAGCCTTCACTTAAGAACTACAATAGCCTGTTGTGTTGCTGACTGTTGTGTCTTATTAGGGGTTTAATTATTGAAAAAATATTGTGATCAACTGCATAATCTTCATTGTCTCCAACTAAGGATGGTCAAACCTGAGCATAAAATCATGGTTACAGGACCAGAGATTTGCTCAACAGGCATTTTGTAGCCTTCAGTGTGGAAGTCTAGCTCAGAGCCAAAATCAACTGTTGAGGAGTTTGTTCCCAATAATTAATACTTTGATAAGAGCTTAACAACCCTAAGTATAGCTAAAGGACATAAATGGTATTCCATTAGATCAAGTCTCCCTTTCACATGGTGACTGCAGGAATGGGCAAATGGATTGGGATTTCTTGGAACATCTCTCTACAATTTGAAGCAGACCTGTAACGTTTAAGGCATCCAATAATTTAAAAGCAGCAACAATAAAAAATCTCTCCTAAAAATTCCTGCCCTAAATCTAGTGGCTGAAATTAGGAAAGGTTAAAAAAAAAACAAGAAAATATTTGGATATGAAATGAGTTGTGAGACAGCACCAGTTCTAGAACTGAAAAGTAAATTCCAAAGCTGAGCTCCCTAGCACCTCCCTATCATTTCTACATTCACTGTCACCTCAATTCTAGGTTCCTTTTCCTGAGCTGTATTTGGTTTTTGGCTCTAGTATTCCAGTGGAAAACAAAGTACATTGTAAAGGCCTAGTGTCTGCCCTGCCTTACTGATGTATGAATAGCTAAGGAAAATTTATCTCTCAGATGTTTGCAGCAATCAAACTACTACTAAAATAGGACTAAGAAACTTATGGTTCTCCAGATCCTGGGTGACAATTCTCATTATCTTGTCACTGGCCTGTTGAGTGGGGATGATGGGAGTAGGAATCCAACAATTCCAGAAGGATACTCCTGAACACTGTTTACCAAAGCATCAGATTGCATTGTAGGAAAAATCCGCCTAGTAACTAAGGTAAATAGGAAAAGGCATTTGCCACTGAAGGGCAACAAAATTCTCTTGACTGCTTGTTTTCCAGACCTTCTAGATTTTCCTAAATGTCAGGGACTCTGTTTTTAAAAAGCTATTCTCCTTCCTTCCAAGAATGCCAAGAATCCACCAATTCCATTTAAACGTTCCTCAATGAGTTTATCCTGCTAAATACTTCTCACACATCCAGCCATAATTACTATTACTTAGATCGGAGTAATAAACTGGATTCCAAACAACATCAACATGTACCAAAATGTTCTTAAGCTCCCCCTCCACACTGTAGCCTTTGCACTATCCAACAAAGCATTCATAGAAAGGGGGAGGGGGGAGATTTTGGAATTAGCTTTTGACAGAAAGCAAGGAACTGTAATGAGAACAGAAAACTAAGGAAGGGCTGTGATCAATGGACAATTATATGAATGTTTTAAATGATAATGAAAACAAGTATATCCATGTGTTGGGAACGCCTGAATTTCAGGCTATGCAAAAGAGAACACTTTAAAGGCCGATCAGTACATGAATGAGAGGTGTCTGCAAATGATGGTAAGAAGAATGTGTGTGAATGCATTCCTTCAATTTGCTTGTCAATTAATGACAACCCTATGTAGGGTTTTCTTAAGCAAGGAATCCTCAGAGGTGGTTTTGCCAGTTCCTGCCTCTCAAAGATAGCCTATAGCACTTGGTATTCACTGCCAGCCTCCTATCCAAGTTTAGTTTCCAGGATCAAATGGGATCTGGTGCCTTTAGTGTATTTACAGTATTTAGAGGAGGAGCTAGAATGACTGCACACCAAGTCACAGAAGGTTCAATAAAGCCCTGTTTAACTTATCTCTGTGTTTACATTCCAGAGCTTATGATTCCTTATCTGAAACATTGGAGGAAAGCTTAGTGGGAATATGAGAGGCCTGGCTAAACCACCCATTTCAGCAACGAGCCTTTCCACTGTTCACAAGCACACATACACTCAGGTGTACATGTGGCTAGGAAAAGGGGACATAATATTTCTATTGAGTATTGTGGGAATCTTCCATGTGTGCTCACTTGTATCCAAAAGTTTACTGGATTCTAGAATGACAAATGGAGTGCTTGGAAGTGAGAAGATAGGTAACAATAAAAATGGAGGCATTTTGTGTAACACGTTTGTGCTAGTAGCTCCCCTGAAAATAGTCTGCTTGCTAGGAAAACAAAAATACCAATTTCCTTCTGTCAAATAATAGAATATGAAATCTGATAAAGGCAAGCTTTCCTAAGTAGCATTCCCATTGTCAAGTAACTGGATGAATAGGGCTGTACAATCTGCCCAAGCGCATAAGCTGAAATTCTAATACAGTAGTCTAAATGAGATAGTAAATACTTCTACAGTAGCAGGGAAAACCAGAAATAGACCTCTCAACATGTTTGAGGTAAAAATATTATCTACACTTTGACTAGAAAAAGGAACCATTACAATTTCAGAAAAAGTTCATCTTTCGTAATGAAACAGGACACCTCTAAATGTTTGCCTGGACCTTTTTAACGTATCTCCATTACAAATGCTAATCTATAAATTTCCTGTTCTGTGTGAAAACAACAAATGTGATAAACTTCACAAACAATGTTTTTGCTTCATTTTCTTACTTAAATAGATCTTAAGTGGACCAAATCCAAAAACCTGCTTTGTTTTGGGGATAATTTCAAAGCAACATTATTTACTGCTTCCTGCAAATATACCTGTGATATATACCTCCAAGCCTGAAATGTCTTTTAAGGTCACATTCTTCTACAATTAACTCACTTGATGTGAAAAGGCCAGCCCCATCACAGGGCCCTTCAAGGTGTCCATCACCACAAGAGGAGAGCTCTGAACATGTGCTTTAGTGACAGTAAACACATACTATACAAAAACAAAGACACAAAAGAAAACACGAAAGGAAGAGAAAGAAAGAACTTCAGAAAGGAAACACTGAAAGGATTTGGATGAACTAAATACTGGTGAGGAATCCTGTGGCCAGAGCTACTGGAAACATCAATGTGTGTCCAGTGTATTACATAATTGCAAGTACATTGCACAACTGATAAATTATTTAAAATGTCAAAGAAATTCTTGTGTCCTAGTTATAAAGTGGAGTCTCAAGAATGCTCTCAAATTTATACAAACTGGGATTAAACAATAGGTTCTGGCCAGGATCTGATAGTCTACTTCCGCAGGACCCTGCTACTTATGCTAGAATCAGCAAGCCCCTTCCTCTCTGCCTGCAAAATCTTTTTTACAGGCCAAGAAAATGCTTTGGAGCAATCTTGGAACAATATGGAGGACTGTGGCAGCAGTATATCAATAGATTTTGGCCTGTCTGTACTAACTACTGTTCTTTCCATCCTGCCTAAGATTAAGATATGACCACCACATCTTTGCATAACCAACATATCTTTGAAAGTTCTTCATGTCGTCTCCTCCCTCCAACAGTGTCTATTTGCATTTCTCATAGAGCAGATTCAGAAGTTTGTTTGCAGATTAGGACGGCCTTGTTGAATTGGGTTTAAAGATAACTCTTATTTCTACACCTGTTACACATTTATAAGACTTTCACATCTGTTCAGAATTTAGCAAGACCACTAGCTTGAGTATGAAATTAGTTTTTAAAAGTTCAGAGCAGACAAACTTACCTATTCTTAAATATTTAAAAATGGAAAATTGTTAAAAGTTAGAAATGGAAATTATCTGATCTATAGCTGGTCCCCAAGACCAATTCAAATCCTAATATGTACTCTGCTCTCAAACAGCTGAGAGTGGTATCAAATCACTTCTGGTGTTGAGATATATGTGGAAATAAATTTAAGCCTATACAGTAAACAGAGATTAAATTCACCACCTAAATTTTCAGTAATCTTTATATTTACATATGTCCTGTACAGCCAAAAAAAAAAAACAAAAAACAAAAACAAAAACAAAACAAACAAACAAAAAACAAAAAAACTTGGTTGTCAATAAACTGAAGTGTTTATTGCTGACAAAACATGATTGTACAACACATTCTCAAAAAGCAGTACACTGGGTAAAATCTGGAATTGCCTTCTTAAAGTAACTTACCTGGGATGGTGGAGAAGTAGAAAAAGAAGTAGTACATGCTTCTTGGGAATCTTCCACAGAAGGGTATGCAACTACATTTTCCTCACCAGTTCTGAAACAAATGGATGAGATAAATTTCACAATGGCGATGTTCAATAAAACAAAGATCTGAAAAGTACAAACTGAGACAGACAATGCAGAGAGGAACCAAAATGTGGAGTGGAGTTGAAAGGAGATTATGAAGGATGCTCTTATTCTTTCCTTATAAGGGCAAAAGGAAACACTACTAGGGTAGATCAAGTATTTTTGGAAAGGCTTTTTTTGGGGGTGGGGGAGACAACTCTTTATAAATCTGTTTTAAACCACTAGCTGTAAAGATATACAAAATATAATTTCAAAAATTGTCACAAAATCTAGTTCTGAGCACACTGCCACAGCTTTTGGGATGACGATCAAAACGTTAAGGAAAGAAAATTCACTTCAGCTCCCAACCACTACTAAAAAAAATGTTACACATGGGAAATTCTTAATCATTTCTGCTTCTCACACTGACATTTGAGCATGCAAATACTAAAATGGATCTTTGCAAGAAACTTGTGTTAGCTTTTTCTTGTAAGACATTTGGCACAGCAACAGTACAGCCTGGGAGAATATGAACAAGGCATAGGAGACTTCATACTAAACCCTGTGTGAACTGGAGTGAATCTGAAACTTTTAAGAATTCAGCAGGCCATATTTCATCTACTCACTCCTTGAAGAATAGAAACTGCAGGCCTTTTCTATGTACACTATGGCCTGTTACAGACAGCCAAAATAAAGCTGCTTCGAGTCACAGTGGAGGTATGGTGTTTCAATTGATGCACGCGTCCTAAGAGTCCAGAAGTAGCACCAAAGCCACACTCCAGACTGGAGCGTGGCTTTGGTGTGGCTTTCTGGACTCTTAAGATGCATGCATCATTGAAAACACCATACCTCCACTGTGACTCGAAGCAGCTTTATTTTGGCTGTCTGTCCTAAGAGTCCAGAAGTCACACCAAAGCCACGCTCCAAGCTGGAGTGTGGCTTTGGTGTGGCTTCTGGACTCTTAGGACGCATGCACATTGAATCATTGAAACTGTGACTCGAACGCAGCTTTATTTTGGCTGTCTGTAACAGGCCTATGATTAAAACAATGAACAGGACTCGCATCCTTTTCTCCACCCAGCAGTGCATGCTGTAAGGCTCTATACTTGGGATAAACTGCTGTGTCTATTATCTGCAAACTCCTGTTTCCTCCCTTGTAATTGCAGGGGTGCATGGGTGAGGAGCTGGGGTAGGGACGGTCCACAAGGATCAATGATAATCCCCATGATAGGTGGGTCCTCTCAAACTGCCTGCAATGCAACAAGCACACGGTGTTATTCATAAGACTGTTTTCCTTTCTCTGTTGCAACCCAAGTTCTGGCAGCTCTTCGGTCAGTTGGTTGGGAGGAGAGCAACACCACAATTCAACCCTGCACACTCCACACATAGATAAGGGATTTGACTATTCAGGAGTAAAATGTAGAGCTACTAAATAATCTCACTCTGCAATCCACGCACCTCAGGACTATGGATTTAAGAAGTGGAGAGCACCCTGAAACAGCAGTTTAGTTTTGCAGATGATATCCTCACCTGGTAGACAGAAAGCTAAGTTGCTTCTATAAGCACGGAACAAGTGATGGTGCCCAATAGAGTACCACTGTCCCAACACGGACTGTTCTGAACTTCCATGGAAGCACAAGAGAAATGATTAAAGTCAGAAGTCAGAAGTACTGTCACCTCCATATTCAAGGCTAATTTGCCTACTTCCTTGCCTTTGGATGATTGTTTCTATAAAAAACATTCTCATTTATTCTCCTAACTACCATAGAGAAAAATCATAGAGTTGGAAGAGACTGCATGGGCATCCAGTCCAAACCCCTGACAGCAGGAAATCACAATCAAAAAGCATTCCCGACAGATGGCCATCTAGCCTCTGCCTTAAAGACCTCCAAGGAAGGAGACTCTACACACTCCGAGAGGAGGTGTTCCACTGTCGAAACAGCCCTTACTGTCAGGAAAGTCTTCTAATATTGAGTTTAATCTCTTTTCCTGTAGCTTGCATTCATTGTTCCGGATCCTGTTCTCATGGAGAACGCAGAAAAACAAGATTGCCCTTCCTCTATATGAACATTCCTTTCAAAATATTTAAAACAGGGCTATCATATCACTCTTAAACCTTCTTTCTCAGGCTAAAACAATCCCCCCAGCCTCCCACGAGTCGTCTCATAGGGCATGGTTCCAGACCTTTTCACCACTTTAGTCGCCCTCCTCTGGAAACACACTTTCAGTTTTCTCAATGTCCTTTTTGAATTGTGGCGCCCAACAGAAAACTGGATAACAATATTCCAGGTGAGGTTGACCAGACAGAATATACGTGGCACTATTACTTCCCCTGATTAGACACTATACTTTTATTGATGCAGCCTAAAAATTGCATTCGCTTTTTTAGCTCTGCATCGCACGTTCAACTCCATGTTAAACTTTGTGGTCAGTGAATAAACAATGGGCCCCGACAGAGCCCTGGGATTCCACTGGTCACTTTCTCTCCAGGATGAAAAAGTGCCATTGTTGCGTTATCATTACGTTCTACCTCTATTCGCACAGCTTATTGATAACTTGAAAGTGTAGCTTCGCTCCTACCGCAAGGCTACCGCCGGCTCCAAGACACACCCGCGCTCCTCCAACGCCTCCCTTCTCCCGCTCGCTTCGCACCCAGCTCGTTCTGTATTTCTTAAACAATTCAATATTCCTAATGAACGCGGGCCTGGGGGTCACTTGGAGGACTGATATGTGGGGGCCTCTGGATCTTACTCAACGAGGGATAACTTCTGCTCCTTTTGCTTTAAACTTACCGAGCCGGTCACCGCGAGCTTGCCTCAAAGACAGCAGCCTCCCCTTACAGGCGTACAGACCGATCGCCAACCACCGGAAGTCGAAAAGTGCCATTGTTGCCACCCTTGAGGTTCGGACGGTCAACCAATTACAAATCCATGATACCAGTTACTTGTCTAGCCCACATTTTACAAGCTTGTTTGCAAGAAATGTTCAGGGAAAGCTTGTCAAAGCCTTAAATGAAATCAAGAATATACTCTATCCACAGCATTACCCTTTATCCACACCAAGCTCGTAATTTTATCAAAAAAAATCCATTTTCTCCATACTTTTTTCTCTGAAACCAATTTCCTTTTTTATATCTTCCTTCTAGCTTTCACCGACCCTCTTTAATTGATCTTCTCCAGAACTCTTTCCTATTTTTTGTCTTTTTTTTTTGATCTTGTTCTTTTTTTTTTTCATTTTTTTTTTTTTTTTTTTTTTTCTTTTTTCAAACTTTTTTCATTTTTATTATTCATTTTTTTCTTCAATTTTTTCACAGATTTTTTAATATTTAAATTTTTTCCTATTTTTTGTAAGACTAATACTACCTGGACGATAATTGTTGGACATCTTTTTTTCCCCCCCTTTTGAAGTCCTCTAGTCTGCTGGGACTTCTACTGTTCTCTAGGATGTTTTTCAACGATTATTGCCAATGTCTCCGATATATATTCCATTTGCCAGTTCTTTATTACTACCCTTGGATGGAGTTCATTCTTGTCCTGATTCTTAAATTCATTTAGATTAAACAAGTTATTCTGTACTATCTCATTATTACTTATTCTGTTCTGCTGAACATTCTCTATATCTTTTTCTGCTTCCATTATCCCTCAGTTGAACACCCTTTTCCTTTTCTGAGAAGACTGAGGAAAGAAAGGTGTTGATAATTCTGCCTTTCTCTGTCTTCTGTTAGCATTTTGCCATCTTCTCCACACCTTGCACCTTTCATTCCTTCTTCCTCCTTTTGCTTGCGGACATATCCAAAAAAATCCCTTTTTATTCTTTAACTTCTTAGCAACGCTGAGTTCATCTGCGCTTTAGCCTTTTCTGAACTTACCCCCTACACAGCCTCATATTCTTTAATTCACTTTTTTGTGATTTCCTTCTTTTTCCATTTTCTTTTATACATATTCCGTTTTCAATACTTAGCTCAGTTGAACGTTCATTCGATTCTCCATCCTGGTTTTGAGACACTCTCCGTTTTTCTTTCTCACGGAACTTGTTTGAAATTGTGCCTTCAGTCTATCTCCTTTTGAGAAACACTCCCATCCGTTCCTGAACTCCTTCCCTTTTAGATTTGACCATGGGGAATTCACCCTCAATACTTTCTCTTAAAGTATTACTACATTCCCACTCTCCTAAAGTTCTAGAATTCGTGTTTGACTATGCCTGGCTTTTTCCTTTCCATTGTATATACCAAACACTCCAGAGAAAAGAACATGGTCACTTTCCACCTCAATGATTCCCACCACTTGCACCCCCCTTAACCAAGTCATCCTTGGTTAGGATCATATCTAAAATAGCTGACCCATTTGTTGCTCTCCACCTTTGGACCACTGAAAATTGTCTTCCAGGCAAGGAGGACATTTGCTAGAATGTTGACGGATTTTGCTGAGTTGACTTCACAGCAAATATACAGGTATAGTTGAAGTCGAACACCCTACATAACCCCCATCAAAAATATATACACTCTCTCTTTTCTGACTTTAGTCATCTGTTCTAGAAAAATCTCATCCAATTCCTCAGTAAAACTACTTGTCTGTCTAACATCACCACTAACATCCTTTGTAACCATAGATATAATAACATGATCTCTGACATATCCCTGACCTTAGGCCTTACGTTTCCTAAAACTCACTGACAACACATCAGTTTTACTGTGTATTGCAGTGGTTTAACTAATCTACGTAGTTCTTCATTTCTCCCTTCTATATTCAAATTATTCCTACTTTTAAAATATTATATGATGCCATATGTCAAGGACATAAATGATTAAGGGACAGATAGGAGAGGGAGTTAGTCTAGTGAACGTATGTATGTGAGGTGGCTGAGAGGGAGTTTTCTTATTATTACTAAGAAATATAATGAAATTGAAATATACTTGGGATATGGATGAATTGATGTGTCTACTGATGAATGCATGCATGTGAAAACATGATTTTGTTATAAAAATTGTAAATAAAAACTAACAAACAAACAGGTGCATATGCCCAACCATACCTTCGCCAAGCCACCGAAGCTGAATTCTCGAAGTCATATCCTGCATAAACGGGAAGAGAGGGTACACCATCAATGTGGTCTTTTTTGTAGTATAAAGCCAGGCACAAAGTCTTCAAGGAAACGTCCAAGATATATAAATCACTACATATAACATTATAATAAACCCTACTGATTCAACTTTTCCAGTGTATAAAGTTTATTTATAACCTTAATACTTTTGATATCGCCATGATCAGCCTGTTTACACAAGGGACACCAGGGCTGAGGACTTCCATAAGCTGACATGGAAAGCTAGACCCATTATTAATAAATTTTATCCACTGGAAGACAGTTATCAATTGACATAGCCCACCCAAACCAGACTAGTCAGATTGCCCTGACAGGTTTTTGCCAGGCTTTTTCTTCAGATCTTTAGGAAATTTTTATTTTTACTGGCCTTTTGTTAATTTGGAGCTCTCTGATTTAATTGTAATTCCTTTAATTTTCTTGTATCATGTCACACAATTCTTGTTTTTCTATGTTTCTGTTATTCATGCATACCAATTTAAGAGGGTTACATGTAAGGGCCTAAAATAATTCCAAATAAAATAATTATCAGAAAATCCTATTCAGACAGTGCCAAACTGGCATAGCAGGTTAACCAGAGATATTTACAGTTAGGACCCCTTCAGACTTGCATTTTCTTTTCAGAAAAGATTTCACAACCAGACATTTAGTAAGTCTAAAAACTGGCTGCCAGAAACATTCTTAGTTGATTTGGAAATATGTGTAGACTCCTGATCCCACAGATTACTGGATGAAGCAGGTTACTAGATCTATTTCAGTCTGACTTCATGCCAGGCTAAAAGGAGGAAACAGCTTTGGTCAGTTTAGTGGAAAACCTACATCTGGAAAATCGATGGAGGGTGTGTCCCTTTCCATTCTGCTGGGCCTCTCAGCAGCTTTCAATACTGTCCATCACAGCATTCTTTGGACAGATGCAATTGTGACACTGAAACACGTATTCTTTGGGTTCCTCTGACGCTTGGACTGGGTCTGGCCATTGGCCTGTTCCTCTCAGACTTAGTTTTGTTCCACATGTTGTTTAATGTATGCATGAAACAGCTGGAAAAGGTGTCTTGGAATTTGAGGGTACAAAACCAATATACTGGTGACACGAGTCCTATCTCTCTTTTCCATTCACTTCCAAGTAAGCTTTTTTAATACTAAACCACGACATTATTTACTGTTGTCAACAATAGATTAGATAAGGATGAACAAACTGAAGCTTATTCTAGATAAAAAAAAGGTTGCTCTGGTCATCTAAAAAGGTGATGAGGAATAGGGTTCTTCACTGTGCTGCACAAGGATTATGCTCACCTTGAAATCTCAGGTTTGTTGATTGGGTCTACTATTTGGATTCAGCCGAGTGTAAAAGGCACCGCTTTCAGCAGTAGTCAGGTGTGTTTTTATACAGGTAAAATGAATGTGCTAGCTTCACCCTATTCTAGAGGATGTCTCCTCTGGCCATGTAAACACATTTCTGATATATATTGTTTGGTGTAATACACTTTATGTGGGGCTGCCTTTGAAAATTTCAGGAGGTCCAAAATGCTGTGGCCAGGCTCTTGACCTAAGCAGAGAAGTGGAGGATAGGGGGTCTTGGAGATGTCTCATCCATATAGTCACCATGAATTGGGGCTGACGCAAGGACAGTTAACAACAACATGCTGGAGTCCAGGGAGAAAATGACCACACAGCGAAACAGGAATTGTTAATCATAAGAAATTGGAATGCAAAAGTAGGAAACAGAGCAGAAGCAAAGACTGTACGAAAATTTGGCCTAGGATCAAGAACTAAAGCAATGACTGATTGAATTTTGCAAGGCCAATGGTCATTGTAAACATATTCTTCAAGCAATCAAAGAGGCGAGTGTATACATCGAAATCACATGATGGCCAATACAGAATTCAAATAGACTACATATCTGGAAGCAGAAGGTAGAAAAGCTGCAAAAACAAGACCAGAAGCAGATTGTGGCACAGACCATAAACTGCTAATATTAAAAATTACAGTAAAGCTATGACCATTGTGCCAACATACAACCTAAAGAATATCCCTGTAGAATTTAAAGTTAATGTAAAAAATAGACTTGCACTATTAAGCCTAATTGATGAGGAGCCAGAAGAATTCTGGACTGAAGCCAGGGACACTGTCAGAGAAAAATGCAAAAAGACACTATCTGTAGCCAAAAAAGAAAAAGAACCCTCAATGGATGACAGATGAAACTCTTCAAGCAGTTAAACTTTTCAAAAATAAAAGACAAGAAAAGTAAAAGGGGACAGAAATAGTTAGAACCCTGAATGCCACTGTTCACGACTTGTGCACCAGACATAGAGAACTTTTACAGTAATCAATGCAGAAATAGAAGATGACAAAAATAAGGAAAAAGAGACCTATTCCACAAGATTCAAGAAACCAAAGGGAAATTTAAACCAATGGTGGTGATACTATACAACCTACAAGGGAAGGCATTACATAACCAATTACAAAGTTAATGGAAACAATGGCGGGTTACAGACCACCAATTTGGGGCGGGCTGTACCCGCCCCTTTCCCCGGTGTATTGGGGCCTCAGTGGCCAGAACAGCAGCTGCTGAGGCCCCGATCCGCCGCTTTTCAGGCTGCGGGGAAGCAGCTTCAAGCCTCAAGGACACCCCGCGGCGGCGAGGAGGAGGAGAAAGGGGCCGCATGGCCCCTTTCTCCTTTGGTCCGCTGGACGCAGCCGTGTGAAGGCTGTGCCCAGCGGACCAAACCAGGAAAGAGCTCCGAAACGGAGCTCCTTCCTGCTCCGTGCTAAGGGCGCACCATGCGCCCTGGCACGGAGCGAGGATGTCACGTCCGCGCTGCCCCGTATAGAGGCAGCACGGCCATGACGTCCTCATGGCGGCAGCCGTGTGGAACGGCCGCCGCCATTTTGTGCGGGTGGAGTGCGAACTAGGGTTAGGGGGTTGCGCAGGCCCCACCCCTTTCTAACCCTAGTACGCGCTCCGCGTGTACTAAAGTGCCCGTATGTAACGGGCCAATATACTGAATAACTATAACAAAGATTTGAAAGGATGATAAATTCATCCAAGAAAGAACCTTTTCAAAACGAGCCTACAATTTTTGAAAGTGAAATGGAAGCTGCATGCAGATCATTGAGAGAAGGAGGAACAGATGGCATACCAGCAGAGGTGCTTCAAGCTACAGAGACAGAACTGACTCTAATTCTAACTAAAATCTGTCAACATATATGGAAAATAAAAGAATGGCCCACAGATTGGAAATGCTCAATATACATTCCGGTCTCCAAGAAAGGTGGCAAGAGGGATTGCAGTAACCACAGAACCACTGCATTAATGTCCCCATGCAAGCAAACTGATGCTCAAATTCTACAACACAGACTTTTACCACACGTGGAGTGAGAAATGCCAGATGTTCAAGCTGGGTTCAGGAAAAAAAGAGGCACTAGGGATCACGTTGCAAACATGTGTTCGATATTGGACATTTCGGAAGAAAATTAGCCTATGCTTTGTAGTATGCAAAGCCTTTAATTGTACAGATCATGAAAAACGATGGATCCCTCTTAAAAGAAATAGCTACAGCACAACATTTGATTGTCCTGATGTATAACCTGTACCCAGGACAAGAGGCTACCATCAAGACAGAATATGGAGAAACAATGGTTTGCAATTGTCAAAGGGGGATTAGGTAATTTAAGCTATGCAGATTATATCAAACTACTACTAGAAAACAGCAAAAACTTTGAATGATTACTGAAGGAAGTCAAAGAAGAAAGTGTAAAGGGAAGTTTACTGTTGAACCTTAAGAAAACAAAAATAATGACCACAGATGATTGACATAACCTTAAAGCAGACAATGAAGATATTGGAATAGTTAAATATTTTCCATACCTTGGCTCAGCCATTAATCAAGAAATCAAAAGAAGATCAGGACTTTGAAAGGCAGCTATGAAGGAAGTAAACATGATCCACTAGTGTTAGGATTCTTAATACTAAAGTTAGGATTGTCCATGACACCATATTTCCAATTTCTATGTGTGGTTGTGAAAGCTGAACAGTAAGAAAGGGTGATAGTAAAAAAAAAAAATCAACTCATTTGAAATGTAGTGATGGAGAAGAGTGCTATGGATACCAAGGATAAATAGGCCCTAGAACAAATCATACCTGAACTCTCCCTAGAAACCAAGATGATTGCTTCCACACATCAACACTGACCGACCACTATAAAAATCTGAAAACCCTGTATCACCTTGACCAGCCCTTTGAAAATGTAGGGCAAGGATCTCGATTTGCATCTTTCTGGATCCTATTACATTCCATCCCACTCTCACAACTATGCAAATATGCTTTATACTTGAACATTTACTAGCACTCTGTACTGCATCTGAAGAAGTGGTTGTTATAGCCATGTGAAAATGAAAACATTAGTCTTAAAGGTGCTGCCACATTTTTTTCTTCCCCTTCCCCTTCCTTCCTGCTTTTTATGCTGCAACAGACTATCATGACTACTTCTTTGTAAAATGAGACTCTTGTACTTTGGACATATTATGAGAAGAAACAACTCACTACAGTACATAGAAAAGGCAATTGATGAAATCAGGAAAGGAGAAAGAGTACATTACAGATGGATAGACTCAGTCAAGGAAATCACAGGCCCTGAGTATGCAAGGCCTGAGAAGGGCTGTTAGGAGTGACTTTGGAAATCCCTCATTCATAGGGTCACCATAAGTCAAAGTCGACCTTACAGCAGTTAACAACAGCAATGCCAGATCTTTCATCCATTACTTTATGGAGAACACAAGAGCTGGGGGAAGTAGATACATAGTCTGCTAAGTTCAGCCGTGGCTTGAGGTTCCCACATGAGCACAAGTAAAATTAAGTGACAATACAAAGGAAGTGCAGCTGAAATTAAGAAGAAGCACCAACCTACAGATACTCAACTTGCTTTGAAGAATATAATTAATTTAACATTACGTATTAACAATTTATTACTTCTTTATAATATGGTATTTTAAAATATGAGTAAGAGTAAGTTAACAAGAAAAGCTCAAGAGACCTTCAGAAAAAATTGAGAAAGCATGCTTAAATATGAATGCACATTCTAAGCATATGGAGAGGATACCAAAAGATAATAATAATGGAGACTTATGCAAGAAAAAAAAATTACAGGAAGAAAAGCATAGCTGCATATAGTGCTATTATTTCAAAGGATTATCAGTGAGTATTACCTGTACAATATTACATATTCATGACCTTGCTTCCTTGAAAGTCTATAGGCAGGAGTCACCCTTGTTATAGCAAGCAAGGATTTCAGCAATAGAGACAGTCTATTATACACAGTGTAGGAAATTTTAATTTCTTTATCGCATCTAAAAGCAACGAAGAAAAAGTTAGTTCAACATTCTCAGTAAAATGACAAAAATTACAATAGTAAGATCTAGAGATTGGGAAATTTAAGATCTTCTTTAGAATTAACCGATGTAAAATTAAAGCAACTGAGATTACAGCATGCCATTAAACTAAAAGAATATGATTCAGCTTTGGATATACAAATCTTTTGTAGAAGTTGTGCAAGTTATTCCAAGAGAAACATTATTTAATTCTAATACAAAGGCATTTGTGGGGCACCATACAAATATCTTTGAATCAGAATTTGATAAGACGTTGTACATTTTGTAGCTTATTTTTATATTCTGTAGATACCTATATAATTATCCCTTCAGAATTTTTATTACTGGATGGCCCTTGCGGTCTCTTCCAACTCTATGAATCTATGAGTCTATGATCAGTAATTTATTGGAACTCTATATATTTCAGCATATAATCAGATTCAAACTAAACAAAAATTATGCAGTGGACCCTTCACATTAGATGGGGTTAGGGGCACAGGACCCCCATGAAAGTGGAAAAACCATAATAAAAATACTTTTTGTTTTACTTCAGAGAACACCTCTCTAGGAATCTCTAGGTCCTCCAGAGCAACTCAGTAGTCAAGATCTGCCAAAAGTTGACCATGAAATTGTGCCAGACGACCTACAAATGCCAAGAGATGTGCTCTTTAGGAATCTCTAGGTCTTCCAGTGTGACTTTTGGCAGACGTTGGCAATAAGTGTCATGTTAGAGGACCTAGAGCAGGGGTAGGCAACCTGCGGCCCGTGGGCCAAATGCGGCCCGGCGAGGCCTTGGGACTGGCCCCAGCCCAGTCCTGACGCCGATTGCCGCTGGGGTCTTTGGGGGGCAATTGTCTATAGAAGCCTCAGAAACATGCATTTATATTAACATTTTTTTTAAAATCAGCAAATTTTTTCGCGTGTCCTGCATTTTTTTAAAAAAAGTGTCTTCCATTTGAAAATTTTGTCCTACATTTGTCCTGGTTTATTTATATATTTAATTTTTAAAAATTATTTAATTATTTATTTTTTGGCTTCGGCCCCCCAGTTGTCTGAGGGACAGCAACCCGGCCCCCGGCTCAAAAAGATTGCCTACCGCTGACCTAGAGATTCCTAGATAGAACATATTAATTAATTCCGTGAATAATCCATCTGCAATAGTCAAAGCAACAAATGTGGAGGGCCAACTGTATTCTGCTCCATCCCTCCGACCTTTCCCCCCAAAAAACAGAGTAATAAAGATTTAACTAAACCATTAAACATACACTCACTTTTCATTCATCTCTAAACACCAGATTTCAAGCTCCATGGAATCCCCCTGCAGTTGAACAAAGAATATTTTAACACCTGTGAGGGAAATGCTACTACAATTGATTGTAAAATGATATGGTAACTCTTCAAATAGCTGCAAAAGAAGCAGTTCTCACTGTAATTACAAACTAATCTAAATCTAACTGTGGTTCTGGGGTGTTCCATAAGACTCTGAATAGAAAAACATATTTAGGTTTAGGCTTAAGTTTATGATTATAGTTTGCTCACTTAAGATACATTAATAATGTGTACATAAAAAGGAATCAGTACAATTTGTTGGCCTATATGATGAGTCTGCCTTTCCTTTGCAGTGAATGAGAACTTCCTCATCAGTTTATCATCTCCTCACGTTTCATATAGCTGGATTATTCTTTGGTTTAAAACAGTATTTAAGGTGGAAATTATTTTGTTGCTCTGTTATAGATACTTCCACACAACAACTTCCACTTGAGACACTTAGGACATGCTCCCACCCCTAAATTTAATCTTGAGAAGAGTTTAAACTTGGAGATTCCATTTTTTTCAGAACAGTGCAGCTCCTCTTTTTATTTACATCTAGACTCCCCTTATCAGTATCAAGAATGGCATACCAACAAATTGGTTTTCTAGGTATCATTTGCATTATAGGAAGACAAACAATAAAACCTGACAAAGCAAAGATGGCAAATTAAACAGATTTTTGTTAAAGTATTACCTCAGAGGTTTTGAGAGAGATTTCCACACACATAGACCGCCCAACAGCAGGCAGCTGTCCTGCCAAGGCTTTTTTTGCTTCATGAGTAACTTCTGGTATATCTTTGATTGCCAAATTGAACTGTAACGTTAAAGAATATATATATATATATATTAATTTTTTAGGCACTTATTTGAGATACCTCCTCTATCTGCCTTGAACTTGGCATCCATCTTGACTTCCAGCTTACTGTAAACCAATACTTTCTTGTTCTCTCAATGACTAGCAATCTTTTATGACAACAACATAATTCTCAATGAAAAGCAGTGACAAAACGTTCCAGCTCCAATCTGTTAAGGAACCAGGAATTCCTCAACTGTATTCCTTATTTGTACACTCAGCCCCAGAGGAAGACCAGGTAGTTCTATGTACAGTATACAAATGAATTTTTTAAAAAAAATCAGAATATTGGGCATTAACGTTTTGTATTTTCATTTTATATTTTTTGATAAAGTGCTTCCTTAACGTGACAAAACAAATGTGCTTGTTCTAAAGTTTTACCCAATCAGAGCCTGTTGGTGAGGATGAGGATCGAGTACAAATCTTTTCTCCAAGTCGGGCTTGGACAATCACTTGTACAGTCTGAAAGGAAAAAAAATTAGCTTACTGAACTCATAAGAAGCCAAGTACAGTTTCTGGAGAACATCAGTCCACTAAAATGGTACTTTTATGGAAAGAGATTAAGTGAAATACAGTTTGTCTATTTCACATGTTTTCGCTGTTCTACAGTTGTTGCACCTTGCCCCAGTCTACTCTACAGAAAACACTGCCACCAAAATTATTCATTTTTCTTGTTGCTCTGACCTTCATGTCTTCTCTTTAAATCTCTATCGTTGGCTTCTTGTCTGCTTCTGGGTAAACTTTTATCCTTCCTTTCAGAACACTCTATCCATGTCCTTGTGCTTGTCCCCACCCCACTGAATCTTTTAGCTCTTATGCTCATTGATCTATGCCTGTGACCTTTGCTTCATGTGCACCACCAGCTGGCATCTGAATGATTCTGTCCTTCCTTCCTCCTTTGTTGTGCCACTTGGCTAGAACCTGACTTACGGAACACGCACTTGATGTTACCTCTCTTACTTCAAATGCCACCTCAAAATCAAGCTTTTCTGTGAAGTCTTTGGCACAATCCCTTAGGCCCCATGCTCACCATAACTAAATCAAAGAATGTATAATTGACATCAATAGATATTCTTCCAGTAATTCCATCCATGTCTTCCTCTGCTTTCCCCACACGTTGATTTAAAATTATAAACTTCTTTGGACAGGGATCTGTTTTATAGTCTGTAAAATACCATGCATATAGATGATATAGTGGATCCTTGTTATACGCTGGAGTTTGGTTCCAAGATCCCCTGTGTATAACAAAATCTGTAAATGCTCAAGTCGCGTTAAATATAACGACATAGCAAAATGGTGTCCTTTATAAAAAAATGGAAAATCAGATATAGGAAATTTATACTTTTTTTAACATTTTCAAACCGTGTATGCTTGAATCAGTATATAAAAAATCTGTGTTTAAGAAGGGCCGACTGTACTGTACAAATAATGCTGCTGCTAATTGATTCCATTGATGAGTACCTACATTTAATGCATAGCAACATATAGCCACTTTTTGAAAAGTATGGTTTCTGTGTTATATCCTGATAATAAGCAACTACTAAAATAAAAGGAATTGGCAAAAACACTACTAAGTATTCATTGCCTAAGAAAACCCCATTAAAACTCATGTGGTCACCATAAATCAACAGGTGACTTGAAGGCACATACAAAAATAGTTCTCTAGACCAGTGCTACTTAACGTAGTGGCCCCTGGACTGGTGCTGCTCCCTGAGTTTTGGCTTCCAATCCCTGGGAAGTTTCCAGACAAGAAAGAAAGAATTGTACACAATGAGCACAGATATGGTACTAGCTTGTGATACATTGGAAAAAATAACTGCCTGTTCACCACATCAGACAGCCTGGGAAGCACTGCCCTAGTCAATGACTATATATTGTACCTAAATAAGAGATGTAATCACGTATTTGGAACATTAATCACTTTACTTTCCTTTTTTAAAAAAGTGATTGTTGGATTTTAATAGGTCTTTTCTCTGTTATTTTTCCTGAGATACATCATACCAATCTCAGCATGTTTGCATTCTTTACCATATCTAACAATCTGGTCCCAAACAGTCAGCCAATTTCTTGATCTATAGTACCTGCTGTTCATATCAAAAGCATAGGTATGAAATACCAGCCACTCAAAGGTTAGGCATGTTGTATATAGAAAATGACACAATCTTGTCCATATTTGTATTGTTCATCATTATCTTAACTGCTTACCAATATTATTTGTCTGGATGGAACACATCTTAGTCCTTATCTGACAAGGTACATCGGCTCAAGTATCTCTTATTCAGTTCTTAACACTGTGCCCCATGTGAGGTTAATCTTGAAATGTAGAATTAAGATGACTTGAAAAGCTTAGCTTCCTGCATTGGCATCGAAGCACCCTCTATCTTCAGGGAGGAAAAGTGTCAAAAGCCCACTGAACTCATAAAGGTGAATGAGAATTTCCTTAAGAATGGCCATTAAGCACTTTAAACTACAAAACTTTTCTAAATTGCCCTATAACACTCAATCTCATTTGAATGAATCAACGTGACATAGGCCCGTTACAAACGGGCCTTAAAGTACACGCGGAGCGCGTACTAGGGTTAGGAAGGGGCGGTGCTTCTGCACCCCCTAACCCTAGTACGCACTCTGCACATAGAAAATGGCGGCGGCCGTTGCACACGGTCGCCACCATCACTACGTCACGACCGCGCCGCTTCCAAACGAGGCGGCGCGGTTGTGACGTATTGGGGCCGTGCCAGGGCACCTAGGGTGCCCTTTCCGTGACCCCGGAAGGAGCTCCGTTTCGGAGCTCCTTCTGGGTTTGAGTCGCTGGGCGCAGCTTTCAGACGGCTGCGCCAGCAACGCAGAGGAGAAAGGGGCCAAGCGGCCCCTTTATCCTCCTCCCTGCCGTCGCCGGGTGTCCTTGGGGCTTGAAGCCCCAAGGACACCCCTTTCCAGGCCGCCTTTTGCAGCTTCCCCGCAGCCTGGAAAGCGGTGGATTGGGGCCTCGGAGGCTGCTGGTCTGGCAGCTGAGGCCCCGATACAGCGGGGAAAGGGGCGGGTGCACGCCGCCCCAAACGGGCGGTCTGTAACCCGCCATAATTAAACACATTTGTCCAGTTGGCCCTTGGTATCTGCTGTAGTTTGGTTCCAGGACCCCAGTGGATATCAAAGTCCATGGATGCTCAACACCCATTACATACAATGGCATAGTAAAATGGTGTCTCTTATACAGAATGGCAAAATCAAGGTTTGCTTTTTGGAAGGGGTTTTTTTTTGGGGTGTGTGTGTGCAGGGGAATATTTTCAAGCTGTGGATGCAGAATCCATGGAAACAGCGGACAGACTATATACCAGGCTTTCTTTCAGTATGTCACTAAATGAAACTACATCATGATTCTTAGTGGCAAACAATATTTCTGTCATCCCTTAGTGAATAGATATTTGTTTTTTCTTTCTGAACCAAGTGTTAAAATTCTGCTGTTCCCCTAATCAAAATGTCATTCATAAATTGATCCCAAGCGGTAATGACTGTGTGTCTTTTGGTTTCATCTTTCTTGAATCCAAATTCAACATAAGCTCCTTTCTTCTTTCTTTATGGCAGAGATAGGAATGTTGTTTTTTGACTTGTGGGCTATGTTGGCTTTGGACATGCACATTGGGGGCTCCGTGTTAACAGTGAATATGGGCAGTGCAGTAAGCAGACAAGACACCTCCTGTTGGCAGGAGGCCTTCATATATGCTTGCCATGTTGCACACATGATCACGCCACAACCTGGTGACTGTGCAGATCATGAACCTACATCCACTGTGTTACTGTGCACAGCAAAATGAATTCAATGAGATATCTTTCTTGAAGCAATGACTCCTTCCTGAGCTGGCTGTAGTGGGCATTTGCTTTCCCCAATGGGAAAGCTCCCATGGTGCTTCTGGCAGCTCCCTGTGAGGAGGGTCCTTTATAGGCTGGGCAGGGAGGCCTGGCTGGTTGGAAAATCCTGCCCCCCACCCTGATATCAGGTATTTATTTATTCCTTCAATTGTATTTATTGGTACTAAGGAGTTTTAAACTGTTTAAGCTTAATTGGTGTTTTGGCAATATGACTGGTTTTATTTGCATTTTAATGTGTTCAGTTTATTGTTTTGTTATGTACAGCTTTTTAAAATTATGTTGAAGGCCACACTGCATCCCAGATAGGATATAAATAAAATAAAATAAAATAATTCTTCACCCCAAGGATACAGAGTTTGGGTCTAAGCCCATAGATCCTCTGTAGCCACACAAGAGAGTGAAATGGAACATTGGCACACATAAAATCCAAATGCAGACTTATTGGTTTTTAATTTTTCTGTACTGTAATCAACTTTGAGGTCCAGTATAGCATAGTGGTTTGAGCAGCAGTACAAAAAGTGTAGGAGCAGAATTCTGAGAGACCAGGTATAACTTTCCACTCAGACATGGAAACCTACTGGGTGACCTTGGGCAAGTCATGCTCTTTTACCCTGATAAGAAGACAATGGCAAACGTCCTTTCAATATTTCTTACCAAAAAACTATATGACAGAATTGCCCTAAGTTGGAATCAACTTAATGGTACATAACAACCACAATCTATTGCTAATCTTCAGAAAACCTAAGGAAACTTGAAGATTTGCCAAAAAACAAACAAACAACCCAACAACCTCCCCCCAACCCCCCCCAAAAAAAACCCCTGTGCAAAAGGACATCAGTGCTATGTGAATCCTTGTTATATGTACTAGTAACACCTAAATAACTACAAGGCATGTTAGTTTTTTTCATGCTACATAAATGCTGAAGCAGTATGATTATAACAATAATTACCTTCAAGGCAAAAAATTTGATAAACTTGTCCAAGTCCTTCCTGTCTTGGGAACTGAGATCAGTGTCCATTGCATACAGAGATCTGGAAGAGAACAGACATAGCATATTCAATTTTTATTTGGTTTCTGCATTCAGAGAGCCTATAGTATTATTAAAAACTGATCAAAGCCAGTAACCTCAGTGAGCTAATCATAAAGAGTTGGTAAACTAATATTCAAAAATATTCACTCATTGCTGGCTGAATAAATTTTTATGATCTACATTAATATATTACCAGAATAACAGAAAAGCAAGCTATGAAGAGAATTCACTCCAGAGAAATTTCCATTTTTAACAGTGGCAAAGCATCTTCATTTGTTTTATAATCAACTCAGTCAGGATAGAAACGGGGGCAAGAAAAGATCACATTTTATTTGAACTACTGAACTTGCTACAACTACTACATAATAGCAATAGCAGATTCATTTATATACTGCTTCATATGAATTGTCATTAGGCACATTTAAACAAAACTAGCTATTTTTTTCCCCAAATACCAACAGCAATTTGCACAGTAGCATCCTAGCAATTTATTTATGCCCCCCCCCTCTTGGCTGTCCACAGCAGATTTGCTACTGTCCTAAGAACTTGCAGATTATTTAACAGCTGATTGCTTGGATTTCCTAGTGGGCCAATAAGCTGCCTTCCCCAGGTGAGTGTGCAGCCAGGGACTGAAACGGGATTTGTGAAATGCTTTGAGATTTCCTTCACAAATCCTACTTCAATAGTTATTCAGAGGAGGAGATCCATAAGAGCCTTGACCCTGGCTGTATCAGAATTCTTCCCCAAATTGAGGAGCAATATGTTTTGACTTCTTCACCAATTGGAAAATATTAGTGGCTTGCTCCTTGCAATGCAATCATTTCTGTGCTCCCCTCCCCCTGGATTCAGATTTGGATTGAGAAACACTGGCAGAAATTTCAGAAAGTACAACTCCTGGTCTAATAATAAATGTCCTTGCGAAACAACAATCCAGCAGAGGCAGCCCTACCATGCACATCTTGGTGATACAGCAACTGAGGGACACAGAATGGGGTCATGAATACTTTGCAATATAATCCAAGGGCCAGATTTTTCAACTAATTAGTAGCATTAGTGCAAATCTACAGCGCTATATAAATAAATAAATAAATAAATAATAGTGGTTTGAGTGTTGGACTACAACTCTGGAGACCAGGGTTAGATTCCCAGCTTAGCCATGGATACCCACTGGGAGACCTTGGGCAAGTCACACTCTCTCAGCCTTAGAGGAAGTAAGGGGCAAACCTCCTTCAGAACAAATTTTGCCCCCAAAAACCTGCATTATAGGTTCACCTTAGAGTCTTACTTCTAAATAGACTGCATTTCATGGTTTTATGAATAGACAAACTAGAGAACAAATTTTGAGTTCAGTAGAACATTCATTCCTTCAGGCTCAATGTTAAGCTAAAATTCAAAAGGTGGAGGCAAATAGAACATGTTGCTCATAATGGAAAAGTACCCAAAAAGTGTAATGATCTTAAGATGGAATGCAAGAGGCATTATATACCTTTAACTAGGTTAGGTCATGTAAAATGTAGAACAGATATCATGTTACACCAGTTGAGAAAAACAAACAATGTCTCTTCACCTTTGAAAACATCTCTCTGGAACAATGACATTTTCAGTAACAAAAATTAGCAATAATACAATTTTCTCAGCATTGTTTTCATAATTTTTAATGCATAGAGAAAAATCCAATGAATATACAAATTAATAGGATCAAATTTGTGATCAATTCTGTGTTGTTGTTTTTACTGTCTCTCAGGCATATTTTTCTTCAGGAATTATGACATGCAGGTCAGCAGCAGGGAAACTGAAACATTGTCCCATTGGTTTCACAGGCTGCATCCACACTGCTGACACAGAGTTTGTGTCTGAATCATTTCTTTTTCAGTGCAGAAGAGCATTTGGTGTTATCAAAGAGAAGAGCTCTCTGTTGATGACATCAGGAATTCCTGGGTTCTAAGCTTGGAAATGCCAGTGTTTCAGACGAATAATGTTTTGCATACTTTTTATTGTATTTTTTCTTTAAAAATATACACAATATATATGCAAACCATAGCATTTAGAAATTATGAAGTAGAAAATGGCATTCTAGCACTAGTTGAGAGTTGTACTTCTCTACATCTGGAGGTGTCAGATTGTACAACGCTTTTTGGAAACGATAGCATTTTCACTGTTAGGATGATTTGAAGATTAAACAATGAAGGAAATACTCATTAAAGGCATCCTGATAAATTATACGCAACTATATTCTAATAAAATGCCTCAAACATTTTATGCAATAATGATAAGTGCTTCATATTTCTTTATTTGGCTGCAATCCTGCACCCATTTACTTAGGAATAAGTCTTATTGAATTCAGTTATGTATATTAGTGAGTAAACATACATATGATTAATTTTGTCCATTCTTGTATTTGTTCCATTGCAAGATACATTCAAATATTGTGGGTTAACAAGTGGGACGAAGAGGTGAAAGAACATGATGCTGGAAACATGCTAGAAATATACTTGTTTTTTCACATTTGCGCCTTTAACTTTTGCTGATTTGATTATACACAGATTTTATTAATATGTTATCTCTAGGAATATCTAGATCCTCCAGTGCAACTCTATGGTCAACTTTAACCAAAAATCACACTGAAAGACAAAGGTATTCCTATAGAGAACACTCCACTAGGTATTTGTGTCTTCTCCAGCACAATTCTGTGGGCAGAATGTCAGGCAGATGGTGACCACAGAGTTGCAGTGAAGGACCTAGAGATTACTACAGAGATGTTTTCCCAGGTAAAACCTGTGTTTTTGTTATTTGCAGTTTTTCCACATTCATGGGTGTCCTGTGCCCCTAACCCCAGTGAATGTGGAGGGACAGGTGTACGTTGGAAGCACAGATCCTTCACCAAATGCTAAACAATGATCACTAATTTAGGATGGCCAGATCCTACCTTCGGAATAGATTCCTTTGTTTGGGAAAACCATGCTTCAGTGATTAATCGTGGACTTTACATGCCAAACAGCCCAGGTTTAACCCTCAGTTAAAGTGAACTACAGACTGAAACAGACTGGCATAAAAAGCTGGCTTCCAGCCGGCTTGGGACTGTGGCATACAGATGATGCACACCCCCAAGATGCCTGGAAGGCAGCTTCAGTCCACCTGGCTGCCCACATGCGGGCTGACTTCTGACTGCTCTGGTGGCATGGAGTTTATATGCTGCCGGAGCGCATTAAAGCCAGCTTCTGGCCATCATGCAGGCTTTAAGGCAGATTGGGGTCACAGCGTTTGGCTGCTGCAGCTCCAATCCACCTTTGGAAGGGGTGGGCTATTTCACCCTTAACGTAATTAAAAAAAAACTCTGCTTGACAACTTAAAAGTACTAGTCAGCCACTGGAATCAACACTGGGGTAATACAGCCATGGTCCAACTCAGAATGGAGACTGCACTTTATTTTATATAAACCTTTACAATTCACATCAACATTTCTTTTTCCAGAACAAACTCCTTAAAAGCAGAAAAACCTTTAAAGAGATTGCAATTAAAATCCCAAATAAAAGTGAAATAAGGGTGTGACTCAGAATCTGCTTCTCTGGCTAACTGCTTGTGTTTTTAAAGG
Source organism: Sceloporus undulatus (assembly GCF_019175285.1). NCBI lineage: Eukaryota > Metazoa > Chordata > Lepidosauria > Squamata > Phrynosomatidae > Sceloporus > Sceloporus undulatus. The sequence goes on along the minus strand of NC_056522.1, from coordinate 308,738,086 downwards.
AGCAGCAGCACTGGCAACAGTTGCATCACCCTTTCCTAAGAGGAATACTAGATATAAAGTTCCAAGCTAGTTGATTATAATTGTAGGAGAAATAATTATACTTTAATTCAAGTTCTGGCAGATTTAATGTATGCCACCTCACCATTAGTCTTTCCTCAGCCTAGGATCAGCATGGCCCATTGGCCCTATTACACTGCTAGAAAAAGGTTTTCACAGTATTTGGCGTCTGGATGTTCAACAGCATGGCAGCCAGTTGTAAGCTTCTGTAAGATTTTTTTAAAAAAAGCAGGAGAAATGTGATATGCAATATATATTTATTATATATTTAGCCAGTGCATAGAAATCAGATTCAAATTCTAGATTTCAAAATTAAGTTCAAGTACTGAATATCTATCTAATCAGATACAGCAAGAGAAAAAAGCTGAAATCCTGGAAAGAGAAAACAAATATAAACAAAACAAAAACAAAAAATAAAATAAATATAACCAAAAAAGCAAAAATAAAAGCAAAATTGTAGTTCTTTTGCACTGTATAGGGATAATCTCTTCAGAAAAAATATTTCATACCTGAACTGACCCTTAACAGTCTCTGCCTACCTTTATTGGGTTCTTTTAAACTAAATATGGACAGTAAAATTGTAATCTTAACATTTCGAATGCATTATCTGTATTTATTACCATTATATTACAACAGAAACTATAAGAGAGGTATCCATTGACTCTGTGAACTATGTTAAACTGGATCACTTTGAGCTTGTAAATACCGATGAAGTGGACAAGCTTCTTGGATGTGTAAGGAGGACAACACGCCCTCTTGATCCTTGCCCATTCTGGTTGACCACTCAGGGAGGGGATGCAGTAACAGCGTTACTCCAACCCATAATCTATGCATCCCTTAGGGAAGGGAAATTTCCATCTGAGCTTAAACAAGCGGTGGTAAAACCACTTTTGACAAAACTCTCCCTAGATCCCCTGATAAGAAATAACTATACAGTAGACCGATCTCCCTACTACCATTCTTGGGCAAGTTGATCAAGAGGGCGATTGCCTTTCAACTCCAGGCTGTCTTGGATGAAGCCGATTATCTAGATCCATTTCAAACCTGCTTCAGGGCGGGATATGGAGTTGAAACTGCCATGGTTGCCTTAGTCAATGATCTCCATCTGGAAGTGTGACCCTGCTCGTACTCTTGGACATTTCAGTGGCCTTCGATACCAGACCATGGTATCCTTCTGGAACGTCTGAGGGAGTTGGGTTTTGGGGGCACTGCGCTCCAGTGGTTCCTTTCCTCCCTCTTGGGCAGATTCCAGATGGTGATGCTGGGAGACAGTTGCTCTCGTAAAAGAGAGCTGACATCTGGTGTCCCTCAGGCGCCATTCTGTCTCCCATGCTGTTTAACATTTACATGAAGCCGCTGGGTGACATGGGGCATGGAGTTATCAGTATACTGATGACACACAAATTCACTTCTCTATGTTTCTGACTGTTGCAGTGACTAAGGATGGCATCTCTCCTCTAAATGCTGTCTTAAGTGGTAATGGTCTGGATGAGGGAAAACAAACTCAAGTTGAATCCAGAGAAAACGGAGCGCTTGCGATAGGGACCCCTGGTCCAGGGATGGAGATTTGTCAACCTGTCCTGGACGGGGTCACACTTCCCGTAGGACGAAGTTCACAGTTTGGGAGTGCTCCTCGCCTCGCCTCTACAGTTGTCATCTCAGGTGGAGGTGGTGGTGGCCAGGAGCGCTTGGTACCAACTTTGGTTGATACGCCAACTGCGCCTCTACCTGGCCCAGGGGGACCTTGAAACAGTGGTACATGCACTGGTAACCTCTCGTTTAGATTTCTGCAGTGCACTCTGCATAGGGCTACCTTTGTACCAAGTTCGGAAGCTTCAACTGATCCAAAACGCTGCAGCCAGTTTGGTCACAGGTACATCTAGATCTGACCATATTACTCCAATACTAAAATTATTACACTGGCTGCCGATCAGCTTCCGGGTCCAATACAAAGTGTTGGTCATTACCTTTAAAGCCCTACATGGCTTGGTCCCGAGTCACTTAAGGGAATGCCTCTCCCTACACAATCTGCCCCGCACTCTCAGAACATCAGGGAAGAAAATATTGGAATATGCAAAGACCAGACTAATCACAACTTTCCATAAAGCATTCACAGCTGCGGCCCCCATACTTTGGAACAACTTACCGGAAGAGATCTGTCTTATCACCACCTTATATGCCTTCAAGAAGGCACTTAAGACGGATCTCTTCCGGGGGGCCTACCCATCTGATCTTCTATAATTGATCTTAAAGAATCTTCCACACTTGTTCAATAGTACAGAAACAGATGATGATTTGGCTATTTTAATGACTGTGCATGTATTTTTGTGTGCTTTTATTGACATTTTGTAATTGCATTGTTCGATTTTATTTGTTGTAATTATAAATAATTATAAATATATAAATAAATTGTATTATTATTATTATTATTATTATTGTTATTATTATATCTGTCTTTCATCTAAAGAGCTTAAGCTAAGTTCTTGTTTCTATTTTATGTTCACAACAATTCCATAAACTAGTTAGACTCAAAAGAAAGTTAGGTTCACCCTTTGGGCTCCATGGCTCATTTATTCCTGTAAACACAGCTGGAACACGATTGTTCTTATCTCTAAGTAAACATATGAATGGCTGCACTATAAATCTCTGTAGTCCAAAATTTGCCAAAACTGCCTTAAGTTTGTCACAAATCAGAACGGTAATTTAAAGTATACTTTGGAAACAAGGAATGGCTATATTTTTCAAATAACTGTGAGGTCTTAAGATTGCTCCCCCCCCTTAAAAACAGTGATTCTGAATTGACTTTTTGTGTATAATACTTATTTTCAAAGGCCAACATCAGAATCCAATCATGCTACAGATGCAGCCTCATTAAAGACTGGACTATTTAGTATTTCAGAGGAATTAAAAGCATGTTTCCATTTACAGTATTTTGGATTTTGAGTCTCACATTATTTCACCCTCATTCACTGAATGATTTAGAAATATCTCCAGATCACACATCCATTTGGTCATATCACATGATGAGGGCAAAGTAAGCAGTGTAAAGACTGACTGACCCTGAAATGCTTATGTGATGTAAGAACAGTAAGTGAAATGGAACTTACTTGTTGGAACTTTTTGAATACTGTTTTAAATACAGTGGCTATTATTATTATTATTATTATTATTATTATTATCTTTTATTTATGAAGCGCTGTAAATTTACACAGCGCTGTACATGCAATCTTTTTAGTTAGATGGTTCCCTGCCCTCGGGCTTACAATCTAAAAAGACAAGACACAGAAGAAGAAGGGAGTGATAGTGGGAAAGGGTCAGAGGTCCAGCAGTTCCTCTCTACCTCCAAGGCCTGGACCAAGGCAGATGGACTGGAGGGAGGGCTTGGCTTCATAATGGATGGTTAATCATTTTCCAGGGAAAATACATACTCTCAAGTAGGATAATACATAAACAATACATAGCAATACAGGAAATGGTTCGATAAACAGGCAACAAAAGAACATCAGATAGTAAGCGACAATAGAAGTATCGTATCTAGATCCAGGGAAGTAATAGTGCCACTATATTCTGCTCTGGTCAGGCCCCACCTGGAATATTGTGTCCAGTTCTGGGCGCCACAATTCAAAAAGGACATTGAGAAACTGGAGCGTGTCCAAAGGAGGGCGACTAAAATGGTGAAAGGTCTGGAAACCTTGCCCTATGAGGAACGACTCAGGGAGCTGGGGATGTTTAGCCTGGAGAAGAGAAGGTTAAGAGGTGATATGATAGCCCTATTTAAATACTTGAAGGGATGTCATATTGAGGAGGGAGCAAACTTGTTTTCTGCTGCTCCAGAGACTAGGACCAGGAACAATGGATGCAAGCTACAGGAAAAGAGATTCCACCTCAACATTAGGAAGAACTTCCTGACAGTAAGGGCTGTTCGACAGTGGAACACACTTCCTCGGAGTGTAGTGGAGTCTCCCTCCTTGGAGGTCTTCAAACAGAGGCTGGATGGCCATCTGTCGACGATGCTTTGATCTGGATTTCCTGCATGGCAGGGGGTTGGACTGGATGGCCCTTGCGGTCTCTTCCAACTCTATGATTCTATGATTCTAATTATGCAATGCCTGGGAAGGCTTCTCTGAACAGGATGGTTTTCAACTCCGTTTTGAAGCTAGTTAAAGAAGTGATGGCACCTTCAACTACAGGTTTGGTGAAGCACATCAGCATAAATATAACTCTATTTGCTTACATTCATAAAATAAAAACAAATGAATTATAGGTGACACTCTTGTTCAATGTCCTGTATCTCTGAATGTGCACAGCAGTTGAATTTAAACCTAAGGTTATGTGCACTTGCCACATTCTACTGTGATGACATCATTTGTATTTAATCATTTTTCAAACCATTTTCAGATCAATACTCCTGAACTGGTTTACAAGTCTATGAAAAAGAAAATGCTCATACAAAGAACATTAAAATGTTGAAACACTGTACAATTGCACAGCAAAAACTGAAAGCACATAAATCAGTAAATCAAAATAGCGGCTGCAAATAAAAATGTTAAAATAGGATCAGCTATTTCAAGCTCAACATGGTATAGTGGTTGAGCATTAGACTGTAACTTGGGAGACAAGGGTTTGAATCCCTGCTTGCCCAGGGAAACCCACTCGGTTATCTTGGGCAAGTCACATTATCTCAGCCTGAGAGGAAGGCAAAAGCAAACCCCTTATGAACAAATCTTGTCAAAATAAACCCACAGTCTTAAGTTGGAAACAACTTGAAGGCACACAACAATGACAATTTTCAAAACACCACAAATCATCCAAAGGCTGACTGCAACAAAAAGGCCAACAAAGGGGACACACACACACACACACACATTACTCTTAATATTCTGGAAGCTCAGAACTACCACAAAAGGTCTTGTACTTGGTTTACTGTCCTGTTCGTGGATCAGACAGCAGAGAATCAAATGTTGATTTTAAGTCCCAGCCACCTACCTAAGAATGGAAGTGAAGAAGAGAGGAAGAGCTGTATGTAACTTACTGCCCAAATTTGTGGATGCCTTCACCCAAGGGTTTTCCACCTGGAATATTGTGTCCAGTTCTGGGCACCACAATTCAAAAAGGATGTTGAGAAACTGGAGTGTGTCCAAAGGAGGACTACTAAAATGGTGAAGGGTCTGGAAACCATGTCCTATGAGGAATGACTTAGGGAGCTAGGGATGTTTAGCCTGGAGAAGAGAAGGTTAAGAGGTGATATGACAGCCCTGTTTAAATATTTGAAGGGATGTCATATTGAGGAGGGAGCAAGCTTATTTTCTGCTGTTCCAGAGATTAGGACCCAGAGCAATGGATGCAAGCTGCAGGAAAAGAGATTCCACCTCAACATTAGGAGGAAATTCCTGACAGTAAAGGCTGTTTGACAGTGGAACAAACTCCCCCGGAGTGTAATGGAGTCTCCTTCTTTGGAGGTCTTTAAGCAGAGGCTGGATGGCCATCTGTCGGGGATGCTTTGATTTAGTTTTCCTGCATAGCAGGGGGTTGGACTGGATGGCCCTGGTGGTCTCTTCCAACTCTATGATTCTATGATCCTATGACCAGGTGATTTGAAGGCATACAGACAAACCCAGGATGAGATACAACTTGAGATACTTGAAAAGCAAATGGACATGAGGTAGAACAGATATTTCCCAGTACCCCTGTAGTGGTTTGAGTGTTGGACTGCAACTCTGGAGACCAGGGTTCGATTCCCAGCTTGGTCATGAAACTGACTGGTTGACATTCTCTCAACTTCAGGGTAAGACAATGGCAAACCTCCTCTGAACCCTAGGATAAGGTGGCCATAAATAAGAAACAATTTGGAGGCACACAACAACTCTCAAGCAGGAGCTATACCACTGGAACCCAGTGCTCTCAAGTCCCCAAGTCCTAACCCAGAAAGTCAACCCAGGAAGATACATGTCAATGAGTGGATCAAGAAAACTAACAAAGCAGAGTTCTTGCTGTTTATGGTCCAAAACACACTGCAGAAATAATCCAGTCTGAGGGCACTGTAACTACCCTGGCTCAGTGCTAGGGAATTCTGGGAATTGTAATTTCGTGAGACATTAGCCTTCTCTATCAGAGAGCTCTGGTGCTACAGTGACCTACAATTCCTGGGATTCCCTAGCCCTGAGCCAAGGCAGTTAAAGAGGTCTCAAACTGGATTATTTCTGCAGTGTGCTTTGGACCTATCTCCCATCATAAATCATCTACCAAGGGGATCAAAGTAGTGTATGCCACAAATCCATGACTGAAATCAGACTGGCATGGATTTAAAAAGTGTGTCTGACAAAATCCTATACTGTACTGTACATTAAGTCTCACTTCTGGGAGAAAGGCAAGCTATACATCCAATGAATACATAAATAGGAAACCCAGTGCAGATTATGTGTATCTAACCGACAGGCCAGTGTGGCATAGTGGTGTGAGTGTTGGGACTACAACTTTGGGAGACTAGGGTTCAGCCACAAAACCCACTGGGTGGCCTTGCGCAAGTCACACTCTCTCAGCCTCACAGGATAGCAATTCCAAACCCCTTCTGAAGAATCTTGCCAAGAAAACCCCACGGTAGATTTACTTTTTGTTGTTGTTGTGTGCCCTCAAGTCATTTCCCACTTATGGCAACCCTATCACGGGATTTTCATGGCAGGTTTCTTCAGAGAAGATTTGCCATTGCCTTTTCCTGAGGCTGAGAGATTGTGACTCGCCAAAGGCCACCCAGTGAATTTCATGGCTGAACTAGGATTCAAACCCTGGTCTGCAGAGTTACTCAAACCACGAAGCCACACTGGCTCTCTAGATTCACCTCAGGGTCACCATAAATCAGAAATGACTTGAAGGCACCCAACAAGAACAACAGTAAGATGAGGAGCCCTCCCTCCAGCCCATCCACCATCATCTGGCCTCAGAGGGAGAAGGAGGCAGGCCAGCTCCATCAAGCCTAACCCAAAGTAAGGAGTTTATCACAGGGGGACAACTGGAAGTATAAACAGTGATTAATCTGTGATAATCCCGCAACTGTGCTAATGGGTTTCACATGACATTGAGATGAAATGAGATTAAAGTACCATTATCCTGTAAATAAGCAGGGAATAAACAGCAAAATGACACTCATGGGAAAATCCCATGAATGATTTGCTGCTGTTTCAGGATAATGGTTCTTGTGTTAATCTCATTTTAATAGTGTTTTAATGTGATAAACTCTAATGATGAAGAGCCCTCCTGGCTCCAGCCCTTCTGCCATGGCCATGGCCCAAGAGGGAGAGAAGAACCAATGAACTTAATCCCTTTCCCCACCGCCATTCCCTTCTCCTTTTGCTTCGGGTCTTTTTAGATTGCAAGACTGCGGAAAGGGAACTGTCTCATTAACAAAAAAGTATGTAGAGAGATCTTGTAGCACCTTTGAGACTAACTGAAAGAAAGAAGTTGGCAGCATAAGCTTTCCTAGACCTCAGTTTACTTCCTCAGATGAAGCAGATTGAAGTCTATGAAAGCTCATGCTGCCAAGTTCTTTCCGCTAGCCTCAAAGGTGATATATATATATATATATAATATCTCCCTGGTTTCCACTCCACTAAATGCATCTGAGGAAGTAGACGGATGTCTAGGGAAGCTCCTGCTGTCAACTTCTTTCTTTCCGTGAGTCTCAGAAGTGCCACAAGATCTCCTCTCTCCTTGTTCCGATTCCACAGCTAGATCTTACAAAACAAGCCCAAACTGTCAGCTGCTCTGGGAGCCTTTGGTGGCTGAAGAGCGCAGGGTGTAAATGCCCCAAAAGAGGCAGCTTAGGGCATCGGCAAGCGGGCGGTCTGCTATTGAGATAGAGCTATCTGAGAGGAGCATAGAGTTGGGAGAGGCGCCAAGGGCCGTCTGTCATGCAGGGACTCTCCCTCAAAGGCCCCTTTGGCCTCCGCTTCAGGACCTCTAGCTAAGCCCCCACCAGTCAGAGGAAAGGACCCTTACCAAGGGCCGAGGCGAGGGTCCGGGGTCTCATTCTGCTACCCCCTGCTCCGCATGGCCAGACCCCAGAGAGTCCCTCCCCGAGGGCCTTGGAAGGGGAAGGGTTCCTCAGTCGCAGGAAGGCAGCAGCTCTCCTTTCACCCGCCTCTATGAGGATACGGACCGAGGGGAGGGAGGGGGGGCTCCCTGTAGTCCTCCTCCCCTCAGAGCCCGGTCCCCGGAAGGCGCCGCCGCCACCGCCGCCACCGCCGCCGCCGCGGGGTCTTCCTCAGGGCCTCTCCTTCTCTCCCGCAGCCGCCGCCATTGCTGTTTGTTTTCATCCGGCAAGCCGGGCTGGGCGTCCGCGGAGGCACTTTCGATCGGCGCCCTTCGGGGGAACCTATACCCGGACCTGCTTCTTCCCCCCCTTTTCCCTCGGGGAAGTAGCCAGGACGCCGCGGGGGGTGTCCCCCGGTGCAAGGGCTTTTCCCAGGGCAAAGCGTCCGACGGTGAGGAATCTGCGTTTGCGAATGCACAGACAGAGGCGGAAGCGCAGCGCCCCGCGACTTATTTCGCGCCTTCTCCAGCCCTGGAAGGTAGGCCTCTCCCTTCCCCCGAACTGTTACTGCGTCCGCACTGGACAAATAACCCAGTTTGACACCGCTTGAACTGCCAGGGCTCGAGGCTGTGGGATTCTGGGAAGTATAGTACTGTACTATGGGACGTTTGGGTCCTAAATACACTGCAGGAATAATCCATTTCGAGACTGCTTCAACTGCCTTGGCTCAGTGCTAGGGAATTCTGGGAACTGTAGTTTTGTCCAGGATTCCCTAGCACTGAACCAGGGCAGTTAAAGAGGTCTCGAACTGGATTATTTCTGCAGTGCGGATGCAGCCTAGGAGACCCCTGAGGGGCTGCCCTCCTCTGACTCTCTGGGACTCTTTCCCCCTCAGTTTCCATACCATAGGGAAAGAAAGGCCAGGCAAGTGTGTGGCCAGATGTCCCAACCACAGAAGAGGACAAGATGTGGGGCATTCAAGAAAGGCATTACCCCCCCCCCCCAAAAAAAAAACCCCCCACTAATATAAATGTTAATTCATGCTTCTTAGTCATGATCAAAATGGAGGACACTGAGGAATTCCTCCTGGACAGAGAGTTTAAATGTAGGACCTGTCCTGGAAAAGGGGGGCGTCTGGACACCTTGCACTAAATCCATGAGGCAACACTTAGGTAAATCCAGGGTGACCAGATGTATCCTAACCCCAAAGGAGGACAACTAGGCACAACGCAATGGAGGACATTCAAGAAAAAATGGAGGACATAACCAAATTAAAAGCTAGAAACACTAATATAAATAGAAATGCATGTTTCTTAATCATGCTCAGAATGGTGGACATTTTGGAATTCCTCCTGGACAGAAGGTTGAAATGGAGGACATTTATTGAGGGGGGGGAAGACATCTGGTCACCCTGAGCTTTCATAATCCCTCGCTGTTAGCTTTCTTGGCTAGGGAAGGTGGGAGTTATAGATGAAATGCTCTGGAGGGTCACAGTTGCCCATCCATGGCTGCACTGGCACTGCACAAATAATCCAGTTTGATACCGCTTTAACTGCTATGACTGAGTGCTCTGGAGTTCTGAGAATTGTCCAAGCCATTGTATTCCTCATCTCCATGTACTGATATGGGAGAGCTGGACAGTGAAAGAAGCTGATAAGAAAATCAGTTCATTTGAGATGTGGTGCTGGATAAGAGTTCTGCAGATACCGCAGACAGCCAAAAAGACAAACAAATAGGTCCTACATCAGATCAAGCCTAAAATCTCCCTGGGAGCCAAGATGACAAAACTGAGGTTGTTATACTTTGGCCACATCATGAGAAGGCATGAATCAGTGGAAAAAGCGATAATGTTAGGAAAGGTAGAAGGCAGCAGAAAGACAGGAAGACCCCACACAAGAAGGAAAGATGCCATCAGAGAGGGCACCAGCCCGAATTTGCAGGGCCTGAGCAGAGCAGTGGAGGATAGGGTTTTTTGGAGATGTCTCATCCACAGGATCACCATGGGTCAAGGTCAACTCAGGGTAGTCAACAACAACAACAGAAGTGGCTACTGTATATACTCATGTATACGTCTAGAATTTTTAGTCAAAAAATTGACCCCAAAAAGCTGGCTCGACCTATCCACAAGTCCATGTAAGTAGTGTATTTAACTCTGAGTAGAGTAGCAAAAAGTAAGAGCTTACTTAGTTCATCCTGGGAGCACCCACTCAAAAAAGGACCAGCCCCTTCTACTCTTTCCACCATGATGCTGCTTCTGGCCTTTTTGAATGCTTGGGTGGGAAAATGGCAGTGGTGGCACCTCTTTGGTGCTTCCTCTTAAAAGAGTGCCAGGAGGAACTGGGCTTAGAAGGATCTGAACAAGACATTTCTGTATGAAGACAGTAAACTTCATCCTTTACATCCTTTGTTGCATGGCCCTAAATTTTATCCTCGACTTATCCACAAGTCCTATCAAAGTCCCTACTTTTGTCCCCAAAACTTGCCCTCGGCTTATAGTCAAGTATATACCGTATGTTTTTTAATACCTTGCCTGATGAAGATGCCAGTGGAGCTTTGAAAGCCTGCAACATGTATACTGTGTATTTTGATTAGTCCAATAAAGGTATCACTGTTTGGTGGATTTTGATGTTACTGGATTTGCTATATGGCCAATATCGCTATCCCTAGATGTTTTCTGGATTTCAAAATACTGCATTATAGCCACAACAGGGAATCCTAAAGAGAGAGCCAGTGGAGTGAGACCTTACTATTTGAGGTTTTAGCTCCAAGAAAGGTAAAACATCCCATCCCCTAAAATTGGAACTGCATTGGCATGGTTTACATCAACACCACCTAAAGTTTTCCTGATTGAAAAGCATGAAGGCTTCTTGAGAAATTCAGTGTCCTCTGCTTAACAAAGGGGCCTGTGGCCTCACAAAGGATGGAGACATACTAGATTGCAAGGGAAATATCTTTTTGTGTTGCAAATGGATGTTCAATTTCCTGGACTTTGAAAATCTCTTAGTAGCCACATGGCCAGAAGGAGGAAGTTCCAACCTGCAAGAAGTACCCCTTCATACACCTGAACTGAGAACAAAAACAGAAAAAATGCAGACCAATGACTGACATCTTCAATTTTTTCATCTCCTGTATGGTTTTTAAAACCTTGCCTGATGAAGAAGCCAGTGAAGCTTTGAAAGCTTGCAACATGTATATTGTGCATTTGGTTGGCTCAATAAAGGCATCACTGTTTGGTGGATTTTTGATGTTATTAGATTTGATATATTACCAACACAGCTATCCCTGGATGTTTTTTCCCCCAAACAAAAGAGGCACTAAGATTAAGTCTGTCAGCTCTGGTGCCATGAGAAACTACAATTCCGACAATTTCATCACATTAAGCCATGGCAGTTAAAGTGTTGTCAAACTGGATTATTTCTGCAGTATGGATGCAGCCCTTGTTGCTCTGTGATTAAGGGATGATGGATCCTTTGGTGCAGCTGGTGTTGAAGAGCAAGCTGGTTCTTCATTACTTCAAGGACATTCACTTTAGGTTCCAGAGGGATTTGCCTCTTAGTCTATTGTAACAAAAGCAGCAAACGTTTTTGTTGTTACGTCATAATAAAACTAATCTTTAAGAAGCCACATAATTTTTTTGTCCATTTGAAATGTTTGAAGTGAAATGTTTATCATTTTACATTTTCTTCCTAATCTTTCTTTTCTCAATAACTTAATCTTATTCTCATCTCCTATCCTTGATATTTTATTTCTTTTCTTTCCTTTTTAGCACTCCATTACTAACTATCCTCAGCATTTCTTTTTTTTAAAGAGTCATGTGGGTTTAACCGATGAATACTGTAAGTGTACATGAAAGAGCTTGAAAACAATACAGTGTTTCCTCACAGAGTGAGGATGGCCACTTTCTGTATTCTTGCGTGCCACTTCACAGAGTGGACTTGTGGGGATGTGCCTGGAATTTGCTAGAGATCTGACCCCCAAATAAAGTTGCTGGAGCACTGTACTTAGTGTCTGCTGATGTTGGCTACAATCCACACAAACTTATGCTCACACAAATTAAGTCTTAAAAGTGCCACAGGACTTCTCTCTCTCTCTCTTTCTTTCTTTCTCTTTTGCTGCAACAGACTTAACAGGCCACTCCTTTAAAAATTCCGACATGTTGTTTATATATCCTATACAACATCTAAAAGATAATGTGCAATATTGACGTTTGGAATATCTGTTCAGTAAAGTATTAGAAAAATTTTCATTTCTTTTCAAGTGAAATAGTTGACCAGCTTTTAAAACAGACATTGATTGAAATTCAGTAGGGCCAACAGGGCCTGGAAACAAAGGTTTAGGTTTGAGTATTTATTATGTGACATCAACTGACCACCTCTGGAAAAAAAAAGGAACTTGTCTGCAGTTTAAATGATAAGAAATGGGTCTCTAACATATCTAGTCAGATTAAGCCCGCTGCTTCTGTTTTATTTTACTTTAGTTTTGCAGACACAATTCAGTTAGCTGGATTCTATATGCATTATAGGACATTTACCTGGCCAGTGATATGGTTTTATATTCCCTCACACATTCTGTGCAGTCCCTTCAAAATGTTATAGTTATTAATAACACATGAGTATAGTAGTTATTTGTGGGTTTAACATTTACTGTAGGTGTTTAAGATTTTTCTTCTCATTACTGAGATAGAAAAAAAATCTCCTGTATAGAGATGCCAGTTACAACTATGTTTGTTAATCACTGGGGAAAATAAATCGTTAATCTTTAATGATAGCACAGATCTTCCCTGACCAACAGTGTTTTTATAGGAAATGAGCAATCATCACTCAGTTGTTATAAGCTTCCAGCTAAGGTTTCAGTAGTGGAAAAACATGGCATTGAAGCCAGAGGTCTACAGGGATTTGGGAACAGAATGGCTACCACTTATTAAAAGAGCTTTTTTCCCCCAGGGACATATGAGGCTGAAAATTAGTACCAGTTTGAGAGGACATTCTTATTATCTGTGTTTTTTTCAGGCTATGTGGCTGTGTTCTGGAAGAGTTTATTCCTGACGTCTCGCCAGCATCTGTGGCTGGCATCTTCATCTCTGAAGATGCCAGCCACAAATGCTGGTTAAATGTCAGGAATAAACTCTTCCAGAACATGGCCACATAGCCTGAAAAACCCACCAAAAACTATGGATGCTGGCCATGAAAGCCTTGGACTTCATATTCTTGTTATCTCCTCCTTTATGAAGCACTGCTCTTTCCCCACAAACACTCTTAATTCTTCAGCATAGATGTGGGCTGGTGGCTGCAAAGGACAAGGAGCAATCAGCTGACAGATGATACTGCTTTGTCTGCAGACACAACTGGATTTTGCCACTTTTTTGGTAGCTCATGACCTTTGCTACAGAAACAGTAATTGAGCAATCACATACAGAGCAAGATAAAGAGTTTAGAGAATTTGGATATAATAGTCTCCTAACAGAGTATTTGGAAAGTCATTTGTTTCTGTAAAACCGGAAGGTCTTACTGCATGGCAAATGGTCTTGTGATTTATTAAAACATAAGATCATGAGCAGATGAACCAAGCACATAACATTTTCAATACCAGGTACATATCCAGATCCTTTGGGGCTAGAACTCACAGCAACGGCTCAATGACATGCCAGCGGTGCAGCCACGTTTGGATGCTAGCACTGCTGGCACGTCATCGCTGCACGCACCGTCTGGATGGTGCCGCGCAGCTGCGGTGCGCCCATGATGTGCTAGGGTTGTGGGGCGTTTGTCTGTACCGGGCCTAAATAAGATGAAGATCTTGAGGCTGTAAGTAAAAAAAAATAAAAAAAAATCCTGATAGTCTTGTTTATTCTATCTATGCATACTTAGAATTCTCAGATCATGACTAAATTGGGTTTCCTGTAGGTTACTTCTAAAAGAAAATAGTTCTTTTCAATAATTAGCTCAAACTACAGCTTTTAGAAATAGAGCTTTTCTGCAAAAAAAGTCCTGTTAACAAGTTCTCATCTGCCCAGCCTAATCAACTTTTCCCACATTATTTTACTGATTGTTTGTATGCAGTAAAATTACTGACAAGTCTTAGTTTTTATTATTGTACTTGTTGACTTCTAAATTCTCTCAGTTGCTTGGACTTGTGAAAAATATGAACCAAAAAAGAGCTGCACACAATGTATTTTATGCAAAGTGCAAATTATGTGGCTGTCCCCAATATTTCTGGGCTGCATGACCTAGTCTCCTTCACTATTGACAATGCTGGCATCAGTTCTGCAATGTCCAGAAGTCTACATAATCTCCCTCTTCCCATGTTCACTTGGACTCATAGGGAAACATTCCTCACATTAAGTATGCAGGCCTTGCCCTTTGTTATGTGCCAGTCAAAAGTAAGTGAGGATTTACCTTATGTCTTCACCCATACTCTTTACAGTAAAACTGGGGAGAAACTGCTACTACCTCTAATTGCCAGATTGCCCTCTGTGTGTGTTTTCCAGAAAATTCAACTGTTATTGCATGGTAAAGGTTGAGAATAATCTGTGTAGCTTCTTTGTTAACTTCAGATGCTGTCCAGTCAAAAGATTAAGAAGGATTCTGTGCAAACATCAAATTAATATGTTACTGTATAGTGATAATTTAACATTCTTATTGATTATTGCTATTTTTCATTTATCTTAATTCATTTTTTTACATTATTACATTGTTCTTAAGTCTTATGCCTACTATTTATGGCATTAGCTTTAACTAATAAAGTAAATAATTTTTTGCATGACTACACTGTTTTCATGTTTACTATCTTGTGAGTATAGAAGTGCATGACTACTGTAGGAGACAGGGGATAAGCAGTCTAGCCTTGTCCCACACATTTTGAGGGAAGCACATGGATATTTCAGACTTTCACTTGGTTTGGCTCTCTCCTGATGTTTTGCACTTTATGCCCTAGTATTAGTCATACTGGCTGGGGCTGATGAGGGTTGAAGTTCAAAACATTTGGAAGGAGTCGGCCTCGCCAAAACTGATACAAAAGAAGGGGAAAAGTACTTATTAAATACAGGAATTAGCAGATTATGCAGATACTGTCTTTTTCTAGAAAATGAAACAAAAATACATTAAGGAGAACAGATCGATTATCTTGTATAGATACAATCTTAAGCACACAGACTATATCTGGTGTCAGTATAACTCTTCTTTTACCATTCCTACTTTTTTCCTTCATATTCTAATTACAGTACTGGGAATCATTGATAGACATGGGTAGAAGATCAGAATAGCAAAATAATAAATAAACAAATAAACAAACAAACTTACTTTGTTGAATCTTTGATTTTGCAAGATTGGAAATCCCTTTGGTTCCCAGAACAATATGTCCTCTCTGTCAGAATATGACTGACTAGTTTAATAGTGGAGGAGAGTGGATGGGTGGTGCCTCTGTTTATATAACACACTCTTGTGGAGGCATATATTCCCATCACATATATTTATTATTGATCATCTCCAGATTGTTTGAAGTTTTAGATTTTCTGGGGGCTGAAAGAAAAAAAAACCTATCTTGAAGAATCATGAGGGAGACCACAAATGATAGAAGAAGAAAAAAAATACAAAAAAGTAACTCCACTTGTAGTACTGCATGTTTCTAAAAATAACATCAGCTTTGGTATTACTGATTCACACCCTTGTGTTGGATACAGGCAATTAATTTTTGCATCAACTCTGGAAGAAGAAGCTTTCCTAGACTTGCTTAACTGGTTCAGAAAGCAGTCAAAACATGTCACTGACTGACTGTAGAACATGCACCCTACAATTCTAGGTTTGCATATGACCCCAGGTCAGTACTAATAGTGTATTCTTGCATTCTGTAGTATGTCCCATAGCTCTCGGGGAAATTTCACACAACTTCAAAAATTTTACACCAGACCTTTGCCAGAATCTTAACTATGATTTGTTGAACCATTGGCTGAAATTCCTATATTTTCCAGTAAAATTTTATCTGGTAGGACTTCGGTATGTTAATACAACAAAGGTAATTTTATTGTATTTCTTTTGATTATATTCTGTGAATTGCATTTTTCAGTCTCACAGCATCTAGAGCTAATGGAAATTAAAATTAGAAGGTACATTTGCAAATAGTGCCAGTAAATATGTCAATAAATATGTCTTTACAGATTAACTGCAATGAAGATGACAGAAAGGTACAATATTTTTAGCTATGTACTGAATTTCCTTTTTTGGCTGCAGTGCTGGTGAATACCAGGAACAAAATCTTAATCCATCATGGCTGTTCCAATAGCAATCCTGGACTGTGATCTCTTGCTTTATGGTCGTGGGCATAGGACACTTGATCGCTTCAAGCTGGAAGATGTTACTGATGAGTATCTGGTGTCTACATATGGCTTCCCACGTCAGTTCATCTACTACCTAGTAGATCTTCTGGGTGCCAACCTTTCTCGTCCTACCCAGCGATCTAGGGCTATCAGCCCAGAGACTCAAATTCTTGCTGCATTAGGTTTTTACACATCTGGCTCTTTCCAGACCCGCATGGGAGATGCCATTGGCATCAGTCAGGCATCTATGAGTCGATGTGTTGCCAATGTTACTGAAGCCCTAGTGGAGAGGGCTTCTCAGTTCATTCATTTTCCAGAGGACAGTGCATTCATGCAACAAGTGAAAGATGACTTCTATGCATTGGCAGGTATGCCAGGGGTACTAGGACTGGTGGATTGCACCCATGTAGCAATAAAGGCACCAAATGCTGAAGACTTGTCATATGTAAATCGAAAGGGCCTTCATTCCTTGAATTGCCTAATGGTGTGTGATGCCAGAGGATTGCTGCTAAGTGCAGAAACACACTGGCCAGGCAGCCTGCAAGACTGCACTGTACTGCAGCAGTCTGCCCTAAGGAACCAGTTTGAAGCTGGTATGTACAAAGATGGCTGGCTACTTGGTAAGTTCATTATGATGGATGACTTTCTGAAAATGTGTTGTGGCAGAATATTTGTTAGTTCACTAGCATGTTAAATACTGTGATTATGTCACAAAATTTCCTAGACTTTAGAAATCTCTATAAAAATTAAATAAATAAAGGTTGATTAAATTAACCTTTATCCCTGTCTTCGTTTGGAAGGCTGACATCAGATGACTATCCAATTCATTATCAAATCCTGGAAATTAAATTGGAATGTCATTTTCCTATTTGTTTTGTGACCTCTCATTTTTGTTTTTGACAGGTGATAATTGTTTCTTTCTTCGCCCTTGGCTAATGACTCCTCTGCATATTCCTGAGACACCTGCAGAGTACAGATATAATATGGCACATTCGGCCACTCACAATGTCATTGAGCAAACATTCTGGTCAATTCGATCCCGGTTTCGTTGCCTGGATGGATCAAAGGGAACATTGCAATATTCTCCAGAGAAAGCCAGCCACATCATCTTGGCTTGCTGTGTGCTTCATAACATTGCTCTGGAGCATGGGCTGGATATATGGTCTTCCCTGACAATGGGACAGATGGAACAGCCAGAGGAAGAATATGAGCATATGGAATCACTTGACTCTGAAGCCTATCAAGTTCGCAAGGAATTACTGATCACTCACTTTAGCTAACACAATGAGACATATCACTGATTTTAAAAAAAAGGTGGGGGGGGGGGAGGGAAAATGAAGCAAATATGGCCAATTCTGATTTTCCTTTAAAACTTAACAAGAGAATGGAATGGAGGTAGGATTATTTGTAGGTGCTATGTGGGGGCAGGGAGGTGCTGAAACAATTGTTTTGTATTTGGAAAATATTCCACATTTATTAGAATTGCTTTTTGTTATGCAAGTTTTAGCTCAATCTGAAAATACTCAGCATTTCACTACTAATGTTCAGTCTTTTTGGATGCAGTTCTTCAGAGACACAAATATGAGATCAAAGAAGATGACTGTCCTAGTAAAATGTAATATCTTTAAGGATTGCAAAATGTATTAAAAAGCATCTTGTAATTAGATTCTAAACAATTGCATTTATATTACTAACTGAAAGTAATTACATATTGACTTGTACACATATTGACTTGTACACCGTAAACATCTACATAAGACCCCCCTTTTTTGCTATATAATTTACCACTCTTGTTTGTCTTTTAAAAATGTAGGAACAATTGCAGTTGTGTAAGGAAATGAATGGCACAAAGTCCTTTGTTTCTTGTACAAAATGACAATACGTTGTGGCATATTTATGTCTTAGTGGATATATGAAGGTATTTACAGAGGCAAAAGTGTAATGGGAGACTTAAAATCTCTTGCCTGGGAACATTTATTTGAAATGGCACATGTGGGCAAGTGAATTTTTAACTGGTAGCATCTGTTTGAAATGAACCAGATTGCTAAGTTTAAGTACATCTCCCATAGCATAGGAGAATTTTTGTTTTCTTGCTGTTAACATAGACAATATTATTAGATTCATTGGTTTGAACAAAGAACTGGTGTGCATTACTTGCAAGAAAAAGCTATGGTACTGGAGATTTTCAGTTTAGACAAAACAAAACCCAGGCAAAGGGAAACTTGATAGAGCTTTATACAATACTATATAGTGTAGCAAAATTGGACAGAGGGTTTTCTCTTTCATTACACTAGAACTCAGGGTTATTCAGTTAAACTAGCTGGCAGGTGAACATAGTTGATTTTTTTTAGATTGTAAGCCTGAGGGCAGGGAACCGTCTAACTAAAAAGATTGCATGTACAGCGCTGTGTAAATTTACAGCGCTTCATAAATAAAGGTTAATAATAATAATAATAATAATAATAATAATAATTTATGGAAATCACTGCCACAGAATGTAGCAACAGGCAGTGTCTACTCGCTTGCATCATGTTAAAAGGGGACTAGACAAATTCATTGAGGAACAATCTTTCAGTGGCAATTAACCAAGATATGAAATCTCCATGTTGAGTGGTAATATTCTACCAACAGCCAGTTGCTGTGGCAACAGTAGGACAAGGATTTTGTCTTTAGGGCCTGCTTGTGAGTTTCTAAGAGACATCTTCTTGTGCTACTAGTCACAGTGGGAAACGTTGTTAGACTAGGTGGGTCTTTAGTCTGATACAAAAGGGCTTTTACATTAATGAGAGCTTCCTATGGGGACATTCTTATGTATTAAACATGAAAAGATTCTCTCAGGCATGAGGGGTTGATATATATGACAGAAAACAAGGGTATATACTATATTATGGAAGATCACTGGTGGGTGCTAACCTAACCCTTGTGCCCCAGTTTCTTTGGTAGGAGAGGCTTCCGTAATTGCAGCCTCACAGAAATCAAAGGAAATAAATTCTTATCTGCACCTGCCCTGGTTTCCATTTCTTAGTCATGACCTTTTCTATGATCCTTGCCATTGAAAGTTGGCAACTTTAATTATAAAGCCTAAAAATTGGCTTTTATTTGAAACTGTCCATCTGTCCTCTAGTTCCTTCTTGCCATCCTTCCTCTAGTTTGGCTGTGGAGAATCATGTTGGGAAAGTGGTGGTGGCAAATTAATTCCCTGTCCCATAGCCCTGCGTGGACTGGATGATGTTACAGGGTGTATTTCTGCCCGTGATATCAGCTATGGCTGCACTGCTGTTGCTGTTGGGTTCCCCAGTAAGGTGTTGGGTTCTGTTTTGCACTTTCCTGGGGAACACCTTTGTCTTTTTCTACTCAGAGAAACATCAGTGGGAGTAAAAAAACAAACCCCTGGCTGGGCTTTGCTATCCTTTGTTTTCCCCACCCTGGGATAAAAGCAGGAATGATCAAAGTCTTCTTAGCCAGGTTTGTGAGCACCATGGCTGAGTCCCAATCAGGTGAACAGACAGGCCAAAATAAAGGATCACTTTGGATGTATGCTGTTTAAATGCTGCATGAATCCTAAGTGGCTGGAAGCCATGCTAAAGCCACATTCCTGTCCTAAGGACTAAAGTGCAACTTTGATGCAGCTTCTGGCTTAAGATGCGTGTGTCATTTAAACAGCATACCTCCAAAGTGACCCGAAGCAGCTTTATTTTGGCTTGTCTGTTCAGGCCCTTAGTATCATCACTTGCAGGACTAGCTAGTAGTAAGTGGCTGCCTCATTTTCTACCTGCTTTGCCTTCTAGTGGGGCGGATGCAATGCTCAGAGAGGAATCCTCATGTTATCTGCAATAACTGAGCAGAAATAATATGGTGAATTAACCCATGTGCTCTTTTCCAAAGGGGAGGACGAGTGAGGAGTAGGATGGAAATTTTGAGGGCAAGGGACTTTAGGAAGAGGAGGGGCAGATTAGACCACATTAGCTCTAATTCTTCCTGGCTTTGTTCCTTCCTGACTGGGCAGTCAGGATTGACCTTTTGTTTGTGCCTGTCAATATCCTGATGTAGATTAGGCTGTTGGCAAACCCTGATAAACAGCCTAAAGTTCTTCATTTGGATTTAGCTCAGGAAGCTACAAAAAACAATAGCATCCATCTACAAGTAAGACTGGAAAACCTGTGGGTCCTCAAATATTACTGGATTTCAGATTGTAATTTCTTGTTCTGTGCTTTGCAGTCAGCTCTGACTATTTGAAAATGTATCCTAAGGCTCTGTTGGGAAGATATCTTCCAGTGAGCTTCTGCACTGTCTTCCTGAGGTTGAGATTGTGTGATGTGCTGTCAGAATCTGGGATGTTCTGCCATGTGTAGATCTGTCTGGTTGTGAATGGTATTGTAATAGTTATAATGGTGTTTAGTTGTTAAGAGTGGTGGAGAATGAAGGGACATGTAATACTAAGGAAAGCTAGGGAGGTTGCAAGATTCAAAGGCGTGCCTGGTCTTTGAAGCTGGAATGTGCAGATGTGAGTGGGAGGAACTTTCCTAGAGTTTCTGTTGAGAAGCAGATAACGGTGAGAACACTGGAACAGGTTTAAGGGGCCGGGCGAAACAGTTTGTGTTGGGGAGAAAGGGCTGGTTTGTTTTGGCTGTTAAACAAATTAAGGAAAAGCCCATGTGGTTTATAAGTGGGGTACTGTTAAGGTTATGCCAGTGTTTGTGGATTATGGCACTTCTAACTTCAGATGTCTTTCTGTTAACACCTTGGTATTTTCTGGAGTAAAGTTGCCTGTTTGCTACATAGACTTATTAACTAAACAACTGGGGGATAAAAGCAGTTCTTGACACTTGCCCAAAGTAATCTAGTGGATTTTCAAAGCTAAGCAAGGATTCAAACCCTGCTCCTAAACTAAACCTGCAGTCCTAGTCAGATACAGTACCATGCTGACTGTTAGGGGAATAACATCTGTGAGGCCAGAGGTTCCCTAGTCTTAATGTTCCAAGCAAGATTCTAGCCTCTACTATTCTTGTAACCTACAGCATTAAATAAAAAGGTGAGGCAATTAGATGCTTAGTTGACTTTCTTTATGACTCCTGCCAAGATGTGAAAAAGTGTAGACTCCGAGAGACCCTAGTCTACAGCACGACTTCTCTGTGTGCCAAAGCTATGGAGAGTTGGCAAGTGTCCATAATAGAAAAAAGAGAAGAAAAACTCTTTCAACTCATTTTTTAAAGTGTTGACTCCATAATACCATTTTAAAAAATAAAGTTATGTAAGGTAATTGTCTAACTGTAATTGTCACAATGACATTTCAAAACATGCAATAATGGTAGGAGAATGTGCTGCTGTGGCATCGAATGTGTCATTTTATTATCCAACTACCATTTAAACAACTGTGCTCATACACGCCAAATGTGGAAACCAGACTTAGGCAAAACTGATTAGAAATGAGAGGACCTTATGAAACCCAGACATCACTATGCATAACAAATTGTTGCTTAAGGAGGTGAGGCTGAACCTTAATTAAACACTCATCAGCTCCTAGTGAGATCATGACAGAGCTGTCAGTAATTGGCACTATTACAAAAAAATTAAAAAATATAAGTGGAAAACATCAAAGAACACTTAGTTTAAGTTGTAAATTGGGACGAGATCCTACGTACCCTAATATCTCAAAATGATTCTTTTATATTATTTATGTTTGTTTGTATCTTGGATGTTTCAGCAAAAGCAGTCATAATTTGTGAAAATTATGCAAGACTATCTCACTGTGTATTTATTTGCATGTACAGCATATCCCAGAGCCAGGGAACTGACAGTCTTCTAGATTACCAACTAGTACTATCATCATCCCCCACTATTGGCCAGGTTAGCTCAGGCAAATGGGAATTGGTATCCAACTGCATCTGGAAGGTCACACATTCCTTTGCCTTGGTGTAGTCCTTGTACTTTGGGAAGCCAAATGGAGTAGCAGCTTTTTGACACACTCAAGCATGATAAAATAATCATGTGCATGGTAAATGAAGTGTTGGGTATTTGTATTATAACAGAAACACATTCTACAATTATCTAATTCAAGAGTGGGGAACAACTGAATCTCCAAAACTTAAAAAAAACAAAACTTTTTTGAGGGAGGTTTAAACCTTTTGGGGAGTTTTAACCAGTTTTTTTCTTCATTAATGGTTTAATGAAATAATTTGAATCCTGCTTATATTAATATGGTGAAACATTATTTTATGTGTTAGAAACCTTGATCAACAGAGTTTTTATGCTTTCTAACATTAATAATCCAACATAATTAAGCTTTGGTAATAATAATAATAATAATAATAATAATAATAATAATAATAATAATAATAATAATAATA
>NC_056522.1:308640012-308715338 GCF_019175285.1 Sceloporus undulatus | reverse complement strand
TAATGATTTATTTATATGCCGCCCAATCACTAGGAATCCGGGCGGCTTACAACAGAGGAATAATACAAAATAAGCAATAACAATAAACATAAATAAAAGAGATATAACATAGCAGCATATTAAGATCACAATCAACAATAGCAGATTACAAAAATAAAATATAGCAAATCAACAGCAGCATATTAAATAACAAAATACATAGCAGTTAATAAAGCAAAACAAGTAAAAGGGAAAACTAACAATAAACATTCCTTGCAATAAATAATTAAAACAAACTAAGGGATGGCGGGTTCCTTCAGCGTCCTCCAGCTGGCCCTCGTTGGAGTTTGGGCAGGAGATGGGAGGAGAGCACTGGGTCCCCCCTTCCCTCTCTTGGCTGTATGATTTACATCTTTCAATAAAACTTTTTATTTACTACTTATTCCTATTAAATCTGAATATATGTAACTATACATAATAAAACATACAAAGTACTCTCAGAGTACATGCAGGGAACTTACATAACTATACTGTCCCTAGCTTAAACTACCTTTTGGTTCCAGTGACTGACCTGGGGAGGTAGCAGAATAATAGGGTAGGAAGTGTGAATAGGTTCATACTACTCCTCATAGTATGGCTGTCTTTATGGCCCCACAGCCATGTTTTCACTACTAGCCCATACTGTCACTCTGATTTCCATCTTCCTTCAGAAGATACAATGGCTGAAATGGAAAGATAAAGAGCTAAGCTTTCCAGACAGCACTATAGGTCTGTAGTGTGAATGTCATCTGGTGGTCCATGTACTAGTCAGGCCCAACCTTGCTTAGCTTCGGAAATCAGATGAAATTAGGTATGTTAAAGATCTTATGATGAATTTAGAATTATGATTTTAATTTGAAACAGCATAAGAACTAGATGCTTCTTCTTTTTAGCACTTACTATTAAGGTAACATGTATCAGTTTACTAAAGGAAATGTTTGCCCTAAATAGTTATCTCAAAACATTTTTGTCATCAGTCTATATTGTGATCTGTTCTAGAAGAAAGGTGTGCTTGGAGATGTATAACCTATACAATTAGAGTTTCAGAGCTTTAGCTATCCCCTTGATGACCTTTAGCTAACTCCTTTATGACCTTTAGTAATGTGATCAAGGATTATTGCAATTCCTTCTTCTAAATCGTTTTCCAACCTCACTCCCATGCTTTTTTCATCACATGATGCTCTCTGTTAGTGCTGCCAGTCTAATAGCATGATCCTAAATGTATTGACGTCAACTGCTACATTTTCCTGAGTTCAATGGGACTTACTGCCAATGCCATTTGCAGATTTAATCCTGTCTTCCTTTTTCTGTCTGCTGTCAGTGGAGAGGCATGCATTATTTATGGGAAACAGATATTAAAATGAATTTTGTGTGTAAAGAAAAGAACAACAGAAATTTCTTTGGAAAATGTATTTTTCATTTTTAGTGAGTGATTTTCTATGTAAACATATACTGTTTTAAGGAAAACCTGCATTGCAGCACTAAAATATTACTTGGAGTCTCGGCTGATTAGAGACTATTAACAAAAACAAATTACAATAACATCCAAAATCCACGAAACAGCAATACTTTTTTTTTAACATCCAAACCCCACTTTTGTGGATTTTGGATGTCATTGTACTGTACTTTGCTGTATTGCCAACACAGCTACCCCTGGATATGTTTTCTGCATTTGAAGGTAAAAACAAATTGTCACGGGTAGCATTATAATAATGCTATGGGGCCTCAGAAATAATAGCTTGACTTTAATCAGGCTTATTTCCAGGAAATTTTATATAATATAGGGGCTTTGACCCTTTAAACCCCTTTAAAAGCAGAAATGAACAACCCTTCCAGGGTCTTTATTGGCATGATGGCAGCCACAGTTCACAAACACCTGGAAGGTCATCCTTCTTCTGAACAAGGTTTTCCTGGACATTTCCTACATTTCAACCTTCTCTCCAGGAAGGATTCTGAAATGTCCTGTTTTGAGTATGACTGAGAAACCCATTGAATTGCTGTTTGCTGTTCCCCTTGGAGAAATGTGTCTACTTGGCAGCCTATCCATGCTGCAAACAGTGGGGTTGGATGGATTGTGGAAAGGACAGGATAATAAACTATAATAAAATACAGTGCAAGTCTGCATGGCATAGTGCAGTGGTTCCCAACCTGTGGGTCGGGACCCCTTTGGGGGTCGAATGACTCTTTCATGGGGGTCGCCTAAGACCATTGGAAAACATCTATTTAATTACAATTATGAAGTAGCAATGAAAATAATTTCATGCGTTTGGGTCACCATAACATGAGGAACTGTATTAAAGGGTCACGACATTAGGAAGGATAGGAATCACTGGCATAGTGGTTTGAGTGTTGGACGACTCTGGAGACTAGGGTTCGATTCCCAGCTCGGCCACTAAACTCACTGGGCGACCTTGGGCAAGTCACACTCTCTCAGCTTCCTCTGAAGAAAACTTGTCAAGAAAACCCCTTGATAGGTTTGCCTTAGGGTCCCCATAAGTTGGAAATTACTGGAAGGCACACATACACAACAAGTGAGTGAGCCACCTACAGGGCTCCTTGTTAGGACATGCCCTGCATTTCATCCTTCTGTTCAGGAGGAATCCCATAATGTCCTCCATTTTGAAGACTGTTGACACCCGATGCCAATAATTATTTAACAAACACCTAACGAAAGAGACTGCCCATCTCTTTGGGGCTCCTTTGGCACATCCATATTATGCATGGTTGATTACATAATAAAATACAGTGCATGTCTGTAAATAAACTATATGAAATGAGCTTATATTAGTGTTTTCAGCTTTTCTTTGGTAATGTCCTCCATTTCCCTTTAGTACCCTACATTTTGCGGTGCCTTGTCCTCCTTTGTGATTAGGACATCTGGTCACCTTGTTTGGACTGTATAAAGCTGCCCCTGGGCCCTCTTAAGCAGAGCAGTTGAGAAAGTTGTGGTTAACTGCCTTTGGGTCAATCCCGACTCAAAGACATCTCCAAGACTCACTATCTTCCACTGTTCTGCTCAAGTCCTGCAAACTCATAGCCTCCTTAATAGAGTCCATCCATCTGGCTTGTGGTCTTCCTCTCTTTCTACTCCCCTCTGCATTTCCTAGCATTATTGTCTTTCTTCAGTGATTCATGCCTTCTTATGACGTGGTCCAAATATGACAACCTCAACTTTCATCACCTTGGCTTCCAAGGAAATTCCTGGCTTGATCTGTTCTAGGACTCATTTGTTTGTCTTTTTTGGCCATCCGTGGGATCCTCAGCACTCTTCTCCAGCACCACATCTCAAATGAATTGATTTTCTTCCTGGCAGCTTTCTTCATGGTCCATCTCCCACATCTATACATGATAAGGAGGAAAACAACGGCTGTACAATTCTAACTTTCATATTCAGTTGTATATCTTTACATTTTAGGATCTCTTTCACGGTTGCCTTCCCCATTCCTAGTCTTCCTCTGATCTCTTGACTGCAGTCTCCGTTCTGATCAGTGTTTGATCTAAGGCAGGGGGAAATCTTTAACTGTTTCGATCTCCTCATTATCCAGGTTGGATTTATGCAGATCCACCCTGGTCATTATTTTTGTTTGATGTTCAGCAGCAATTGCCTTTGCACTTTCTTCCTTAACTTTTCTTAGTCATTGAAATATGAGATACCTCACTAGATTTAGCCTTACTCCACACAAGAGCAAAAGAAAAGCACAGAGTGGTATTCAGAGTTTCAGTTGTTTCAATGTCACTCAAGAAAGGCCAAATAAAAAAGGAAGGTGCTGGGGACTCCAGGCTTTGTGTCTGACTGGGGGAGCTGGGGATGTTTAGCCTGGAGAAGAGAAGGTTAAGAGGTGATATGAGAGCCCTGTTTAAATACAGTACTTGAAGGGATGTCCTATTGAGGAGGGAGCAAGCTTGTTTTCTGCTGCTCCAGAGACTAAGACCCAGAGCAATGGATGCAAGCTCCAGGAAAAGAGATCCTTCCTGAGAGGAAGAGATGTTCAATATAGAATATATACACACACACACATAACAATTCTTATATTCCTCAGAGAGTGGTGGAGTGTCCTTCCTTGGAGGCCTTTAAACTGAGGCTGGGCGGCCATCTGTCAAAGTGGCAGAATGGGGCTGGACTGGATCAGGGCCCTTGGGGCCTCTTCCAACTCTATGGTCCCGTGACCCCGCCCCTTCTGTGACGAAGCCAACCACTCTCTCGCTTTGCGTTCCATTCGTCCTCCTCTCTGGTTCCATTTTGCGCATGACCCAATCGATTGGCTCGGGGCTCTCTCGAGGAGGCTGCTGCTGCTGCTGTGGATCCGTGGGCTAGGCGCTCGGCTAGGCGCCCTGGCCTTGGTAGTAACACGGAGCAGAGGCGGCGGCGAGGCGCTGCAGCGGGAGAGGAAGGAGGAGGAGGAGACTGCCGGCGGATTTGGGTCGCCCTGCGTCCTCCCGGATTAAGAGCCCCCGGATAATTGGGCAGAGGCGCCCCAGGACGTTCCGGGCCTTTCCGGGGACCTTGGTCCCTCCCTATCCAACCCAGGTAGGCTCCGGGCCTAGAGGCTCTGGGCCTGGTCCCTCTCTGGCGGCGGCGGCGGCGGCGGCGGCGGGGGAAGCGGGGGCGAGGCGGGCGGGCGGCGGAGAGGGGCCGGAGGGTAGGCCGCGAAAGCCCGGCCTCGATTTGTTCCGCCCCGCCCACCCGATCCTTCCTCCGGGGCCCCTTGCGGCCTCCGGAACCGCGGGGGCCTTTCTGGGCCTCAGGAGCAGAGACAGCAGCCCAGGCCCAGCTCCCAGGGACGCCTCCCTCCCTCTCTCTCTCTCTCTCTCTCAGGGACAGGCCTCGCTCGGTGCAAGGAGAACCTGCCTTCCTTCCTTCCTTCCTTCCTTCCCTTTATGTAAATGTTCAGGCCTCTGTGCAAGACGGACCTGCTTTACTCCCTTCTTTCCTTCTTTAGTTGATCGAATTGTTGAGGCCTCTGGAAGGAGAACCTTCCCTCCTTTTCTTCCTTTTTTCTTCCCTTTTTCTATCTTTCTTTCTTTAGCTTATTGTTCAGCTCTCTGTTGAAGGAGAAGCTGAATGCCTTCCTTCTTTTCTTTCTTTCTTTCTTTCTTTCTTTAGTTTATATAATTGTTCAGGCCTCTGTGGAAGGAAAACTAACCTTTCTTCTTTCTTTCTTTCTTTCTTTCCAGTGCTGGCTTAGCTGATCTACTTGTTCATGGTGCTGGGCCTCCCTCAGACAGAAACACACTCCAGTCCTCAGCCGCCTGGCTTTCCTCTTTTCTTGACTCCTCTGCTGCTGCTTCCCTTTCCTTCTTCTGTGGCTGCATCCAGGAGCACCCAAAATACACTGGTTTTCCCCTGTGGAAGCATTGGGGCCCAATTTATATTTCCCAGGAGCATGGCCACATAGCTTGAAAAACCCACAGAAAACTACAATTCCCATGATTCCATGCCACGGAGCCATGGCAGTTAAAGTGGTGTCAAAACGGGTTATTTCTGCAGTGCGGATGCAGCCAAAGGCAGAGAGAGATGGAGCTGGTTTTGCCAGTGTTCTGTGAAGAATAATCTGAATTGAAGCCCCACAAAACAGAGTAGGAAATATAAATTGGACTGGAATGTATCACAGAGGAAAACCAGTGTATTTTGGGTGCTCCAGGATGCAGCCACTGAAGAAGGAAAGGAAGCAGCAGCGGAGGAGTCAGGAAAAGAGGAAAGCAGGCAGTGGGAGAGGGGACCAGGAGTGTTTTAGGAGCACCCAGAATAACTGATACAAACAGAGAGCCATCAGTGATACCTCTGTTGGCCAACCGAAATGGCCAATATACTGGTTGCAAGCTTTCGAAGCTCCATGGACGACTTCTTCAGGCAAGATGTTAGAAACCAAACAAGAGAAAAACAAACAATTGGGGATGTTAGTCAGATGCCTGCATGTAGTTTCAGTCCTTAGTAAAGATGGTTTGCTGTGAGGATATCTTTTGCAGGCAGGCTTTTCCTTCTCTAACTGCAAAAGTTATCCTCCCCATGATAACATCTTTACTAAGGACTGAAACTACATGCAGACATTTGACTAACATCTCCAGTTGTTTTTTCCCTCCTGTTTGGTTTGTAACATCTTGCCTGAAGAAGAAGCCCGTTCTGCACTGTTTTTTGTGGGAGGACACTGGCAAAACCAGCCCCTTCTCTCTCTGCCTTTGGCTTTTTCCGCACTGCAGAAATAACCTGTTTTTACACCACTTTAACTGCCATGGCTCCATGCTGTGAAATCCTGGGAACACATATCCTCTCGCATATCCCTGAGGCCTTGCCATTCAGCAACAGACCAACACAAAGATTAACATGTTAATCACTTCCTCCCAGCCAAGGGTCACACATAGCCCACTCACTTCCATGCCAGCCTTCTCTGAAGATGCCAGCCACAGATGCTGGCGAAACATCAGGAATAAACTCTTCCAGAACGTGGCCAGATAGCCCCAAAACCCATAAAAAATTAAAAACACACTCCCTTTTGGGCTTTGGTAAACTTCACTTCATATTTAAGCCTGTTACCAGGAAACCATATACATCTGGGGGGAAGTGTTAGATTTAAAATAGGAAAAATAAGCTTATTTGAACCGTGTGATCTGTTCTCAGACTGTTCTTGGTTCGATTTTGTTGTTTGGCTTTAATTTTAATTTTTGTGTGTATTTTTAATTTTTTTATGTATAAAATAAAAAGTAAAAATAAGTAATAAAAATAATCCAGTGTGATGCCATTTTAACTGCCACGGTTCAGTGCTGTGGAATTCTGGGGATTGTAGTTGCAGAGCTCTAGTGTCACAACAAACTACAGTTCCCAGAATTCCATAGCATGGAGCCCTGGCAATTAGAGTGGTGTCATAACGGATTATTTCTGTAGTGCGGATGCATGCAAAGGCAGAGGGAGCTTGTTTTGCCAGTGGTCTGTCCCCCACCCTCAGAAAACAACAGTTCAGAGTAATCTAGACTTCAGCCCCACAGAATAGAGTAGGATTTGCTTCTGTGGAAATATAAATTGGATTGCACTGTTTCACATAAGAAAACCAGTTTTTTAATGTGCTACAGACAACTCAGTCATAGAATCATAGAGTTGGAAGAGACCACAAGGGCCATGCAGGAAAACTAAATCAAAGCATCCCAGACAGATGCCCATCTAGCCTCTGCTTGAAGACCTCCAAGGAAGGAGACTCCACTACACTCCAACGGAGTTTATTCCACTGTTGAACAGCCCTTACTGTCAGGAAGTTCCTCCTAATCTTGAGGTGGAATCTCTTTTCCTGCAGTTTGCATCCATTGCTTCGGGTCCTAGTCTCTGGAGCAGCAGAAAACAAGCTTGCTCCCTCCTCAATGTGACAGCCCTTCAAATTTTTAAACAGGGCTATCATATCTTCTCTTCTCAAGGCTAAACATCCCCAGCTCCCTAAGTCGTTCCTCATAGGGCATGGCTTCCAGACCCTTCACCATTTTAGTCACTCTTCTTTGTACGTGCTCCAGTTTCTCCACATCCTTTTTAAATTGTGCCCAGAACTGGATGCAGTATTCCAGGCGGGGCCTGACCAGTGCAGAATATAGTTCCCTTGATCTAGACACTATACTTCTATTGATGCAGCCTAAAATTGGATTGGCCTTTTTAGCTGCTGCATCACACTGTTGACTCATGTTCAATTTGTCTGAGGAAGATTTCTGGTGCATGTTTACTTGAGAGTGCTCTGTTAAGTGCAGTGAAGCCAGGGTGACCAGTCATCCTCCTTTCCCAGGGCATGTCCTCCATTTCAGCCTTCTGTCCAGGAGGAATTCCCAAGTATCCTCTGTCTGAAGCATAACTAGGATACATGAATTTATATTAATATCAGCTGTTTTATTTTGCAAGGTCCTACATTTTTCTTGAATGCCCTATGTTTTACAGTGTCGTGTCCTCTTTTGCAGTTATGACATCTGGTCACCGTGAGTGTAGCTGACTTCCCAATTAATGTACTTGAGATTGTCCTGTTGTTGAAAGTGGGTTTTTTTTGTTCTATACATTCTACCCATAGAAGTTTAAAAGAAAACACCTGGTAAAATAAACAACCTACTCCTGTATGTTTTCACATGTATACAGCACAAAACAAAAATGTTAAATGCTCATACATTCCCTTTTGGTCCCAGCTTTAAAATCTTGATAACTTTCACCTATTATAATTTGTTATGATGTAAGCGTTTAAAAAATTGCACAATTTTAAGAGTGATCTGCTTATAGTATGTACATTTTGGGTTTTTAAAAAAAGTGTTTTATGTTGCTGTGCAGTAAATACAAAGTTATCTGTGCCTGCAGGGATCCAAACATACTCTGGCTGGTGCAGAAAACATAGCATTTGACCAAGAAAGAATGGTTGTATTGTTTCTGTAGTGATGCAGCTTCCCCCACCAGTTATTATATCTAATCATATGATAAGTGTTGTGTGGGATATAGTTGTGTGAATGTCGTGTGTGTATTGTTTAGTATAGCTTACGACTTACACAACCTTTCCCCTTACACTGAAGCTTTAGAGTTGTGATGATCCATCAGCAAGGCTGCCTCTTGCCTCTCACTAAAACATTACCAATTTGTAGTATTTTTGTTTTCCTCATTTGTTTTCCGTTTAGTTTTATAGTTTCTGCTTCTCCAGCAGGTAATGTGCTGATTATGTAAACAATTCTTTAAAATTCACTGAATTCCTTGCAGTAATATGAGCAAAATTATGAAAACACTTTCTTCAAGGCCCAGAGGGATGCTGTTCCCTGTAGCAAGAGTATTTCCCAGTATTTCCCAGTTTCTGTGGCATGACCCCATCTATATGCTGTCCTGTCTGTGTATGATGTCTTAGGGGCCGTACATACAAGCCTGAAAGGCCAGGTTGGGAGCTGGAGTCGGGGCGTAGTGTCTCCTTGACTCATGCTCCATCTTCGCCTCCAGGGCACAGCGACACCACGTGCCTCAGCACATGGCACACGGCCTTACAGCGCTCCTCCTGCTCTGTGTCCGAAGAAGCACTGAAAGAGCACTGTATGGTTGTGGTGCTGTGGCTCTTGCGCCCTTTCCAGGGTGCAAAACGGAGCAGTTTTTTGCAGCTCCTTTTCGCGCTCTGGAAAGGCCATTTTGGGGCCGCGGCTTGCAGTTGCCCTGATCTGGCTGAAGAAGAGGCTGCAGGAGGCTGCCCCTTTGGTGCTGTTTGCACAGCCCCTTAGTGTGCTAATACAATATAATGCAATAGTAAATGTTGTTGATGTACACTTTGAGAAATAATATGAATAAGCCCCTCCCTTCTCGAGAACTATGTGTTAAATTAATTTTTTGACTATTAAAGGCAAAGAATAGTTCATGGTATCTTGCTTTGGGGCAAGTGATAAAAAATAATCTTGGAAATATTTTTGAGGTCCCATTTCTGACATCTTTCTTTACGTGAAATGACAAGAATGGGTCAAAATCAGCTGAATGTGAACAGGATAGTTGGCTGTTTATGCTGTTCTTTGCAGGTGGAGGAAGCTATCTGGTTATCTGAGAACTGTTATTTTGAGAACTGAGAATATTTCTTTGTATTCTTTGAGAAATCCACTTTTAGAAATCCACTGATTTTAATCTTCGGCATAATAATTGGGATTCATTTTTCATTTTGTTATTGGAAGAAATTTTAGTAGGATTTTGTAAATCTGAACTAGTCTCTGTGTGGATGCATGCTGTACCATAAAACCTGATTATCAACTTCTTTAGAAACATTTATTTGGTTTGATTGAATCAGATTCTCAAAAAAACATATGGCCCCAGAGCATATTCGGAACAGAGATAATGATAATTAGGAATAAATGGGTGGTAGCATCCAGTATAGTGGTTTAAGCATTAGACTGTGACACTGGAGATCAGGGTTTGAATCCCCGTTAGACCGTGGAAACCCACTGAGTGACTGTAGGCAAGCCTTAGAGGAAGGCAAAGGCAAGCTTTCTCTGAACAAATCTTACTATGAACACTAGGTTCACCTTAGGGTCACCATAAGTCAGAAATGACTTGAAAGTACAACAACAAGGAATGGGATGCAAAGGGATCTTGTAGCACCTTGGAGATTAACTTAGGTCTGATACAGATGGACCAAAAGTGCCAGCTTTGGGCCGTGTTTGGAACATGGCATTTTTATGATGCGTGCCCCAGGTGCGCCAGCCTGAAAGAGCTGGCACAAAAAAGCAGCCGAAAAGCTGTTTCTGCTGGTGGCTGGATTTAGGACTATAGCAACCTCACAGGCCAGCTTCCAAAGCAGGCTGCTGCTGCAGTCCCAACATAGTTGGGGCAGAAGCAGCCTCTGGCCACTCCTTTTGCCCCATCTGCACGACCCCTTAGTCTCAAAAGTTAGTCTCAAAGGTTCTACAAGATCCCTTCGCATACTGATTTTCCAGACTAACACAACTACCGGTATATCTTTAAATTCTACCAACAAGGAATTTGATGTTTGTTTATACTCTGTTCTTCAGCTGCAAAGGCTGTCAGAGCAGCTTACAAATTGTTAATTTCACAGTTCCTGTTGTGAAGATAGTTTAGAGAAGAGATAACAAACAAAACAAAACACTTCAGTCTTTTGTAGCCCCCTTAAGATCTGTCCTAAAATGACCTAAAATGACCATCATACTTTATAACAAAACATTATAAAAATCACACTGAAATGTTTACAATTTCAAATAAGTTACTTTGATGCTGTATCTGAAGCATCTCTGAAATGAAAATGGCGCTGCTGCTTGTTCCTCCTTTTATGTAGTAAGACTGGATGATGCGGGTTTAAAAAGTCATGGAACTATTTAATAATTGTCCTTCCTCTTTACACAAATGAAAGGAAACTCTTCTGCAGGAAGAACAATAGGGTAAATATTTTACTAAACTTTCTCAGTTCTGGCTCTGCATAAAACTAGCAGTTGAGATTTCAGTAGTGGTAATAATTGCGCTTTTTAGTGCTATTTCAGATATTACTAATCATTGTGCTAGTGTGTGTGTCTTTGTAAACCACTTTGAGAACCAGTCTGGAATTATAATTATAGTGCAATCTCATGCTCTAAAGTAGAATATATGTAAAGTAATCTTTGGGGCTTTCTGCTTCTGAGGGACGCCGCAGCAGCCAAACTGCATAGTGTCCCTCCACACCTAAAAGAACCCGGAAAAACTGTATTCTTTTAGGAGTACATGCCTGATGTCATTAGTGTGCCATTAACACACTGTGGTGCATCAGTGATGCAAGCGCAGTGCAGCGACATATGGGCGCTGTGCATTGCTTGCATCATGGATGTGTGCCCCATGTGGGTGGGGCTGCGCAGTCATGGCGGCACCCGTACATCCTAGGTTTCGGGAGTGTGAGGTTGCTGTGTGCTCCCGAACCCTAGTATCGGCGCCGCCATGCCGCTTTTGGCCCGTCTGTACCGAGCCTGTGTTTCCTTAGGTTTCTCTGCATATTTTCAAGCAAGTAAATTCCACAAATGTCTTTAGATACTTTAGATTCTTACGTAGATTTGTTATTGTATGTCTTCAAGTGCTTTCTGACCCTAAGGAAACCCTATTATGGGG
The DNA here is from genome assembly GCF_019175285.1 of Sceloporus undulatus. Lineage (NCBI taxonomy): Eukaryota > Metazoa > Chordata > Lepidosauria > Squamata > Phrynosomatidae > Sceloporus > Sceloporus undulatus. The sequence goes on along the minus strand of NC_056522.1, from coordinate 308,703,766 downwards.
TTTTCTTGACAAGATTTGTTCAGAGAAGGTTTGCCATTGCCTTCCCCTGGGGCTGAGAGCATGTGACTTGCCTCTTGGCTGATCAGGGAATTGAACCCTGGTCTCCAGTCATAGTCCAGCACTCAAACCAATATGCCATGCTGGCTTTCTCTTATGTAGATACTGCATTTCTTTTACAATTAGGAAAGCTAACATTCAGATGGAGGGTTCATCTTAGAGTCTAGGAGCTATGATTTTTCAAGGGTAGTGCCCTGAGCCTTACTATTCTGGACTCATCTTCTTTGTGGCTTGATGTAGCAACTATTTAAAATAAAACCCTTTTGTTGGAAAAAAAGAGAAAATCTAACATGTACCTCAGTTAATGAATATATACCTCAGTTAATGAATTAGAAGTGTTCCTTGGTAATATTTTTAAACAGAAAATTTGATGCAAGAGGCAGAAATGGAAAGAATAACCAGCACAAAAAAGAAGAATACTGTAACTTAAAATGTTTAAGCAAACTTTCCCTTGCCAAAACTACCAATATACGCATGTGAGATAAAACAACCAGGTCTGGTAAGACTGGTATAAATAAACAAGAACATTTTGAACCTTCGTTTTCTAAAATGCATCCATGGATGACATTTTATTTTATCAGCCTCCACTGTATTTTGAGAGTCAGACATACAGATCTATCCTTTTAAAAAATATGTTGGAAATAGCTAGTGAGACAGACATGTTTGGTTTTCCCCTTTCTCTGTTTTGCCAGTGAGAGATTTGGGAAGCAGTTGCTGCTTACTTGCTTATTGTAGGTAGACATGAAGAGCTACATTAGGATTGGCAACAGTACAGTTCTACTCCTTCCCAGTTCATATCTTGTTCATTGCATTGTTTACTGCAGACATACCACTGCAACCTTATCCTTCAAGTCTGTGTTTGTCTAGTTCTCCTTCAGTATCTTTCTAATGCCTTTGCTGCTAAAAGAAACTTTCAACCAGATAGAGGATGAGGAGAAAAGGGAGGCAGGGCAGGCAGCATAAACTGTCTTTGTAAAAAGGAGCTCACTGTAAGAGGCATTATTAACTGAGCTATACATGTACCTATATCAGTTTACCTGTACCATATACCCAGTCATTCGCATCTTAGGTGGGATAGATATTAGTTACTTATTAATCTTGAAGGTAAAAGACTTGAATACTGGCAGCATATTATCACCATCTTTGTCTTTAACAAGCCAACTACTTCGGCCTGTCTTCATGAGGTACAGAAAATCATGAGCTCGTAAACAGGGCTCATGAAGATCTAACATGGCAGCCAGGCTGGTCACTGGTGTTTCCAGGACCAGCCATATAACACCGGTGCTGAAAGATCTTCACTGGCTGCCTATTCGCTTCCGGGCCCAATATAAGGCATTGGTGATTACCTATAAAGCCCTAAATGGCTTGGGTCCAGGATACCTGAAGGACCGCCTCTCCCCGTATATTCCGTCCCGCACCCTCAGAACATCTGGGCAGCTATTAGTGAAGGTGTCTGGGGCTAGGCTTACTTCCGTCACAAGGCGGACATTTTCCATCGCCGCCCCGGCCCTTTGGAACACGCTGCCCGCCGAGCTCCGCTCGACTACCTCCCTGGCCCAATTTAAAAGGGAGTTGAAAACCTTTTTTTTCCAGCTAGCATTCCCCGCATAAAAATCCTGTGGGCCTCCCTCCTCTTCCGTGGCCATGAGGATGGGCTATTGGGGCTTTTGCTGGTTTTATTTTATTCTTTGTATACTGTATGGTGTTGTTTTTAATTATTGTGCGTGTACTGTAATTTATGTAAACCGCCCTGATCTATGGAAGGTGCGGTATATAAATAAAAACTTTATTATTTATTATTATTAACTAACATGCTGGCTTTTGAGCAGTATGATTGTCATCTTGGCTTATTTCATTTGTTTACATCATTTCTTTGAAGTAGTGTTGTCTAGCCTGCCATTCCTGCTGTTTACAGCTGTGTAATTAAGAGGATTTATGTATCCATGTCATTATACATTTGTTTGTGTTCAATTTCTTTTTGTTACAGTCATTTCACTTCATTTTGATATCATTAGACTTAATTAACTTCCCATTTTATGTGTTTACGTATCTCAGTTATTCATGCTTTGCAGATCTGCGGAAAAAATGGCTGATATCCTATTCAGTAGTTAGGAAATTATAAGATGGACATATGTCATGACTACTGGGGATTCATGTTTTCTCTTCTTAAGGCCCAAATGTGATTTATAGTGTCTAGATTGAGGGAAATAATAGTATCACTCTGTTCTGCTTTGGTCAGACCTTACCTAGAATGTTGTGTCCATTTCTGGGCAGCACAATTCAACAAGGATTTTGATAGGTTGGAATGTGTCCAAAGTAGGGTACCAAAATGGTAAAAGGTCTGGAAACTGTGTCCTGTGAAGAGCAGCTTAAGGAGCTGGGTATGTTTAACCTAGAGAAGAGAAGGTTAAGAGGTGACATGATAGCCATGCTTAGCTATTTGAAGGGATGTCCTACTGTGGATGGAGCAAGCTTGTTTTCAGTTATTCCAGAGACTAGGACATAGACCAGTGGATTCAAGCTACAGGAAAAGAGATTCCACCTAAACATCAGGAAGCACTTCCTGATGGTAAGAACTGTTTGACAGTGGAACACACTCCCTCTAAGAGAGCTGGAGTTTCCTTCATCGGAGGTTTCTAAACAAAGTCATTTGTCCATCTAGTGCTTTGATTGTGTCTTCTTGCATGACAGAGGGTTATAAAAATGGAAAATCAAGGTTTGATATTTGAAATTTATACTTTTTTTTTTAACATTTTCAAACCGTGGATGCTTGAATCTGTGTATAAGAAATCTATGTATAAGAAGGGCCGACTGTACTAGCAGTAGTTAGCAACAACTGGGAAATCCATATTTTGGACCTAATCACTGCTATAAGTAATTGATGAATGATGGATTGGAGAGACTGGATACTGAGGACAACATAATTTTAAAACCTTATTAACTATGAAACCTGTAATAGATATTGCTGATCCAATTGTAAAGCAAAGACAAAATATAAATATGTTCCACTACACGGAAAAAAAATCTGTATATGTTAATATGAATATTAGAAGTCATAGAAGTTTACCAGATGTTGCTGTAAACCTAGCCTCCTAAGGGTGTCTAGATAAGATAGGTATGGCAGGTTGTCCTTATGGTTGTACTCCTCCTGAAGATGTCTTTAAGTATAGTATGACGTGTTTCTGGAAACTTACAGGAACAAGATGTTAGTGATTGTTCTTGGGATGTACTGTCAAGTGTTAGAAAGATCATGTGCCTATGCATCCTGAATGCTATACAAAATAGATGGAGTCAAGGCAAGCCTATATTGTTGCCGTCTACACTAAAACCATCACAACAGGTAGCTGCGATCTGTGCATCTTTTCATGTTGTTGTGCTGCAGCTTCCAGTAGTCCTAGCCAACCTCTTGTTGTTGAGAGTTGCAAACCAGCAGTCTTTCTAGGATCACATTTCCCTGTTGCTGCATCAGGAGAGGGAAAAGGGATTGAATCAAAAAGGGGAATTTGGGAATTGAGTAGAAATCTGTTTGGACCCCCAACCCCCCAAACTTATTATTTCTTCTGGTGTTGGAATTGTCAGATGTTTCAGAAGTGGTTTTGACTACTGTTTACAAAAGATAAGCAATCTCTTGTAGCTTTTTACAGGTGGCATTCCTGTAGAACACATTGGTTCAGGTCTTTGAGTGTTGTAGTCCCTTAGAATGTGTTACATAATTGCTAAGAATCTTGTATAATATATAGTTGTATTGACCTCTGTCTTTCAGAATGTTCTTTCTGACTTGAAAGGTTCTGGTTTATATTGTGCCGGTTTGTTCCGAAAGGGGCTATTAATGAAAGCCTTGCTTGTAGAAAATTGCCTTTTTGTGACTCTTTTTGCCTTTCTGCACTCTTTGTCACAGTGAAATATCTTTTGTTTTACTGAAATATACTATTTCTTGCATGTTATTTTTAGATTTCCATTCAGAAATGCACTAGTTCTAAGCCTGACCGAACTGTGTTATCTGTGAACCAGCTTTCCCCCTGTTTAGGTAAGAATTTTTTTCTCTTTTGTAACTACTGTATTTCTTCATCCTCTTATTTAGGCTGAATTATAAACAACTGGACAGAGCTTATCACAGTGGTTCTAAAATTAGTTGGAGATTTGGTTTAAGTTGTCAAATTTTCCTTTTGAAAATGTGAACAATTGAATTTCTGTGACTGCTTTTGGTTATAGATGTTTTTGGTTATAATTTTGTATTATATAGAAATGCTTAGGATTTTGACTATTTCTCTCAACCAAGTACTCAGTCTTCCAGAGATTTTACAGTGTAGATATGATGCTGTGCTTGAAAGACACAAATAAATGTTTTTTAATTCTTTCATATCATAGGGCATTTAGAACTACCATGCAGGTTATCAGTATGAAAAATATGTGTCACTTCACATAAGCTAAAATGAAAATTGCCTGGTCACATCGACCAGGTGTGACAGAGTCACTGGGAAAACTTAGTTTCCTGACTGGCGATCCTGATTTGAGCTGACTGTGAGCAAGGTGCTGATGGGGGAAAGAGTAGATATATAAGGAAGGAGTGAAAGGGAAGTCAGTTAAGTTCATAGAATCATAGAATCGTAGAGTTGGAAGAGACCACAAGGGACATCCAGTCCAACTCCCTGCCATACAGGAAATCTAAATCAAAGCCTCCCCCACAGTTGGCCATCCAGCCTCTGTTTGAAGACTTCTAAGGAAGGAGACTCCACTACGCTCCGAGGAAGGAGTGTGTTCTACTGTTGAACAGCCCTTACTGTCAGGAAGTTCCTCCTAATCTTGAGGTGGAATCTCTTTTCCTGTAGCTTGCATCCATTGTTCTGGGTCCTAGTCTCTGGAGAAGTAGAAAACAAGCTTGCTCCCTCCTCAATATGACACCCCTTCACATTTTTAAACAGGGCTATCATATCACCTCTTAACCTTCTTTTCTCCAGGCTAAACATCCTCAGCTCCCTAAGTCTCTCCTCATAAGACATGTTTTCCAGACCCTTCACCATTTTAGTCGCCCTCTTTTGGACATGCTCCAGTTTCTTAATGTCCTTTTTGAATTGTGTTACTCAGAACTGGACACAATATTCCAGGTGGGACCTGACCAAAGCAGAATATAGTGGCTCTATTACTTCTCTTGATCTAGACAATATACTTTTATTGATGCAGCCTAAAATTGCATTGGCCTTTTTAGCTGCCGCATCACACTGTTGACTCATGTTCAGTTTGTGGTCTACTTGGACTCCTAGATCTCTTTCACATGTAGTTTCATTCAGTGAGGTGTCCCCCATCCTATATCTGTGCATTTCATTTTTCTGCCCTAAGTGCAGTACCTTCCATTTCTCTGTGTTGAATTTCATTTTGTTAGCTTTGGCCCAGCTTTCTAATCTATTCAGGTCATTTTGAATGTTGATCCTGTCCTCTGGAGTATTAGCTATTCCTCCTAATTTGGTGTCATCTGCAAATTTGATAAGTATGCTCCCAATTCTGTCATCCAGGTCATTGATAAAGATGTTGAATAACACTGGGCCCAGGACAGAGCCCTGTGGGAACCCACTGGTCACTTCTCTCCAGGATGAAAAAGTGCCATTGTTGAGCACCCTTTGGGTTCGGCCAGTGAACCAGTTACAAATCCATGTAACATTTACCTTGTCTAGCCCACATTTTGCAAGAATGTCATGGAAAACCTTGTCAAAGGCCTTACTGAAATCAAGATATGGTAATTTTATCAAAGAAAGAGATCAGATTTATCTGGCATGACTTCCCAGAATAGATCCTGGCCATGTAATGCTCCCCCCACAGTCATATACAAGCGAAGACTCTGCCCACCGTTATTTTATTATTGTAGTATTGTTTTTAGATTTTTATTGTCTGTAATTTTAATGGATGGAATTGTTTAATCCTTTTTAAAGGTGGGGGAGAATTGTATATATTGTATTTTTAAAGGTTGTATACCACTTTGATTGTGGAAACAAAAAGTGGGATATAAATTAAAGTTTTATTTATTTATTTTACTTCTTTCTCTGAAACCCATGTTGACTTTTTGTGATTATGGAGTTTAGCCAGATGAGTTCCGTGCAGTTAAGAGAGTTCAAATCAGAGGAGTTCAGTTGAGGAGGAAGTTTAAGAGAGTTGAAAAGGGTTGAAAGGAGGTGTAGAAAATTCAGTTGAGAGAAAAATACTGAATGGGAGAGAAAGTGTATCGGAAATTGTAAAAAGGAAACTGTGAAATGCCTGCAGCTGTAATATTTATGTAACCATACCACCTTGGGATTGTTCTGTCTAAGCTACATTCTTACTAAATATTGTTCAATTAAGTCAGTGTTTATTTGTTATAACAGAAGTCTTGGCCTGTGTGAATTCTAAATCATATAGTCACATAAAAACACACTATCAAAGATATTAAACTTATAAGAGGAAGACACTTGGGAAGACATTTAGGAAAAGTGTATAAAGGGTGGATGTTGGGCAGGTGTCCTTGAAGAGGAACCCTTCTAATAGGAAGAAGTAAAAAGAACCTCAAAGCATAGATAGGAGGTCACACTTCCCCAGGCAATCCATTTCCTCTTCCTGTTCACAAATGAGGTTGTAGGGTACAAAATACCCTTCATAAAGATAAATTGGTGCACTGTTGTTTTAAATTGCATGAAAAGAGAAATCCTGGGAGAATGTGCAGGGGCCTGAGCATCCATACAGAGACGGCAGGGATCACCATTTTGTTACTGCCTTTTCTTTTTCTCCCTTGACGCGCAGGTTACCTCTACTGGTGCAACTCATTTGAAGATGTACTGATATACCAACATTGTACAATGTTGGTTTGGTAGTATTTGTGTCTCAACCATACTGCAGGTACAGTCCAGCTTTTATAATGTTGAAATGCTGTATGCTTATTGTATATTCAGTGAAATGTTCATTCCCTACTCCCCTTTAAAGCAGTACATATTTTTACAGTTGACAGCTGCTTTTGGGGAGTAGGTGGAAGAAGGCAAGTGACTTCACCAGTTCCCTGTGATTCAACATGATGCATGGCCAGCTCCTACAACTTTGAAGTGGGAATATAGATACATGATATAAAAAGAGATCTCATGTCTGATTCAAATTTGGTGCATGCACTTCAATCAGGAAAGTCTGGGCACATCTTTAGACTACCTTCTGCCATTACAACATTGTTTTATTTCAAATAAATTTAAAGAAATGACCAGGCCTGTGTTTAGCTGATGAGAGAGGAAAGGAATTATTATGTTTCTCAAGGTGCCAAGATATTATTCCTCAAAGGACTAAAACACAGGAGGGATCTAGCTCTATAATGCGTTACTTATGATCTGCTGGCTATCTATAGGTAGATACAGATACACAGATTATGTGAACTGAAGTGGGCAGAGTGGCTGTAATTCTCCAGCTTGTGACGTAGAAGTCAAGGGATAAGCACAGTTCTAGTTCCTGTATAGCATAATGATTATTTGTCCCGTGGGATGCAAAAGTTTGAAGGCATCACAATGGCCTGTTACAGACTGCCAAAATAAAGCTGCTTCGGGTCTTTTTCGAGGTATGCTATTTAAATGATGCATGGGTCCTAAGAGTCCGGAGGTCGCGCCAAAGTCATACTCCATTCCTAAGCACTGGAGTGCAGCTTTGATGCAGCTTCCGGATTCTTAGGACCCATGCATCATTTAAATAGCATACCTCCAAAGAGACCTGAAGCAGCTTTATTTTGGCAGTCTGTAACAGGCCAATGAATGATTCTGTGGAGAGCTTCCAGTGCTAACTTGACTTCACTTCAACTATGCCAGATAGTTTTAATAGATGTAGGACAGTGGTTCCCAGACGTTCATCATCCAGGTGTTTTGGACTTTATCTCCCAGAAGCTCTAATTGGCTTAGCCAACAGTCAGGAATTCTGGGAGCTGAAGTCCACAACATCTGAAGGACCATAGTTTGGGAACCAATAGTGTACATGCTGCTTGAAGAGCGCTGGGAGCAAGGAATCTATTTTTGAGTAATGTACAGTGGGACCTTGTTATCTACTGGGGTTTGGTTCCAGTATCCCCTGTGGATAACAAAATCCATGGATGCTCAAGTTCCATGGAAAATCAAGGTTTGCAATTTGGAATTTATACTTTTTTGGAATATTTTCATGCTGTGGATGTTTGAATGTGGATTAAAATAATCCGTGGATATTTGCTGTATATTCTCATCGATAAGTCTAAAAATGTATGCCTCAAAATTGAACCCAAAATTCCAGGTCGATTTATTTACAGGTCACTATGGTAATGTGATAGCGGCTTTTTCAGATTTCCTCATGCAGTTTCTTTCTCTCTTAAGCCAAGTACAGTAGAAAGAGTCCTGGATTATTGATTGATATTGCTATTTATTGAGGAGCCCCTCTTCCTCTCACGTGCCTCACTGTCTTGAAAGCTGAACGCTGAAGCAAAAACTCTTTGCCACACACACACATACACACACTGAATGAGCATCCAAGTTTTACCCTCAACCTGTTCATGGGTCATGGCAAAATCCATAGTTTTGGCTGCAAAACCTGCCTTTGACTTAAACATGGGGTCAACTTATAGTCAAGTATGTACAGTAATAGTAGTGTTTGCTTCTACTGAAATAGTGTACAGTCAGCCCTCCTTATCCATGCACTTTTAAACTATGGATTCCAGCATCCACGGCTTGAAAATATTTTCTAAAAATAGAAATTCATAGAAACAAACCTTGATTTTGCCTTTATATATCATCCATGGATTTTGGTATCCACAGGGGGTCCTGGAACCAAACCTCAGTAGATACCACTGTATATTATGTAAAATCTGTAACATGTTTAACATCTATTTAATAAATAATAGTTTCGGATTTTCTAATGTGGGTGGGTATGTGCCTTAAGTCACCTGTCGACTTAAGGTGACTCCATGAATTTCAGAGGGTTTTTTGGGGCAAGGAATACAGTGGGCCCTCATCTGCAGATTTGAGCATCTTCATTGGGACAATTTGATAAAAGTCCCTCCCTCCCTCCCTCCCTTCCTCTCTCTGCCTCTGAGGTTTCTGCCCTGGCTTGGCACCCAGTCAGCCAGGGCCGGGGCTTGAGTCTTGGAGCCCCATCTCCAGACCCAGCATTCACGACCGAGCCTCTGGGCTCTGAGACCCAGGCCTAGAGGCTCCATCCCGGGTGCTGGGCCAGGGCCAGGGGCTCTGAAACTCCAAATTTAAAAACCTTCAGGTGTGTGTGTGTGTTGTGTGTATTTGGGTCACTACAGGTTATGGCAACCCTAAAACGACCCCATCCTGGGGTTTTCTTGGCAAGAATTGGTTCTGGGGAGATTTGCCCTTGCCTTTCCCCTGAGGCTGAGAGTGTGTGACTCCCCCAAAGTCATGAGTCTTTGCAACCCTTCAGCCTCCTTAATTGAGGTAGTGGGCCCTTGCCCAATGCTACCTCCGAAGCCCTTGCCTCCCCCCATACATCCTTTTCCCATCACAATAATAATAATAATACTAATAATAATTCATCACCCCAGAATGCCATCTCTGCAACCTCTTGCTTTGCCACCCCAGAATGCCTCACATACACATACAACAACAACAACAACAACAATAATAATTCCCCACCTTGGAATGCCGTCTTTTCATCCTTTGCTTTCCCTCATTGCCACCCCAGAATACACATACTGTATGTAGCAAAAGCATTCTGTATCAATTTGCCAAATTGAAAGAGAAACATTTGTAACATTTGCATTGTAGCATTCACATATAAAAATAATTTAGATAAAAAGCCTTTTGCAAAGTGCATGCGGGAGCAAGGAAATGAAAGGGAAAGTACCACAAGCAGACACACATTCTATCTATATATGTATCTACCTGTAGAACTATGCGCATAGATTGTCAGATATATAAAAAATAAAAAGAGAGCTGCCTGGTGCGAGAAGGAGGCTTATTCCGTTCTGTGCCCTCCCTCTGATCTACCATGAACTTGACCCTTTCTCAGGCACCCCGATTGCACTTTGCTCACCTCGGTCGCCCTTTGCATCCTTCCTCCGGCTCCTTCCTCCTCCTCCTTCTCCGATGAAGGGGAGGGAATGTTCTGCTCACTGCCCTCCCTTTGACCTAAATCCCTCCCCTGAACTTGCCCCGATCATGATCGGGGGCAAGTTCATATTCGCCGAACCTGTTTTTTTTAAAAGATACAGCTTTTACTGCACTTTCAAATGTCCTGTGCTAAGGGGCATTTGCCCCAGAACGGGTGTGCAAGCCTCTGATTCGCTTGTGGAAGATTCGGGGCGAATATGAACTTCACGTGCAAAATTTGGTTCCTGATCCAGGGTAAAAGGTAGTCTGAATGGCCCCCTAGTCTTCTGCAGTTGCAGGTCCAAAACACACTGCAGAAATAATCTAGTCCTGGGGATAGTAGTTTATTGTGGCACCAGAGCTCTCTGACAAAGGCGGGTTACAGACCGCCATTTCGGACGTCCTCAGGATGTCCCAGTTTGAAAAAGGGGCATCTCTTCTAGACGCCCCTACTCCTATTAAGGACAGAGTCCGTAACAAATGGCGGCGGCCGTTCCACACGGCCGCCGCCATTTTGACATAGCGGATGCTGTGCGTCTGCACATCACACGGCGGAAGTGACACCGCAAGTGCGCGACTAGCGCCTCGTGGCATCTCTTCCGGGCCGCAAGAAGGAGCGTTATTTTCGTGCTCCTTCTTGGCAGTGTCCAAGAACCGCATCGTTTGGCTGCTGCGGTTCCCGGATGCTGCAACCGGCGGCAGCCTGTAACACACCCATTTATCTCACAAAACTGCAGGTCCCAGGATTCCCTAGCATTGAGCCAGGGCAGTTAAAGTGGTCTCAAACTGAATTATTTCTGCATGCGTTTTGAACCCTGGTCCAGTATTCAAAACTACTACACCATGCTGACTTTCTTCTCTGTAATTTTTTGCATTTATGTCCTCTGTGGCATTTCTGAAATCAACCTCCCACCTCCTAGAGTTCATCAAGAGGTTAAATTCTATCTCTTTAGATTTGACAAATGCTTTTTATCACCATAAATGAGTTAATCTGTTTATCTATGCTAGGATGCCCATGTCACTTTTGAAAACTGTGACATCTCTATTTTCCCCTACCTCAGCATGTGCATAACTAAATGACAACTAGGGTTCATGCTATTCTTCATGAATTTGGTGAGATGGGCCTTCTTGAAGGAGAGAGAGGCAGGCTAGCTCCAACAGGCCTGCCTGGAAGAAGACAAGCCCTCCCTTCATCCACCATCTTGAGGGAGAGGGAGGCAGGCTAGCTCCAACAGCCCTGCCTGGAAGTAGAAAAGCCCTCCCTTCAGCCACGATCTTGAGGGAGAGAGAGGCAGGCTAGCTCCAAGAAACCAAGTCCTCCCTCCAGTCCATCTGCCTTGGTCCAGGCCTCAGAGGTAGAGAAGAACTGCTGGATTTCTTCCTCTTCCCCACCACCACTCCCTTCTCCTTTTGTGTCATGTCTTTTTAAGTTGTAAGCCTGAGGGCAGGGAACCGTCTAATTAAAAAGATTGTATGTACAGCGCTGTGTAAATTTACAGTGCTTTATAAATAAAGGATAATAATAATAATAATAATAATAATAATAATAATAATAATAATAATAATAATAATAATAATAATGGGCAGCATTCCTTGAAAGGTTATGCCAAATTAATCTGTATGGTGTCACAAGACTTCATATTTGTTACAACAGATTAAAATGGCTACCCCCTGCAAAATACAGTATTGTGACCAGTGCCTTGAACTTAACCTTCTTACATGGTGATTTAAATCTCAATTTGGTGCTGATTACATAAAGCTGTGTGAAATGTGGATGTCTAATGAAACAGATGCAGCACACTCCTAAACATATTTATTCAGAATTCTGAGCAATCCTACTTCCTACTCAATTTGAGATTACAGTCTGAAGCAGTTATTATCACTCAGTGACAGTCTGAAGAAGTGGGTTTAGAAGTGGGTAAAGCTCATGCAAAAATACCAGTTAGTCTTTAAAGGGGCTGCTACATTTCACCCTCCTATCCTCCTTTTTATGAGTCAAAAGCAATGTTATTTTAGTTAAACTTTTTGAAGAGTTTTTCAGTTTAGATTTCATGTTGGCCTTGGTGCATTATCCTTCAGACAATTCATGGACTACATGCAACAAATGAAGTAGAAAGACATAGCACTAAATTTCTTTTTTTTTTAAAAAATGGAACGCCTCACGAATTTACATATCATCCTTGTGCAGGGGCCATACTAATCTTCTCTGTATTGTTCCAATTTTAGTATATGTGCTGCTGAAGCAAGCACTAAATTTCTAAAGCCTCTCAGTGTAACAGGCTTTGAATTAAACAAATTCTACTGTAAATGAAACTAAAACAATTTCTTTTTGTGTGTGTGTATTTTTGTTTATTTTCCTGGGTGCTTTCTGCTCCTCCAAACCCTCTGCAGCTATATATGATTACTATTCCTTGCATGTACAATTGTTCCTCTGTATTCATGGAGGTTAGGGTCGAAGGAGAATGCAAATATGTCATGAATAACTCCTCCCCCAGTTACAGAGGTTGGGGAGGAGTACATGCACTTGCCTCTCTTCACTCTCCCTGCCACCCAGTAACTAGCTCAACTGGGTAGGGAGGGGAGGTCTCCTGTCCTTCCAGGCATTGGAAGGGAGGGAGATGGACCTGTGCAGGTCTCTCCTGTCCCCTCCAATGCCTGGATCAGCTGTTATAGACATGAGAGGGGTCAGGAGAGACCTCACGAATAACCAAATTTGCAAATGCCAAGTTCGTGGATGAGGAGGGATGACTGTATTGTGATACTCTGATTTGTTGGCTACTGATTTCTTCTTTCCTACATACAGTATTAAGTATTTACAGTATTTACCAAAGAAATTTAGATCTATTGAGCAAGCAGATTGACAACTGACATCCATAATATTACTCAAACTGTAGTGTTTTTCCTCTCCCAAGAGAACTGAGGCTCTTCCTTGAGCTTATTGTTATTTGCAGTATATTTTAACTTATAACCTATGAATGAGAGAACCCCAAGATCTTTTATCACCAGGTGGCCTCAGGTCTTCCAAACTCAGGGCCATGGCTTCCTTGACTAAATTAATCCAACTGTAGTGCAGTCTGCCATCTTTTCTGCTACCTTCTGCTTTACTGACATTATCATTTCTAGTGAGTCACACCATTTCATATGTCCAAAGTCAGTTTAGCAATCTTTGCTTCTAGTGATAGTTCAGGCTTGATTTGCAGTAAGACCTATTTGTTTGTCTTTTTATCACTCCACAGTATCTTTATCAGCTTTATTCACTGACCAGCTTTCACATGCATACATATGGGATCAATAATAGTATAGCTCTGATGATTGTGGTGTTAGTATTCAGTTACGTATCTTTAGATCTGAGGATCTTATTTAATTCCTTCATAGCTGCCTTCCATGTTTTTTCTGATTTGTTGGCTACAGTCTCCTTTTTGATTATTAAGTCAAAATATGGAAAACCTTTATGCTGCCCCAGAACACACATTCATTAAAATGCAAGGAGCACCCTTTGCACCAGAGGCTTTGTGCTTTGATGCCATAGCCTCTAAGATCTCCTATCAGCTAGGCTGCAAGTCATGTCATGTTAAATATATATGTTATATTTTTTATGCCATATTGTAAAAAAAAGTTTGTTCTTCAATTGAAGAATATTGATGTTATAGCAGTTGATAACTAACCATTAATTCATAATGGTAAAATATTAAATACAGTATAATAGCTCCTTTTTCATTACTGTTTGTTTGGTTTACATGTGGAGATCATAGCAGCTCATAATTATTTACACAAGTTGTTTAATGGATCCGTCACGAGAGAATTTTTAAACACAGATGGCTACATATCTTTTCATTTTCCATTGTACACACATTTTTATTCAATTTTACAGATAAAGAATGCAGAGCTTGGGGAACTAGCCAAATTAATTTTGATGTAACACTAAAAGAACTGGTGCTGACCGTACAGCCTACTTTTGCTAATGAGAAACAGCTGTATATAGTTCTAACATATAAGGGTCAGTATGCATGAGATGTTTTCTTTTTCTTTGACAGAAGGCATTGAAACTAGGTCTAATTCGTACCAGTACCTCAACCCCAGAATTATTTTGGTGCCAACATTCAGGCCTGACTTAAATGCAGTAATAATAAAGGTGACTTGTCCTCTCTACCTCACCAGGTTCTACATCCAATAAATGAAAGTATAAAAGTTTAGCGGCAGGCAATCTCCCTGCCTCTTCCAGAGCTGGCACTTTCTGCACTTCCAGAACTGGCATGGAAGAGTCAAACCTTCCAAAGATGACACAGACAAGTATTACTTCCTTTGTAGGGCTGACTCTGTAGTACACAAAGAGCCCATATCCATGCATTCAGTTGTGCATATTTGCAGTGAACCCACATAACCGTATTGTCCTTAGCTTAAGCCACCTTTCTGCTCTAGCGAGTGACCTGAGGAGGTAGCAGAATAATAGGTAGGAAGTGTGAGGAGGTTCAGAGTTCTTTTCCTAGTATGGCTGTCCTTAGGGCGCTGCTGCCACCTTTTCACCATTCCATACTGTCACTCTGTTTTGAGAGTTCCTTCAGCAGATACAATGACTGAAATGGAAAGAGGAGCAGCTAAGCTTACCAGACAGCTTCTCTTGAGTTGGTAGTACTATTTTAATTTCTTCTGCCATAGGTGCTGTATGGATTATTGGGAAGAGCTGGACACATATATTCTGTAAATAACAGAAGAAAATTTCCTTCTCACCTATTCTCTCATACATAGAGCCATTTCTGTTTAGTGTGTGTCAGGTTCAAACTTGGTGAAATTATATATATTGTAATGATTTAATAATGAAACTGGTATTTGGATTCATTAAGGACACTTGTCCAAATATTCTTTATTTAATTGCTAGAACTATAATGTGTGTACAGTATTCAGATGTAAGGCAGGGAATCTCCCCCCCCCCAGATGTGCTAGATCTCTTTACCAGATACAGTATACAGTATGTCAAACATGACTTGGAATATTGAATAGTGAGCCCATTTCATGAATTTTGAGCCGTTTCTTGGGCCAGCAATGTAGTTTTCCTGTGTCAGATCTGTGATTGACATAGGAATTGATAACTGGGTTGCTTTACAGTTTCTGTGGAAGTGGGAAGAGAAAATGATTGATTCTCCTGCTTCTCTACTTCTACCCAGTTATTAGAAAATTATAATGTGTATGTGGGAGATTTTCTTTTCCTGTCTTTTTGTTTAAGGAACAGAAACAGGATGAAAAGCACAGTTACTTTTGTGGAATGTATGAAATGGCTGTAAATTGTTAAGAAGTAAGGACATGTTACTGTTTTGAAAAATCCAATGGTTGTTACTTATGAAGAAGCTTGGGATTCCTATGCCCTGTTTTAAGCCTTAAGCATGATTCAGTTTATCAGTTTGAAACAAATCAAATCTGGATTGTCTACCCATTAATTTTTATACTATTATTTCCAGAGGCACTCATGCTGGACTCCAAAAAAACAACAAAGAAAATTTCATTATATTCAAAATAGATTATGAAAGTTACATAAAATGTATACAAATTAATTAATTTTATGTAAAGTTGTTTTATTGTATCTGAAAGTAAAGCGCTTCCTCCAGAAGTTTTCTGAAGAACGGTGCTAGTGTTCTTTAATAAGAAAATTTTCTCTTGTGGTTGCTGATTAACAGTATATCTCTTCATGAGCAGCTGTTGTCTTGGGTCAGCAGTTTGGAAGCTCTTAAGAAAGTAAAGATTGTTATGAGAGCTTCCTATTTTCTTGCTTTATATCTCCTTTATATAACATATTTGATATAAACATTTTTTCCATGCTCCAGGAAATCCATTTGATCATTTACTTGGACATGCGTACAGATTCTAAACCCTGTACATGTTATGTGACCTTGGTTACACAGAAATCAGGTCACTGATAATGAATGTAGACATATTTGGGGTTTTGGGTTTTTTTAATTGTAATTTTTAATTGTTTGATGTTTTATTTATACTGTTGGAATCCACTTTGATTCCTTTGTGAAAAAGTAGAAAATAAATAAATATTATTATTATTATTGTTGTTGTTGTTGTTATTATTATTATTATGGTAATAATAATAATAATAATAATAATGATAATAATAATAATTTATTTCTTATGCACCTCACTCTGTGGCTTGAGTGGGGAACAACAATAGATGAACAACATCAGTTTAAAAGACATTAGTTAAACACACACATCAATTTAAAAAGACAAACAAGATGTACATGTATTAAAACAATCCAGATTTAACATTTATAATGTTATTTTATTTTATTAAATTTATTTAAATTCCATAATTTAAAATTAATGGAAATGAAAGTACTGTAGAGATAGCAAATGATACAGCATCAGTTATCTTGTTAATCAAATTTAAAAAGCTGAAGGGAAACTGTTTGGACTGGAGAAAGTTTTTATTCTAAACAAGAATATTAATATGTACAAATTAGAAAAAGAAAATAGTGCAAAGTGATCTTTACCACAAGTTATATAAAATAGGTTGAGAAGATTTTTAGTAACAAACTGAATGTTCAGTGAAGTAAGCTAGTAAGAAGGGGACTTGTGGTTCTAGCCATAATAACTGTATATTACTGATCATAGAAATCCAGGTTGGTCACACAGTTAAGATGACCTTTTTTGGAAGAAAATTATCCAGAATTTCTTTGTGGATTATTATTTGTTGGCTACTTTCTTTGTGACAGATTTGTAACAGAAATATTGCTCTTCAGTGTATCCTTCTGCAACCTAAAATAAATTTGGTTTTATATGCTATAAAGTTTTCTCACCTCTTGGAATCTGATGATGGCAAAGGAACACAAAGATGGTAGGGAATATTAATAAGTTGAGTGGTACTTGGAAAACTCTGGTTTAGGTTTTGAAATATCTTTCCCCATCTAGATTTCGATGCGGATAGCCTTGGAAGGTGTAGATGGCCCTTCTGTAGATTCTTGGGGCTTTTGATCCGGGTGTCTGTTGGTGACTCATTCCCCTGCATTGCAGCAGTAAAAGCCATGAAGGTTGTACCAGAAAAGAATGCCGTCCGAATCCTGTGGGGCCGAGAACGAGGCACACAAGCTTTGGGAGCACAACGACTTCTGCAGGAATTAGTAGAAGACAAAACTCGCTGGATGAAATGGGAAGGAAAGGTAAAGTTTTGGCAAGTGGCCTCTGTATCTGGGAATATGAGAAGCTTCTTTATTCTAAACCAGATGGTGGGGAATTTTAACTCAGTTATCTGCACTGACTGTTGATTTGGGCTGCAATATTTCCTTGTTCTACTTGGAGAGACCAGGATTTGAACTACGAATCTTTTGCAAAGTATGTGCTTTTCTATTGAGCTAAAGCCTGTTTGTGACCATTATGCTTGTGAATTGTTGAGTCTATTACATTTCCTTGGTTGATAGATTTGGATTTACCATATATACTCGACTATAAGTTGAGAAATGTAGGCCTCAAAATGGACTTCAAAACCATGGGTTGACTTATATACAGGCAATATGGTAATAATGCTTATAAAGGTTCTAAAAGAATCTTTCATAGTCAGGGATCTTTAAACAGCTCCCCATTTGAGTCCCTGTGCGCACTCCCCCCCGTTAGCCTTCCCTTGCAGCCAAAGCTAACACAGCTGTTGAGGCAAGGGACAGAGAGAGAGAGAGAGAGAGAGAGAGAGAGAGTATGCCAAGGCTTGCACCCCGTTTTGCAAGCCATGAGCCTTGGAAATCCTGGGGGTGAAGGGAAGAAAGAGAGAGAGGTTTGTACCCCGTTTTTCAAGCCATGAGCATTAGAAACCTTGGGGGTAAAGGGAAGAGAGAGAGAGAGAGAGAGAGAGAGAAAGTTGTACCCTGTTTTGCAATCCATGAGCCTTGGAAATCCTGGGGGTAAAGAGACGAGAGAGAGACAGAGACAGAGACAGGTAGGTTTGTATCCTGTTTTGCAATCCTTGAGCCTTGGAAATCCTGGTGGTAATGGAAGGGAGAGTGTGTGTGTGTGTGCATGTGTGTGCCGAGGTTTGTTTCCCCATTTTCCATTCCAAGACTGTGATCCTTGGGAGAGTCCAGGGAGGAAGGGAAGTGGTGCTTTGTTTTCCCCTTTAGATCTTTTGTAACATGCCCCAGTGTTTGGCCCCAAAAACTGCCCGTGACTTACACATGAGGTCAACTGATACACAAATATATATGGTAATATTTGTATATGGTATGTGCCAGAAAGACTGAGAAAACTTTATTGAAGTTATATAACCCATTGATGCTCATGAAAATACTGTTAACAGATCTCATTTCTCCTGCATACTATTTATGAGAAGGTAGTGGTATGTGTGATGGATATTTTGGTCTTAGAAAATCTTTTGTACTCTTTAACTTTCAGAAAGTTGAGCTGCCAGACAGTCCTCGCTCCACATTCCTGCTAGCATTCAGCCCAGACAGGTATACATTTATTTTCTGTTCTCTTCTGAATAATCTATATTTCAGAAATGTTTGAAGGGAAATGTTTCCTGGTGAGTTTGGAACTGACAGCAAAAGCTGCTAAGGTATATTTCTGCTTTACAGTAACAAATTCTGACTTTTTTGAGTGCATGGGATTATTTATTTGGAGATAGTCTTTTTGACAAATGAGAATGATAATTAGACATTTCCCAGCAGAGAGGGTCCTGTCCTCCTGTAATCTGGGTTTAGCTCCTCCTATTTGCTCCTGTAGGCAGGGACAATAAACAAAAGACCGGCCCCTATATAGGGAGGAGCTAGCCCCCCTGAGCCTCAGTCTTGTTCCTGCCTATGCTCCTAGCAGGATGTTCTCTTCGAGCCAGCAAAGTTTTTCCTTTCTACGAAAGCGGTTTGAGAGTTTTCTTGGCCTTCTTTTCCTCTCTCCTGCCTTTCCCCCCCTTCCTTGGTGGTGGCTATGGCAGAGGACCCTGAGAGCATGGGTGAAGGGCCATCCTTAACCCAGGCTTCCCTAGCTCAGGGTCTGCCAGCTCAACAGAGGGAGCTGGCGTCAGAGTGAGACCCATTGGGATGTGTTTGCTGTTGCTCTGCAGCTTCT
The DNA here is from genome assembly GCF_019175285.1 of Sceloporus undulatus. Lineage (NCBI taxonomy): Eukaryota > Metazoa > Chordata > Lepidosauria > Squamata > Phrynosomatidae > Sceloporus > Sceloporus undulatus. The sequence continues at coordinate 308,684,591 of NC_056522.1, read as the reverse complement.
GCACTACAGCCTTGGAAGCATGAAGAGGCAAGGGCTCCCAGGATTGGAGAAAGGTCTTGGCTTTGCCAATGACTCTCCCTCTCCTCCAAAGCTGCCCCCTTTCATGGTGGGAGCACAGGAGATTTCTGCAAACAGCATTGCAGCACATGGGAGCCGTGGGAAGAGATGGTGAGGGGTATCCCCTCCATGTCTCTGTTTCTCCGCATCACCTCTGCCCAGCCTGTTAAGGCCAGGGATCAGTGAGGAAACTGGCCAGAAGTCATGGAAACTTCCCTCCTCAGCATCTCTGCCCAGCCAGAGTTCAGAGGACAGGCCATCCAAAAGCCATGGCAAAGGATTTCTCTGCATCACCTCTGCCCAGCCTGAAATGGCCAAGGTCAGAGAGGCAAGCCAGCCAGAAGTCACATGACAACGGTGAGTACCAGGGGCCCCCTCTCTCTAGCCACCAAATAACCTTTGCCAGATCTAATGCCCTCGCTCAGGGCGGGCATTGCCATGAGGCCTCTGCCATGGCCATTGCAGGCACTATGCCTAGCATAAGGTTTGGGACTCTGCCAGGAGGGCAGATGGGGACATTAACCCTTGGTCTCCTCCTTCCTTCCTATCTCTGGCCCCAATGGCACCCAGGACCCTAACAGGTGTGGGGGATCCTGTTGCAGACTGGGAAACACATGGTGGTGTTGCCAGGGCTCATGCACATTCCTTTTGAATTCTTATAATGAGATGGTGTGTAAGGAGGCAGAGGATTCCTCCTCTGTGTTGCACAGACACATGGCTGTAAAGTAGCTGGACTTGGCCCAGCAGGAGCTGAGGCTTCCAACTCTAAAATGGTCTTTTTTGGCTGCCACAGAGCATCCCACAAAAAAGCACAAAATGGCTTCATGTCCACCCCAGAGAGAGAATGGCCTCTGCCACCCACTTCTAAACAGAGGCTGGAGGGCCATCTATTGGGAATGCTTTGATTGAGAGTTCCTGCATGGCAGAATGGGGTTGGACTAGATGGCCCTTGGGATCTCTTCCAACCCAAGGATTCTTTGAGAGACCACATGGATACAAATCCTCCTGTGTTCCCTCCCCAAAAATTTACAACAACAAAAAGGGGTAAACCATTTGTGGATATCATGGGTGGAGAGTTCCCTTCACCCCAATTGTGTTTGGCTGCCCCAAACCGTGGCACTCTTGAGAGAAAAGCTTGAGCGCTTGGCCTCTCCTTTCCATCAGAGATTATCCTTTCTCAGGACACAGACTTAACTCAGGCAAATGTAGAGCCGTGTCCCACAGCAGTCCCTCTGCCCTTCCCAGCTACCTATGCAAGTGGGAGGGAGTTGAGGACCAAGCTAGCTTGTATCATGCAGCCAGGTTACTATCAAGCCTGCCTGAAATTAAAAGGGCTAAGCTGTAAACCCCAACTTGAAGTTTGGGCTGTTTTAAACATAAATAAAACAAAGTGCCCTGTGAGTATCAGGGCTACACTACAGGCCATATGCAGCTATCTACCCATGATTAGCAATGGTCTTCAGTCACTGCTAACTTAAGAGCAGTTTCTTCAGTGCTTGGAATAAGCCACTGCCCAGGCAGCCTCCCTTGATGGGGCAAATAAAGGAGGAGAGAGCCCCCACATCAACAGGGCTGTGGGCTCAGATTTACAAGAGATACTGGTTAACCTTTCTGGTGTTCATTTTATTAATGTTAGCACATGAGGTTTGAGTTGTGCTGTTTCTGCTCACCCCCCTCTCCTTTTTACAGGCCAGAGAAGATGCCTGGAAACTAATTCTTCAAGGGAGGGGCTAGCCATAAAAGCCACATGGTGACTTTTCTTGCCTCCTCATGGGCCTCCATCACTGTCTCCATTAGGTCCAGAGCCTTTTTTGCCTTAGGTGGGACAGCCAAAGACATAGGATGAGCACATGGTTCTACCTCCTTTGTACAAACTGTTATCAGCCATAGCACTTCTCATTAAGAGCATAAGCTTTAGCCATACAGATTCATTTAAATGCTAATAAACAGGGTGACTCAAGCAAGGAGAAGGTCTCTGGTCACTCAGCAGACCTCTAATGCTTACATGCATTGAGGATCTTTGGTAACATCTCATATGAGGTGATAGATATATTGGATTAAGGTGACCAACCAAACTCCATTTTAGTGGCAAAGGATTATGTTCTTGTTATAAAACACAGTGAACCTCAGTCAGCTAGCCTCAAAAGATGTGGCTTCCCTTGCCTTCCCTTCTTTCTTGGAGAGATGTCTGTTAAAGGGAAGAAACTAAAAAAATAAATAAAAATACAGTTTCTTCCATGAGATGGTTCTCACTAATACAGGGGGTTAAGAAGAATTCTTATCAAAAACAAACAGACAGACTCCTCTCCATGGGGGGAGAAACTCCCCTTCCTCCATGAGTGTTTTAAAACAATATAATCAGGTTTCTCTACTAAGGGGTTGCTTCAAATCCCATTCATACATCCTACAGAGCCCTGAGGGGTCTGCCACAACAATCACAATTACCTCTTACCTTGTCTAGATTGTTAAATTTTAAATAAGAATGCCTGCTGATGGGCTTGCCATTAAACTGCTGCCTGGCTTGGAAAGCCTATTGTAACAGGATCTATCATACATATGATGAATTGGGCTCAAGGCCATGAAGGTTCATGCTGCTAATCTCTTTTCTTTAGTGGTCTCAGGGTGCTACAAGATTCCTTTGCATATTGTTGGGCATGCTTTGATTGTGATTTCCTGCATGGCAGGGGGTTGGACTTGATGGCCCTTGTGGTCTCATCCAACTCCATGATTCTATGATTTTATGGTTATAAGGTTAGCTACTGTGTGGGTGAGTGTCTTATCCCTGATTGGGTTTTCATGGCATGGTCTGGTCCAAACAACACCATTGTTACTACCTTTTGGGGCTGGAAAAACGGACTTCCTAGTGCCTATGCCTTGTTTTCTGCTAGCAAAATGCTCTGATTTAATATGCCATACAGCTCCATATAGAGACTTATACCAGCCACCTATATGCCCACAGCTTATATATATATATATATATATATATATATATTCCAAAAAACAAACAAAACAACAATACAACACATCAAACTATGATTTTACTATTTTATATAGGAGACTCCCATTTTACTATGCAATTATATTTTATGTGCCTTGAGCTTCCATGGATTTGGTATCCATGCAAAGTCCTAAATCCAACTCCATATCTAGGGCCCACTATACTATTTTAAATTTAGGTTTGTGTTCCTTTGACATCCCTTTTGTGGAGAAAATTCTCTCCTCGAAATTAGATACTAGAGGGCTATCCTTGCAAAGCCCCCTGTGTTATGCCCAAGATTGTAAGGGCAACCTGTTTATCCTGAGAGCGTGTGATGAGAACCTCTCCCTCCGTGGACCTATTCACAGCAAGGCTGAGAAAGACATTGAGACACCAAATTTGGTTTTAAACACCATGCATGTAACATTTATTGAATCACACAAGTAACACAAACATTGATTATCAAGAGCTCTTTCACTCACACATTCATACAATACTCACACACACTTTCCTTCCGCCGAACATTGATCAGTTATTCTCGAAGGCTGGGGATGACACCGTTGCCACGGTAGATGCCAACAAAATGGAGATGGAAGTCCAGGATCTTTATACTTTTCCTTCTCTCTGGCTCTTGGCTGCTGGAATCTTGCAATATTGCAGCCCATTACTCAACTTCCTCTTCTGGGAGGACAGACAGGTTGTTCAGATCAGTCCGTGTTTAAAGCAACTCGTTCTGTTCAAAGTTCTCCATTGTCCTGTCAGTTCCTCATCATGGCGACTCAGGAGATAAGGTTCTTCCCGGTCATGGTTCGTCACACCTGGACGGCACCCTGCTTCAGCTTCCAAGTTTCAGACTTTCCTCGCCTCGGTTGCCAAATACCTTTGTCACATCAGTGCTTTGCGCGGAACCATCTTGTTTGGTCCTTTAGCTATGTTTAAAGCACAATTCCTTGGTTCTTCGGTTCTTCAGCTCTGGGTTTGAGTCAGAACTCACGCATTCGTCTTACACCTGTTCCCATTTCATGACTCCTTAATCAGCAGTTCATTTAGCCGCGAGACCCCTCAGCCTTCATACAGGTTGATGATAGTCTGCTACATGGAATTGTGGTGATTTTTGAAGTCTTTAGATAAGTTCATCCTCAAAAGAAATCAGACTTAATTCTGACCACATGCCCTGTAAACACAGAGTGCCTCTACGCTTCTGCGTGGACTCACCAATGTCTGCGAGATAAAGGTTAATCCAGTGTCTTCTTTGCCTAACCATGGGATTAGTCTTATTTTATACAGGTTCACAGATGTTCCAGTAAAGAACTGCACATTGTTTTAAAATTTTAGTTGGAGGTCAGACATTAACATTCCTCTTTCAGAGTGGTAAGTCTTAATTACTACAAATAAAATCACCTTAATATCACCTTCATTGCTATAACCAGTTGACAAGGTGATCAGTGATCGGGTGGAAGCTGCCATAGGTCCAGATTAGATCAGGTTCTATTCTGATTGATCACATAATCCACTGCTTAGGCAAGTTCTCATCAACTGCTTCAGGTTTTCAGTGGCTGACCTGCTATAGTCCATCCAAGATGACATTAAGAAGAGACTTGACCCAACATGGTTATAAGGCAGGTGTCTGCCATCATGTCGTTTCTGCTCCATACGAGAGCAGCTAAAATGGCAGCCATCCTCACATTAAGAGGCTGTTGAGGGGAGTTTCCAACAGGGCCTGCCCACCAGACATCGTTTTCCATCTTGGGATGTGAAGACGGTCTTAAAGGCTCTGACGGTTGGGCCGATCAAGTCCCTTTGGGAGGCCTTCCTCAAACACCTCTCCCTCAAGGTCATCTTCCTCACGGCCATTCCCTCCGCCAGACAGGTGTCAGAGCTGGGGCCCTGTCGGTACGTAAAGACTTGTGTATTTTTAGGCCTGTCTCAGTGTGCCTTCGTCCAGACCCTACCTTCGTGCCTAGGGTCAACTCAGCCTTTCAGGTGTCACAGGACATTCTCCTGCCTTCATTCTGCCCTGATCCTAAGAAGGACTTGGAAAAGACCTGGTACACATTGGATGTGTGCAGAGCCCTCAAAATCTACATCAAGAGGGCTTCAACCTTAAGGTCATCTGAGATGTTCTTTTCCTTTCGCCTGGCCTCTTTGGGATACAGGATACCACTCTCGACTCTGAGTAGGTGAATCAGGTCTTGTATTCAAAGAGCTACTGAACTCTTGATCTCACTCCACCCGAGGGGTTGATGGTGCACTCAACCAGGAGTGCATCTACCTCTGCGGCCTTGACCACTAGCGCCTCCCTGTCAGATATTTGCAGGGTGGCCACATGGAAGTCGCCTTCGACCTTCATAAGACATTACAAACTGGACGTGTCTCAGTCCACTGAGGCGTCATTTGAAAGGAGGTTCCTCCAGCAGATTGTGTCAGGGGCCATAGTCTCCTAGCAGCACCTCCCTCCCAGTTCGAGAGGGCTTTTGTAAATCCCAGATTACAGGAGGACAGGACCCTCTCTGCTGGGAAAAGGAACGTTGGGTACTTACCGTGACACATTCATTTCCTGCAGAGAAGGGTCCTGGCATCCTGCCCACCCGGTGCTGCCTGCGGCCTTCGACCCTGCCTGCCTGTTGGTGGACCTGCCTTGTTCTTCTTCTTGTTGCTGGATTGTTTTTTCTGAGTTCTTGTTTGTTCTTGGACTAGTTTTTTCTGAGGTGTTCTAGTTAACCCTTAGCTGATGTTACTAAAGTTCAGTTCCTTGATTACCTTACTAGTCGCTTGGCTTGTTATTGACTGAGGCTCAGGGGGGCTAGCTCCTCCCTATATAGGGGCCGGTCTTTTGTTTATAGTCCCTGCCTACAGGAGCAAATAGGAGGAGCTAAACCCAGATTACAGGATGCCAGGACCCTTCTCTGCAGGAAATGAACGTGTCACGGTAAGTACCCAACGTTCCTATTTGTGACAGAAGATATTCTTGTGAACCAGTGAAATTCTGGTCACGGTGAGTGAAGGGTAGAACTGCAACTCTTATGCAACTTTGCCACCTTAGCCAATGGTGAAGAATACTGGCAGTTTGAATCCAACATCTAGAGGGCTGTGTTTTTCTTAACATGGTTTTACACAGATCTCACGAAGCATATCAGGTTTTGTACTCACTGTAGCAATATCTCTTTTGCTTCTCCACTCTCAGAAATGTCATAAATGTTATTCTGGTTGCTTTTGTTTCATATAAAACTAAAGAAGGTTGAGCTATTGACAACTTAACTTATCTTTGTTTTTATAGCCACCTGAAATTCTGTTTCAGTTGGTCCCAGGAATTTGTTTCTATTCGTGAGATCACTGTATTTGTGACAAATACCATATACTAATGGGATTACTGCAGTCTGTCAAAAAGAAGTGATACTCAAAAATCAGTAGTGTATCTGTAATGTCTGCTATTGTAATAAGTTAAATTCACAGGCTGATACGACTCCAAGGCAGCAGAGGCAGGATTTATTTTTTCACAAACTCCAGCTTATATTTTCATGTATATCTGTGTCAATAAACAAACATTTAAGAAAATTACAAAAAATTGTCTTTACCGCCATCCTTCCTTAAGGAACAGATCTGTCTGTCTGTCTGTCTGTCTGTCTGTCTATCTATCTATCTATCTATCTATCTATCTATCTATTGCTGGAGGTATAAGGTATACGTGTCTCTTATGTCCTATTCAAAAATATCTGCATCCACCTCCTCCCATGATACTTCAGGAATCTCATGTGGCTCCTTTTGATTGCTAGGAGCAAAATGAGCACAAAGAGAACAGTTTTTAACAGCTATGTCAATATCTTTTGATGTGCCAGGCCAATATATCAATCCTCCTGCCCTAGCTTTAATTTTATGAATGCCTTGTTGAGACTCATAAAGCTATGCCATTATACTCTGTCTTTGAGATACAGGAGTAATCATTCTCTCTTTCATGAAAAGAATACCATCTTGTTGCCAAAAGGACTTTGCCACTGGAGCAACATCTCTCAAATATTGTTGTCCCTACTCTACATAGTGCTTGAAATGTCTGAAGTTGACAATCTTGCTTTGTTGCTTCTTGTATCTGGATGCATGACTAATGTGGTCACTTAATATAATACTCTCTTACATTCACCACATTGTGGGTTTCTTTGGGCTGTGTGGCCATGTTCTAGAAGAGTTTATTCCTGATGTTTCGCTTTATGAGGACGGTACTTTGCCCGATACTGTACTGACCCTAAAAATCTGAGCACACCTTGTCTTGTCTATCTGAGGGGGCTTCATTTCCTGAATACTGTAGCTTAACTTGCTCATTATCCGGTTAAACTCTTTCAGCAGTCACTATATGACCCATATACTTTACAGAGTTAACCTTAAACTAAATATTTCCTTTATTAAAATTGATATTCTTAGCACGTGCTGTTTCTATAATATGATGCAAAATGTCATCATGCTGCTTAACGGTCTCTGCTGCTATAATCATATACAGTTAGCTTTTATACACAGATTCAAGCATCCACGGTTTGAAAATGTTCAAAAAAAGTATAAATTTCAAATATCAAATATTAAAGTGATAGACAATTAAAGCAATACCTCCACAGTGGTGTATTGAATGTACATAGTTTGGATGAAGGTTTATCCCTTTTCCTCGTCAATAACCATCTTTGTCATCTGCAATTGTAGAGACTTTCTTTCCAACTACGTGACTCAAAACTTCTTCTACTGTAGGAATAGTATAATGTTGTCTCTGAACATCTTTATAAGGGTCTCATGGATCAAGATATACACACAAGGTCCCTTTTTTCCTCCCTGTGATGACAAGGCTACTCCCCCAATCTGTAGGGCATACAACATAAGATGTAACATCTTCATTTTCTGTAAGACACAAAGTATCCTTTAATCTATCATATATTGCAAAAGGCACTCCCCAACATCCTTGAATAACAGGAACAACTGCTGAATCAATATGTGATGATGACCTGAAATTCACCTAAACCTTGAAATATCACAGGATATAGGTTAAAGAGTTTTTCCTGTGTTAGCGATTCAGCTGTGTGTATGCTATCAACCCAACGAACTAAATCCAACATGTCACAAGCTGGTGTATCTGGTAATGGAATTACTGAGCAATCTGTTCCATAAAACAATAATTTAGCCATCCCTTTTGGAAGTGTAACATTCAAACACAGTGGTTTCCAGTAGCTGTACTCTCGTCCTACAGTAGGCCACAAGAACTACATTACTCTTAGTCATCACTTTCTTGCCTGCAGTCTTACAAAATATACTAAATGGCAAGACATTTGCTTCAGCACCCATATCTAACTTAAAGTTAACTAAACATCCTTATATAAGTAATAGCATAACACCTAGCACTTTTACTTGCTGCTGCACCAATCACTTCCTGAGTCAACTTTTCTATTATTAAATTGCTTACATTAAGCTCATGAATGTGTTGTTTGTGTTTAATACTTTTATGATTTAACAACATAACATAACTTGGCATAATGATTTTTCTGGCCACACGTGTTGCAAGTCCATCCAAATGCTGGGCATCTTCAAGGTCTGTGAACTGTACCACAATGAAGACGCTTTTTATCCAGTCATGTTTGTGTTCCTACTGCTCCCAGAACTTTAACTGAAATTCCTTTATCTTCTGAGCCTTCTGTAGCTCGTATAATTCCTTAGATACTGTTACTAGCTAAGCTCTTGTTACTTCATCAACGTGGCATATTTCAGTGACCTTCTCAAGAGTAAGGTCAAATTCTTTCAGAAGTCTTTCAATTACTCCTTCATGCTGAACACAGTTTTATCTCTCTCACCATGTCATTATTTGCACTACCAAATTCACAACTAGCAACTTTCAGTTTGAGCTCAGCAACAAATTGCTCAGCGGTAACTCCTGGACTCTACACATTGCTCCAGAAGCAAAATCTTTCAGAAGCAATGTTCTTACAGCACAAAAATGATTTCTAAATTTTTCTGGAACCTCTGAGAAATCTCTTGGATCTTTCTCAGTGAAAACAAAAGTATAAAAGTATAAAGACATTCCTTTTTCCCCCAGACAGTGTAACAAGATAGCTACTTGCCTTCTCTTTGCATTATTTTCAAGTCCAGCTGCAGTGACATATATCTGAAAAGCTTGTTCCTAATGCCTCTAGTACTCAGCTGAATTACCTTGGCAAACAAGAGTAAATGTAGACTGAGATGAGTCCATATCTTCAGTTAGAGCAAACTCACTCTCAACTACAATAAAGAAGATTCTACGCTAATCTCTGATGCTATGTAATGTCTGCTGTTGGAATAAGGAAAACTCACAAACTGATAAAACACCAAGGTAGCAGAGGCAAGATGTATTCCTGCACAATCTCCAGCAAAGCCTTGTGCATGAAGTCTGACAAACACAAGAGCTTCAGCCCATTAAATACAGTTGGTCCTCCATATCTGTAGATTTTTTAACCATGAATTCAACCACCCACAGCTTTAAAATATTCCAAAACGATACATATTCCAAAAAGCAAACCTTGATTTTGCTATTATATATAAGGGACACCATTTCTTATTCCATGGTATTTAATGGTTCTTGAGCTGCCACTAATAATAATAATAATAATAATAATAATAATAATAATAATATAGTTTATTTGTAACCCGCTTTTCCAAAATTTTGATCAAAGCGGCGAACAATTATTTATAAAAACATTCCAATAAAATCAATTAAAAACAGCATTAAAAGCAACATAGTAATACTAACGACAAAAGGGCCAGATGGAAGGGGAAATTGATATATACAGTCCAGGGTCATCAATGAAAAGGGGTAAGAGAAGATTTTTCACGGTGGGAAGGCTTGGGAAAAGAAATACGTCTTCAGATTCTTTTTGAAAAGAGTTAAGGATGTGGTGGAACGAAGCTCATCTGGGAGACTATTCCAAGATCTTGGGGCCACGATAGAGAATGCCCTCTGTAAGGTCCTCACATAGCTTGTCGCTGGGACCTCCAACAATTTCATCCCTGTTTTTATATGTACTTTTTATATGTACGGTGGGTCCTGGAACCAAACCCCAGAGATGTCAGGGACCCACTCTATTGTACAGTTGCACACACGTGTGCACACAGACCCACACTCAGCAGGTTTGCTGTAAAGAAATATTTCAGCGCAATATCATCCTGTCATAATGAGATGAAATATATGAAATAGGGAAATTATTCTCTAAATTCTGTCTTAATATGGAAGAAAAAGATATGTAATATAATATGACATGAGAAGAAGATCTAATTAATTAGCCTGCCAGTTATCAATCAATCAGTCTTTATTTACAGTCAATAGGCCCAGCAAAACATACTATAACTTAAAACCATATAAAATAGAAAGAAAAGCTGTAGCAAAATGGTCACAAACATTGTACTGGCCCCCGATATCAGAGAACTTTTAGAAGCACTGTTTTAATTGATAGGTTTGAAGCTTACACTAATTACAAAAATGAAGGAGCTATAGCAGGGGTAGGCAACCTTTTTGAGCTGTGGGCCGGGTTGCTGTCCCTCAGACAACTGGGGGGCCGAAGCCAAAAAATAAATAATTAAATAATTTTTAAAAAAAAATTAAATAAATAAATAAACTGGGACAAATGTAGGACAGACATTTCAAATGGAGGACACTTTTTTTTAAAAAATGGAGAACACGCTAAAAATTGCTGATTTTTAAAAAAATGTTAATATAAATGCATGTTTCGGAGGCTTCTATAGACAATTGCCCCCCTTGCCCGCCGCTTTCTTCCCTTGCCTGCCGCTTGCCCCCCCCCTTCCCGCCTCCTCCTGATAGGCCAAAGGCTCCGGCGGCAATCGGCGGCAAGGCCGGGCTGGGGCCGGTCCCAAGGCCTTGCCGGGCCGCATCCGGCCCGCGGGCCGCAGGTTGCCTACCCCTGAGCTATAGCAAAATGATAATAAATAATAATTAACTTATTGTACTTATTGTTAAGTTTTAGCAGTGTTAAGTTAGGTTTGTATATTTTTACGACGTGTCACTCTCAGTGAAAGCTAGTCAGAATAAGCTGTTACTGATCATTTTAAAAAAATGAATGCAGTTGGTGTTAGAGCTGAATAGGCTTTGTATTGGGCTTCATATCCGGAGAGGATTCTGCACAAAAGATTCATAATTTTCTACCTCTTTGCAGAGGTTCATATCCTCCTTGCATCCATCCGTCTCTGTTTCTTATACAGCTTGCTAAACAACATCCAACACATGGACCAAATGTTTATAGAGCTTTTTATTTTTTCTCAGGACCCTTATGGCATCTACACATGTGAATCACAATATTTATATCACAGAGGTGAAAACGGGCAAGTGTGTGCACTCTCTGGTTGGGCACCGACGTACTCCATGGTGTGTAACCTTTCATCCTACCATCCCAGGGCTTATTGCATCAGGGTGTCTTGATGGAGAGGTTAGAATCTGGGATTTGCACGTAAGTTCCTTCTAATGCAACTTTCATTTCTTTTTATACAGGGCCTTTAAAATGTATTTTTAATTCATAGGGTTTATATATGCATTGCCACTATCATGTGGACCTTCCCCCCCCCCCTTGTGATTTTCCCACACCCCTCTGGTAACCTGCATATTCAAAGAACCATGTGGGTGTGTCCAGTGACATGCTTCCTACAGCCAAATATCTCCTCCCAGTCTTCATTGTTCTGAATTCTTCCTGATCTCAAATTGTCAAAGTGTAGCATACTTTGGAGTCTTGCTGTGAGACGGTGGAAGGCATCTTTACTAGATAATGATAAATCCTTTTGATCACTCATTTTCATTTCTGAGAACAGTGGATATTTTGATGAAAGACTACTATAAGTTTTGTGCCATAAGAGGTGTTTCATGCTGATCACTATTTCCTGATGTGGAATACCTGTAAAGTCTGTGTGAATTCAGATAAACTGATAAGCCTAGCAGATTCAGATAAATTTTAATTGCTGTGGAATGTGTCATACCCTTTGTGTAGCTTCTATAGTACATAGCAGTGCCTTTAGTTCAGTCAGATAAAGAAAGTCTGTGCAGTTATGGGGCAAATATAAGATGGAACCATTTGAGATAATTCTCTTGTAGGCATGGAATCAGATAAGTGATGGAGTCCTATTTTGGGTGGAGGGGAGGAGTCTCTGTTTTAAACCCATTCATGATTCTAAGCTGATTTGCTCTTAGGGTGGAAGCGAAAGCTGGTTTACAGACAGCAACAATGCCATTGCATCCTTGGCTTTTCATCCAACGGCCCAGTTATTGCTAATTGCAACAGCCAATGAGATCCACTTTTGGGACTGGAGTCGCCGGGAGCCTTTTGCAGTTGTGAAGACAGCCAGTGAAATGGAGCGAGTTAGGTGAGTAGTCCTTTGTGAGTGTATAATTGAGAAGAAATATGGGAGAGGAGTCATCTTTGGAGAAAATCTTTAGGGACATAGTTATACTAGGTAGATGTAAAAGGAAGAGTTTGTCCATTGCACTTCAGAGTTTAGTGATAAACTAGTTTGTGAAAGAATGGTTTTGAAGGTTTTGATGTTGCAAAAGCTTAAACTCACCATACCTACTGTGTGGCTGCAGGATATCTGGAAACCATATATAAACTGATCTGAGTTTTCCAAAGGAACAATGGGATAAATGTTAGTAGTAAAATGCAAGTTATACTTGAGTTTTTGAACCCTTGCTAAACCTCCCAAAACATTACTCAAACTAGGAGAATTCTGAGACTTGTTAGCAATGGTGGTTTCCACTCCGCCAAATAGTACGTGCTTGGCATGTACTAGGGTTAGGAAGGAGCGTCCTTTCTGGATGCTCCTAACCCTAGTACGTGCTGAGTACATACAAAATGGCTGCGTCCATTCTGCATGGGCACCACCATTTTGACATAGTGGACGCTTAGCGTCCGCATGTCACGGCGTGGAAATGACGCCGCAAGTGTGCCCCTGGCGCCTTGTGACGTCATAACCGCACCGCAAAAAGAACCTGCTTTTTGCGGGTTCTTTTTACTGCGCCAGAGAATTGCGCGGTTTGTCTGCTGCGGTTCCCTGGCGCAGTAAACACCAGCGCCGGCAGACCGCCCTTTTGGGCGGTCTGTAAAGCGCCTCTGTTAGTTAAACTAAATCAGGGATATGCGTTTAATTTATCTGTTGGTTGCATGAGATACAGTGTTCTGGAGATCCCCCCCCCCCAATTCTATTTACTTGGGGTGATGGTAGAGCAGATGCAAAAAGTTGTATATAACAAAAAGTTAATACTTTAGAAAATATATATATATAAAAGTGAGGACACTTTCTGTAACCATTATAGTTGATTCAGGATCCTTGGTAGCCAAGGGTGGCAGAAGCTGAACTGTGCTTCATGGCAAACTGGGAATGTCAGATTGTACCATAAGGCTTGGTCATGCTAGATGTTTTAAACTATTAGGTCTACTTATCCCTCCCTAATTTTTGCACATAGCCTAATGAGAAGTACTGGAATACTTGAAAGCTTGCATTTTTGTAGTTGATCTTAAAATATATTTCATACCTGTGAGTATTGGACTATGTGATATAGATTGCTTTTGATTTTTGAGGACTTTGTTTTGAGTTGAAACCAACATCCCGTGTACCTCAGGCTTCTAGAAGACAGCAAGTGTGTTTATACAGGCTCACTCTGAGACTTGAATTCATAAGATGAAATCCATTCTTATTCTTGTCCAAGGATATCCCTCCTCTTCTCATTGCAGCCTCTTGTATCATTTTCCTAATATGCTCTGGGGAGTACAGATTTTGAGGGAGTATATGAGACTTTAGGGGATTGGGGGAGTCTCCCCATTCTCTTCCATTGATTGCAGCTATTCTGTTGGCTGAAGTGGTTTGTTGGATACTACCAACAAACAAAAACTGAACAGATACTTGTACAGAGGTTTTGTTGCTTGGATAAATGAATGCAATCTTAATACTGCATTGTTCACCCATTCAAATTCTGGTTTCTGTTTGTTATGAAGATCTATATCTAGTCCATTTTCCATCCCAAAACAAACTACTAGATAATCTGAAATAATAGCATATTCTGTAAAAGAAAGTTCACATCCCACCATGGCTGTGCAAAAATGACAGAATATTATGCTGTCCCACTCTGTTTCTGTGACTAAATATGTTTTTTCCTAAAGTGTGTGTGTGTGTGTTGCTGTCCATTCTAGCAGTTTACCATTTAGGCAAAATCTGGCTCTTTTGGGATGGATGAACATCCTTCTTCCTTTTAATTGTGAATAGGATAAACCTTTTTCCTTTGAAATTGGGGTACTGCAAGACATACATACAAGTGATTCATATTGATTACACTTCTCAGTGCTAACAGCTGGAACAACTAGTTCTGTTAGTGATTAACATTTCTTCTGTTTCTCCAGACTAGTACGATTTGATCCCCTTGGGCATTATTTACTCACAGCGATTGTTAACCCTTCTAACCAACAGGTAATGTGATTTGTCTTTTACTTTGTTTAAGAATGCTACCTGTCCTAGCCCGAGGATGTTTGAGAATTTTAATACAAACTTAAGATATCTCTTGGTGTAGAGTTCTGTATGATGTTATCAGTTCATTTTTTTAAAATTGAGGATGAGTGATCTGGAAGTATCTGATCATATAATCCTATGAAAGATAAATAGATGTGAATCACATAGAATGTGGATGGGAGACCATTGAATAAGCCAGTGTGAACTTTCCAAAAGAAGGTTAGGAGGTAAGAAAAAAAGGATCCTTATACCTAATGTCAACCGTTCCCTGATAACTGCCTTCCCACCGCATCTGTTCATGTTAATGTTCCCAAAGTCTACTTCGCTCTGATCATTCTTATGAACTGCAGTAGGACTTTACTGTGTAAGATGTAGATGTGGCCAAACCTATAGCAAAACTGCTCTACCATGCAGGGTGGACTGTAGCAATATAAGGTAGGCTTTTCTGAGTTCAGAAAGCAAGTCCTATAAAGAGAAAATTTATTGAAAATGTATTAAGAAAAGAAGATGGGAAATTACCTCCACAGGAGGAGTTAAAATTTTGGAAAGAAGGGAATGGTGGGGTGCACTGAGGGGATATTTAGGATTTTTTTGTTAAAAAAATGAATAAGATGCAAAAGTACATATATGTATGGAAAGAATGTTAAATATGTTTTGTTTTGTAAAATTTCAAAAATACTAAATAATAATAATAAAAAAGAATTAAGTTTTTTGCTTTGCTTGTTGCAGTGATTCTTTTGTTGTTGTTTTCTGCCTTATTTCAAAACAAGGGATTCAGCCACTTGCATTTTCTTTTGCAGAATGATGAAGAGGTGGAAATACCTGTGGATAATACAGAAATGCCACATTATCGTCAACGGTCCATTCTCCAGTCTCAGCCTGTGAGACGCACACCACTCCTTCATAATTTCCTGCATATGCTGTCTTCACGCTCTTCTGGTATCCAGGTGGGAGAGCAAAACGCCATGCAAGACTCAGCTACTCCCTCCCCTCCCCCTCCCCCTCCCCCACCTCCTCCACCTCCACCTCCTCCACCACCACCTCCAGCTAGTGAAGCCTCTAGAGCATCTGCCTATAATGGCCTCAATGAGCCTGTCAGTTACCCCTCAGTAAAATGTTGCCAGCATCTGGGGGTGTTGTGCCTTTGCAGGCGATGTTCTAGTGCAAGACTTCCTTCTCCTCTTTTCCCGTCCCAGGACAACGCCCCTTCCACATCCTCCGGGTCCACTGGCACATCTTTTTCTTCTGTGCAAATGGAGCCTTACCAGCCCCAGGAGCAGGCATCTACAGCACAGCAGGAGCAGGGACTCCTTAATCGACCATCTGCTTTCAGCACTGTGCAAAGCAGTACTGCTGGCAACTCCCTGCGCAACCTTAGCCTGGGGCCCACTCGTAGATCCCTTAGTGGGCCTTTGTCAGGTCATCCGTCCAGGATCCACCCAAGAGAGATGGCCTCTGGGTTAGAGGGTTCTGAATGGACTCGAACAGTGTTGAATATGGGCCCTCGCTCTGAGCTGGAAGGTATGCCTCCTCCTAGAACCAGTGCCTCTTCAGTGAGTTTGTTGTCAGTATTGAGACAACAAGAAGGAAGCTCCCAGTCCTCTGTTTATACTTCAGCTACAGAAGGGAGGGGTTTTCCAGCTCCTGGAGCTGAAGCAGAAAGCGCCAGTAGTGCTGGCCCAAGCAATCCAGCCAGCCTTCGCAATGAGCTTCAATGTGACTTGAGGCGGTTCTTCTTGGAATATGATAGGCTACAGGAGCTAGATCAGGGAATAGGTGGCGAGTCCAATCAGTCACATCAGGCCCAAGAAATGCTTAATAACAACATAGAGCCTGATAGGCCTGGTCCTTCTCATCAACAGACCCCACATAGCAGTGAAAACAATTCCAATTTGTCACGGGGGCACCTGAACCGCTGTCGCGCCTGTCACAACCTGCTGACTTTTAACAATGATACACTTCGCTGGGAAAGAAGCACGCCTAGCTATGCACCAGGGCAGGTCCAAAGCACATTTGAAGGTGTGCCATCCAGCAGTAGCCAGCTACCATCTTCTGAGAGAATGGAAAACAGAACTTCTCCCTCTAGTAGGCTGCCACTGGGAAGATCGTCTAACCCTCCAGAGGAAAGGACTGTGAGAGTGGTCTTTAACCAGGAGACAGGGCACTGGGAAAGAGTTTACAGCCAATCTGCTTCAAATAGACCTGGGAATGTATCACAGGACGCCTTAAACCAGGAAATGCCTGAGGAAAGTTCAGAGGAGGATTCACTCAGGAGGTAAGACTGTTAGACTCTTCCAGTTATGTGCCTTCTCAATCACTGCCTAGAACCATGCCATCAAATGTGAACAACTGAACAGATGAGGAAATAGTCGTGTTTGATAAGATCATGAATGTTTCTTTTAGAAATCTGGATGTAGGGATGATCTAGCATCTACACAAGGGCTCAGTCAGAAATAAAGGTAATTTAAAATGTGCTAGGGCTATCCGGGGGAGGAAGAACTGCACTATGTACAGTGCGCCCGCGTTATAGGTGGGCGCACTTTACGCGGACTTGAGCATACGCGCTCAAACTGTGGGGTGCGCGTGCGGCGCAAAGGGCAGTGCATCCCATTCCAATGCATGGTGCACTCCCACGCCGCCGCGCATGAGCTCCATTCAAATGAATGGGGCTCCAGCATAGGCGGAATTCGCCTTATGCGGGGGGGGGGGGTCCGGAATGGATCCCCCGCGTAAGGCAAGGGCCCACTGTAGTTGGAAATAATTTCTGTCCAATGGTTATTTTCTTGTCACCTAGGCGTTGTTTATATTTACTAACCATGGACATTCCTGAAATAGCTTATGCAGTACATTGGAAATCCTCAATAGGATGTTTTCATATAATTTCAGCTGCCAAAAGCAGCAAATGCTGGGATCTCCCCACTGAAGTAGGGTGAGTGGCCTCTTATCTTTCAGGAATAATCCCGCTATACAAGTTGACTATAGTTACTTCTACATATAATAATTTCTTACTTTGAGAAGTATGACAGTTCTTACCTTATTTTGATCTTGAACAGTGTGTCTCACAATTACTTGAAGATGGTTAAGAGAATATTTTAAGTGTTTATTCTCTAGACTTGGAGGGAAGCACTGAATTCTTCCAGAAACATGTTGTACTGGAAGGGAAATACTGCTTTTTTGAGGAAAGAACATATTTTTTATTCATCACATTAAGAAAGTATGGCCTGTTACAGACTGCCAAAATGAAGCTGCTTCGGGTCTCTTTAGAGGTATGCTGTTTAAATTATGCATGCATCCTAAGAATCTGGAAGCTGCACCAAAGCTGCACTCCAGTGCTTAGGAATGGAGTGTGGCTTTGGCGCGACCTCCCGACTCTTAGGACTCATGCATCATTTAAATATCTTACCTCCAAAGAGACCCGAAGCAGCTTTATTTTGGCAGTCTGTAACAGGCCTATGATTCTGAGTTGCATTTAACACATTATTAAGCAGTTTTTAAGCTTCATGTTTAATATTTAGTTTTTGTGATGACAGCATATCTTTCTGTTTGAAAAACTCTGCCTTACTTCCACCCCTCTGTGCTTTAGTAGTCTGCTGGTTGACTGTACAATTACTCTAAATTTACCTAATGCTGATCTTAACAGGTGCTTATCTCACCCGCCCCCCCGCCCCCATATGAATGACTGATCTTACCTTGAATGACTGGTCTTCAGGCTGCTTATATCCACTTTATTTCATTCATACCTGTTGGTAGGTATAGAGGCCCTTCCCTGTCCACTGACATATACAGATTGTACCAATTTAAATTTTTTTATAGCAGCTAAAAGGCTTTTACCTCATGCTGGACTATTACAGTCACCTCTCTATTTTCGTGGATTTGAAGTCCACGGTCTCAATTACTCATGCAGGGGAGCGCCTTATTGGCTAAAATGCCACGCATGCCTGAAAATGTGTGGCCATTCAAGCCAATGGGGCTTCAATATATGCGAGTTTCAGTTTTCACGGGGGGGGGGGGTGAGTGGATCTGGAACGGATCCCCCGTGAAAATGGAGGGAGGACTGTAATATGTTTTGAAAGACATGGGCCAGGCACAGTGTTTGCCACATATAGCAGTCTTGGAAAGTTCAATGCTTACCAGAAGTACTGGGGCTGGAAAATCATTTTTGGCAAAGCTTCTTTTCAAATCAACAGACCTTCTTCCCAAGAGAAATGAAAGAGAAAGCCAATTAAACTTTATTGTATTAAAATTATATTTATTAATATGTACTTCATCCTATAGACTTAGAGAAGCTTTTATTAGTTATGCTACCCATAGTGTGTGATTGTGAGAAGCCAGAAGAGGGAGCAGTGTTTGGGGTGGCGCTGGCTGAAAGTGTGTATGTCTGTGCTTTCAAGATAAACTTGGGGAGGTTATGGAGTGCACCTGTGATGTTATAGAATTGGCTTGAGGGAAGACGGAGTAGGAAATGTATAGAAGAGTCTGGTAATGATAGAAATACTGGAAGATCGAAAGTCCCAAAGAAATTATTTTAAAGAGTTTAACATGCAGTCATTTTATTTTTAGAAAGATGAGTTTTGTTTCTATGTCTCTTTATTGCATTTTTAATTATTTATGCATTTCTATTGCCTCAGTGGCTATACTCTGCTTTGCATTTATTTATTGAAATAACTGAATTAAACATCTGTAGGAGATGAAATAACTGTGGTTAGATTACAGCATATTGAAAATAAGTAGGAGTTACCATGTGGACTGTTGAGGGGAAGCAGTGGTTTAGCCACATATTGTGATGATCTTTTTTTTTTTGGTTTAGTTATAGTGTAAAAAGCAAGTGGACTCATTCTCAGAGGATGGACTGCATGTGACCTATTCAGACTGTTCCTTGTTTGTTATGATCTTGCTGATTCAGTCTTTGAGCTGTATTAACTGTCATAGGTGGTTACGTTCTTCCATCTCCTCTGAGGCAGTGGCAGCTGTTCTCAGACAATCTGTCAGTCATTTACCTCTCTAAACAGATGTTTTTTGCTATGGTAAATGAATCTGGAGCAGGCAACCCAGTGCGTGGGCTTGTTTTGGTATGCAGTCCTTGCAAATTTCAGCAGTACAAAGCCCTAGTAACTTTCTTGTACAAAAGACTGTTTCCTACACTCTTTACTTCTGCTATGAATTGTCTCCCTCTCATCACAGTGGAGTGGATGCTGGAGACACAGTGTGAGCATTCTGGACACTTTCCATGGCATCACCTTTTCTGTTATGGTTTATTCAGGAACCATATGGTAGGAGCCAATAGCATGGGGCCTTTTATCCAGTCATTAGCTGACAGCTTGGAAGACAGTGGTATGGTGGCCAAGTCGTGCTATAAGCCCTTTTCATTTAGTTTTCAGATTCAGATATTAGCAGGAGCAGGTGCTAGAGCTGCTTGGGTCCATATTAGAAGGAATGCAAGATATAAATATAAAAAATAGCAAGGAACTGTTGCAAAGCAGCTTCTGTACTTTGGAAGATAAAAGTGAATAGAATCAAAGGCTGTTCTTGCACAGCAGTACAACTGTGATGGAACATGATTGGGAGAAGATGGTTTTGAGAGTTACTGATGCCAAGTAACAGAGTCTTTAGATTAGAATTTGTATCTTAGGTATTACTAGGAAGGCAGTAAGAACTGCTGAAAAGTCTGGAGGTCAGTTGGCAAAGTGCTGCAAGTTGTACATCCTGTCAACAGGTGGAGTAATGCATTTAGACAGCAGTCCGACTTCTTGGTATGTACTTTATGAAGGCAGCTCTTATGCAGAGCACACTGTAGGCTGGTACATGGGATTTTGAGGTTAGATTGGTATATGTCATCAGTGTGCAGTTAATGTGACAAACTGGCCTGACCACTTTCTTAGCTGTTGGAAGCTTTGGTCATATGTGAACTCCATTTGCTAACTAGGGTATGGTAGTACTTCCAGACAGTATGTTTAAATGATCAAGGAAGGTCAGAATCTTTTAATGACTAACAAGTGCTCAGTGACTGTTCACAGATTTCTGAATGTTAGAATTGGTGAACCAGGTTTAGATATGAACAGTAGAGCTAGCTGTTTTCAGTATGCTGTTGTTACTCTGCTCTAGGTTGCAATATTATCCCAGCAATCCCATGTATAGCTTGAACAAGGAAAAGGACCAAAATAAAATAAAATAATCACCAAAACTCCCAAAGAGAGTCCTTCGGTTACATTGATATCCTATAGTGTGGGGATTAGCAGAAGAAATCAATGTATTAATGAACACCCAATCACTTGTTTGTCCAGCAGATGCCACACTTAGCAATGCAGTTATTGAATGGGCAGTTGCAGGCTTCAGATGAAGTGAAATATGTACTGTAGTTGGAGTGTTGGCTGTCTCTGTGTCTGCTATCTCTGTGTCAGATTAGTTTTTCTTAACTTGATTTAAAAGTTTGAGACATTGCTTGTTTGTGAAGTGTATCTGCCAGAAGTAGAGTTAATGAAGGCTAAATGAATGCTGACCCTATATCATGTTTTACACATTGGTCATGTGTCAGAGGTGTTCTAATCTTTGAGTGGACTTGGTTACTGTATATACTTGACTATAAGTCGAGAAAGTTTTGCCCCAAAATGGCATCCAAAATCGCAGGTCGACTTATCTACGGGGTAATGCGGTATTTTGGCCAAGCCTCTCCCCAGCCAGGCTAACTCTGCAAGAGATAGCCAAGCTGGGGAGGCGCTGGGAAAGGTGCCCGATTGCCCCACAGACCCCCCTTGGCTTGGCTCCCTCTGACGGGAAAAGCCCAGCGAGGGAGACGATTGTGCACCCTGCAGCCTCTCTTCAGCCAGGCTTTCCCCAGAGAAGGGGCCTGGCTGAGGCGACTGCCTTCCCCAAAAGCCTCTCTTCGGCGAGGCCCCTTCTCTGGAGAAGGAGCCCTGCCGAAGAGACGCCGGGGAGGGTGGTCGCCTTCCCCAAAGCCTCTCCTGGGTGAGGCCCTTTCCTCAGTGAAGGGGCCTGGCTGAGGAGACGCCAAGGAGAGGGCGCGCGATCGCCCAAAAGCCTCTCCCTGGCTATGTTTCTTTTGCGAGGAAAGCCCAGTGAGGGAGACGCCGAGGAGGGCACACCCTCAACGTATCCACGGGTCATAGAAAAATCCATATTTTTGGCCCAAAAAGTTGACCTCGACTTATACATGAGGTCGATTTGTACATGAGTATATATAGTAATTATATTACGTAACACACATAGATATTAATTACCTTCTAGCTGGCTCTTTTTATTGGTATCCCTAGTCTCATTTTTTTATTGGAAGGACAGATCCAATAAACCTATTAAAAAGACTGTATGCCTCTCCCAAATGGTTTGATCTGAAACAAGATAGACCAATTATGTGATTTGGTGCAGATAGATTTTCTGGTATAGCCAGGAAACTTTGGTCCCAGGTAAATTGATAATGAAAGTATTTTGTAAATGGATACAGAATAAAGTGAAACAAGGCCATATGGCTGTTTCAAAGCAATAGAGAGTGTGAAACTTAATTTTCTTCAGTGAGTGCTGTATGAAAGACAGTGCCATTTGTTTACAGTTGACTTTACCATATGTCTATTTGTTTCATCTCAGGGTAATTTAGCTTTGGAAATATTTCTATATAAATGTAAGCTACTTAATGTAATGGTGCTAGTGCAGGGGTCGGCAACCTCCGGCCCGCGGGCCGGATGTGGCCCGCGAAGGCCTGGCCACTGGCCCCTGGCTGCTGCTGTTGCTGCCGCGGCCGCCCGTTGCGGCTTTTCGCCGCTCTGGGCGCCGCCATTTGGGACCCTCCAGGAGGGCGCAGCCATTTTGGGCGGCAAAATCTGCGGGCCCATAGCGGCCATTGGGGCTATGGGCATGCCATTTTTTCACCAAAATGGCGGCGAAGTCTCGGCCATTTTGGCCGAAATGGGGCGCCCAGAGGGCTGGGCGGTGCAGCAGGCGGCGGGTCTAGGAGGGTGCGCTTCTGGGGACCTCCAGGAGGGCTCCCATGGAGGCAGGGGGCCTTGGGCCTTCCAGAAGGGCTCTCGGGCGGCAGGGGCCTCTGGGGGGCTGGTGCTGTCTCTGGGGCCCTCCAGGAGGGCTCTGAGGGCGGCAGGGGGCCTCTGGGAGGCCCGGTGCCATTGCTGGGGCCCTCCAGGGGGTCCTCCAGCGCTGGCAGCCCCCCCCCAGCTTTTTTGCCGGTCTCTGACGGGTCCTGGGGCCCTGTCAGGGGCCTGCAAAAATGGGGAGTCCTGGCCCCCGGAGGGTGGAAGCTCCGCCCCTGGCATGCGGCCCCGCCCCCGGAGGGTGGAAGCTCCACCCCCGGCACACAGCCCCGCCCAGGAGGGTGGAAGCTCCACTCCCGGCACGTGGCCCTGCCCCGGAGGGTGGAAGCTCCACCCCTGGCACGTGGCCCCGCCCCGGAGGGTGGAAGCTCCACCCCTGGCACGTGGCCCCGCCCCGGAGGGTGGAAGCTCCACCCCCCGGCTTTGGCCCCCCAGTCGCCTGAGGGACAGCAACCCGGCTCCCGGCTCAAAAAGGTTGCCTACCCCTGTGCTAGTGCATGAGAAGAAAGTATTGGTAGACTGTTAAGCTTTTGATAATATTCTGCACTGTACCTATATTAATTCTTCTCTAGTTGTGTTTACTCATATATGCATTCTGCTAAATTCAGTAGGATTAACACCTAAGTAGGTACATGAATAGGATTTTACTTTAGTATTGTTGGAGAATAAGATTGTCCAGAATCTCTTTGGGGCTTTATACTTGTGTAATGGACAATTGTACATGTGGCTGGACATTTGGCAAGCATTTTCATAGATTCACAATAGTCCATGGTGCTCCTCACCAGTCGTGATGCCTAACTTTCTTGCAGAGTAGTGCCAGTGCAGTGTTTTTTGTGTTGGCTCCTAGTAGGATCTTGGCCAGTCTGTAATTTGCTTTCATGTTGTACGGTTAGTGCAGGAGTATAACACTGCATTTTTATTTGAGAGTGAGGTTGGATAACTATGACCTCCAGATCTTCTTGGATTGCATTTCCCATAATCCTTTCCAATGGATCCTTTCTGATCTTAGAATCTAAGCAGGATCAGATCTGATTAGTACTTGGATGGGAGACCGCCAATGAATACCAGGTACTGTAGGCTTTATTTCAGAGGGAGGAACTGGTAAAATCATTTTTGAATATTCCCTGCCTAAGAAAACCCTATGAAATTCATGGGGTCATCATAACTCAACAGGTGACTTGAAGGTGCTCCCCCCCACACAGTAAAGATGAATGTTGTAAGCTAAAAAACAAATTGAGTTGCAGATGCTAGTAGACTATTAATTGCTTGTCAGTTAAACGTTTGGTGGATGTGTGTGCATAACAATCTGTTCTTTAACTTTATTTATTAGTTACATTTTTGTCCTGCTTTTTGTACAGTGAGCTCAGAGTGGTGTGTATAGCTTCCTTCCTTCCCATTTTATCCTCGTAATGACCCTGTGGGGTATGCCAGGCTGAGAAAGTGACCCAGTTTTATGGTCCAGTGAGAACTTCAGTGTTGAATCCCAGCACAGCATTCTTGCTGTTGCGCCACACTGGTTTTCAATATAGCAGGCTGTACTACAAACACTAGCAAAAGGTTTTAAAAGTTGCTTCATTAAATAGCAATAATTGCCAGAAATTTTTTAGCACTAAAAGATGTCATAGCAAATTATCATATTCAACTCCAGTCTAAAGTAGGGGTGATGACATCACAGTTTTTATTTGCCTCCCTTTGTCCAGGCTGCAGGAAAACTTCCCTTTTCCCTCTCTGAATCGCTCCTCAAGAATATAGGCCTGTATGTAGTTAAGGTCAAAGCAAACTATGGTGGAAGGGAAAATAAAGTAGAAGAGAAGGGTCAGTTGGAATAGACGTGGGGATAGGAGGGCCATGAATTGGAGGACAGAGTTGGATATTGGGTGGAAGAGCATGCTGGTGATGGGTAGCAGCAAGAGAGTTGGTACGCAAACAGGAAAGGAGGGCAACAAGTCTCATAGTTCACTTGGTGAAAGGACAAGCTGGCTGGTTGATTAGCAGTCCAAAGGTTGAGAGCCAAGGTATCAGTAGGAGGCAGGGAACCAAGATCGACAGGAAGCTCTCAGAAGAGTAATCTGGATTCAGGAACAGGGCTGAGTCTCTGAGTTGGCTTGAATGTCTCTCATGGAGTGGGCAAGTGATGTTTCTAGATGCTGTAGAGCATTTACTACCTGTCTTATCTAGGGAGATTGATTGTGCAGTGCAAACAGCTGGGGCCAGTCCAACAGAGCTGCAAGTTTGCTGAGCCTTTCCCCAAACACTGCAGTCCTGCTAGTTTGTCTGAAGGAGGCCCAACAAATATCAACAATACTTTTTGATATCCAACAATACCAGATGGAGTGCTTGTGCCCAGAGTTGTTACCAGCTCTTTCAGCATACTCCGTTTTTGTTCTTGCCTTTCCCCCAGTAGTCAGCATTCCACATACCCTTTTCATGCTTCTATTCTGTTGGACCTTTTTTGGGTATTCCCTCTTAGGACTTGGTTTTTGTTTGTTTGTTTGTTTTTTTGTTCTCCAAGCCTTGCAGTTTTCCAAAACTTGATGAAACCGTTCTAGTGCTTAGTTAGGTTATTTCAACTGCAGTCAAAATAATAGAATTGCTTTTAGTATACATGATATCCTGATATAGAAATCTGTAGATCAAAAGTTCAAAGTAGGAATAAATGGAGGGAGAAGAAAGAGCAGAAGATTGGGCATCTCATATATTTTCAGCTGGACTTTGAACTCAGCTGAGGAGACTGTACATGCCAAAAATGCTTGTCACAAAGATGCAGAAGGAAGTTATCCGAAAAAAGGCTTTTTCTATAATATACTCTGTAAGAGTGTAGCTTGATTGGCTAAGTGTTGAAGAGAGCAGTGACACTACTTTTGACACTATTTTTATAGCACTATTGGATAACTGGTAATTGAGATTCTTCTGTGTTGTGTTTTCAGTGGATTTGCATTTGAACTTTAGTGTTATGCCATAGTTATACTCAGTTTTCTATATTTTAATGACTAAGCTATCAGGGTACTTTTTTGCTGAGGGATTAAATGTAAATAATAATTTGCCAATCTAAATGGATGATCTGAAAAACTGTTTATTAGTCACATTTCCACATATACCTATTTTAAATGGTGTGGATGGGGTTTTGAAACAATCCCCGGTGTGGTCATCTGGAGGCAGTTCTGCCTTTTTACAAGTAGCCAAACATTTTGCTGTCTAAAGCAAAGGAAAAATTGCTTTCTCTAAAATTTCCGGATACAGAAGCTGATTGCATTGGCAACTAAAATTACTTCAATACTAACCCTAGGAAAGAATCCTGCATGCTTTGAAGGTACAGGACATGTGTGGCAGTACAGTTCTGTTCTCCAGATACCTCACTACCACTCATCTGCTCCTGCTGTATCAGGTGTTCGCCTCAATTATTCTAATAGTAGTAGTAGTAGTAGTAGTAGTAGTAATAATAATAATAATAATAATAATATTTATCTATATTCCCTCCTTTCCCTGCAGATTGAGGTGGGATTACAACAATAAAAACAATTACAAGATTAATTGTACTACAATGTCATATAAAATACACTCAATAAAACAATATACCATTACCAATACAATGTATTGACTAAACCATCATTTAAAATACATATCATTACAAACAGAGGTGGAGTACAGTGGTACCTCGGGATACGAATTACCCAGCTTACGAATTTTTTCGGGATACGAATAAATCCCATAGGGATTTATTGTTTCGGGTTACGAACGTTTTTTCGGGTTACGAAAAAACGCCGGCGCTGTTTTAAATGGAGCCGCGGCGGAGCCGCGGCTTTTTTTCCCATTAGTGCCTATGGCAATTCGGGTTACGAAGGTTTTTCGGGTTACGAAATTAGCCGCGGAACGAATTAATTTCGTAACCCGAGGGAGCACTGTATTTCTAACTCTCTTAAAACAGATTGGGCGGATAGGCCTGCCTGAAGAGATCCATCTTAAGTGCCTTCTTAAAGGCATCTAAGGTGGTAATAAGACGGATCTCCTCTGGCAAGTTGTTCCACAGTTTGGGGGCTACGGCAGTAAATGCCCTGTGGAAATTTGTTATTAACCTGGTCTTAGCATATTCCAATAGTAGACTCAAGTGGCAGTTTGCAAGTTGAATGATACTCCTACATTCTTCCCTATGTTAGGCTAGTGGGCCAATCCTATACTTGTATTTTGCTTAGAGGGGCTTACGTCTACATTAGGTTAGTCAATGAAATTGGTCTTGGGGCTAGCCCCTCTGTTTCTGTACTCATAGTTTCTGTAAAATTTCAAGTGGGACTATTTTGTGGTTTGTAGCTATTATTTTAAATAAAATTCTAGCAACTGCCCCTGCTTCAATGAAATTTTTAGACCATGAATTAAAGAGCAAGATTCTTGTCCTCAGTTTGATATCTGTTAAACAAAATTATTACAGAACAAGAGTAACCAGCTTGTAGCTTGGCATGGTATCAGATGAGATCATGCACCATACACAGTTTGTGAGCCAAGCTATTGGCATCAATTCTGTTCCATAGCAGAATGTAAATATTACCATGTGAGAGTTATCTCTGCCTGCAGTATTTATTTTCCAGTATTCCCTCTAGGTTTTGAGTAAAATGTTACTGATTTTACTCAAAGGGACAAAGTTTCCTAGGAGGAGCAGAAGAACAAGGCCAGAAGAGTTGAGAAGAAAAAAATTGGGAGTGCTTCCCTTCCAGGAAAGAACCTTTCACTGAGATGATGTATTGGAATATAGCTGAATAAAATGTTTGTCTTCTGAACTAGTCTCTAGGGCATCCTTGTTTAATATTTAAGTTAATTTTATATAATTTATATACTTTTGTCAGACCTTCTAATGTTGTTTTGTTTAGAATGACTTACTGTACCTACATTTTCTTTGAAGATTTTTTTTTAGCGGGGATGGGAGCTGATAGCTAACCTGTGTTCCAGTCTTAACCTTCTTGATGTGTTGGAGTACAACCCCCATCATTTCCATTCAGTATGGCATGTACTGTCTGGGGATTATGAGAGTTATATTTTAAAACATTTTGGGAACCTCCAGACCGCTTGCAAGCAACCCTCAGATGTATTTATATTAAAATAAGCATGGTATCCATGTGTCTTTCATGCCACTAGAGGGTGCCTTTCTCAAACCTTAAACAGAATTACAGAATCTCGTTCTGCTTTTTTCTTCACTTAAGATAATTTGAAAAGGCTTCACATAGTCCATCTTTCTACATCCATGAATCCCCTCTGTGTAGCAGGAGCAGCAACTGTGTAATGATTGTATGGAGGCTGGACTTCATGCAATATAGAGTAGATTACTGGTTCATAACCTTTTCTGGGTCATGGACTCCTTTGGGAGTCTGATAAAAGCTATTGATTCCCCACTTGAAGAAAAAAAATGGAACATTTTGAATGCTGTCCATTTTATTTTATTGGAAATCCTAATGTGGGGACAGTAATAATGGTATATTTTCTACTGTATGGTGCATGCTGTATAATACTACATTTGTTTGGAATGAAACAGTATCTTAACAATATCATTTGATGTTAAAAATACATTTTTTCCAAATGAAGACTGGGTAATATAATGGAAATCAAAGGATAAAAATACATTTTTTGCATCAAAATCTCTGATCATCAAAATCTCTTGAAGCCAGTTTAGAGATTTTGATGATCGGAGATTTTGATGCAAAAAATGTATTCTTATCCTTTAATTTCCATTCTATTACTGGGGGGAAATGAAGACTGTCTATGGTCCACCACTGGACTGGATATTCCTTCTAAACAGGTTATCTCTGAAAGTAATCTAACATTTTTTATATCTCTCATACCTGGCTGACTAGATCAGCTGAACATTGGAATCTTCTTTGAGTCCCATATTGGGAGAAAGGCAGAGTATAGATCAAAGAACTAAATTTGATTTTAAACTTCATCTTGATGAAAATGAATGATAAAACCGGTAGGGGCCAAAATGAAAATAGGCTAAACTTCTTTGGGCCACAGATAGGTTTTAATTAAATACTAATTAATTAGCCCAATTTAAAAAAAGGGCTGAAAACGTATCTTTTCAAACAGGCATACCCCCAATAGCCCTGTTGTGATCCCTCTCCCCCTCACCGTTGTTACAATTGCTGCTAGCTTGGAATTGTTATTGTTGTTGTTTTATATAATGTTTTATATAATGTAATTGTAAATTTCTGACAATGTTTTTATTGTAAATTGTATGTTGTTGGATTGCAAAATCCACCATTGTAACCCGCCTTGATCTCTGGAAAGGCGGGCTAGAAATAAAGCTTTTATTATTATTTATTTATTAATAGTGTTAATTAGAATTAATGTTTAATTCCATTCTCCTCCTGTGCCCGGCTCTCTCCTCTTGAGAAAGCTGAGTGGTGGCAGAGCCTTGCCTTTCCTCCACCACCACCACCTGGCTTTTTCCTCTGAAATAGGCTGAGTGACAGAGGAGCCTTGAGGGGTGAGCATTTGCCCCTCTTCCTTGTCCACCGCCTGGCCTTCTCAGGAGAAAGCCAGGTGGATGAGGAGCCTTGCAAGGTGAGCATTTGCCTGTCCTCCTCCTTCCTCCAGCACCTGGCTGTCTTGGGAGAAACCCAAGCAGTGGAGGAGCCTGGCAGGGTGAGTGTTTGTCCTCCTCCATCACCGCCTGGACTTTTCCTTAGGGGAAAGGAGGGCAGTGGCAGAGCCTTGCAGGACAAGTGTTGGCCTGTCCTTTTCCTGCGCCAACTGGCCTTTTCCTTGGGAGAAAGCCAGGCAGCAGAGGATCCTTGAGGGGCAAGCATTTGCCTGTCCTCCTCCTCCATCACCACCACCTGGCCTTCTCAAGAGAAAACCACACAGGGAGGAACTAATCAGTAGAGGAGCCTAGCAGGGCAAGTGTTTGCTCTTCCTTCTCCTCCTCTGTATGACCCTCTCTTGAGGTCTTTCTGAGCAGCGGAGGAGCCTTGAAATCATTCTACATCCTTATGGGCCACCTGAAATCCTTTGGAGGGCTGCATATGGCCTCTGGGCCATATGTTGTGTAGGCCTGATCTAGACAAAGTTATTCAACAGGAGGCTCAGAGCATTACATGGGATTGAGTTTGCGTTACATGGGATTGAATTCCTCTTGGTGATTCAGGTTTATATTTTTGTCTACTGCCAGATCTAGACCTGATCTTAGATGCCCAGGTTTTAGTGCTGGCCGGGAATGGGTTTACACAGTTAAAGCTGGCATGGTAATGACACTTTCTCTTGGATCTGATCATGGAGACAGATGTTTTGATTGCATCACAATTTGACTGCTGTAGTATGTTTTACATAGATCTACATTTGAAAAAGTTTTAGAATGGTCTTGTGATGAATCATAGAGTTGGAAGAGACCACAAGGACCATCCAGTCCAACCCCCTGCCATTCAGGGATACACAGTCAAAGCACTCCCAACAGATGGCCATCCAGCCTCTGTTTGAAAACCCCCAAAGAAAGAGACTCCACCTCTCTCTGTGGAAGTGTGTTCCACTGTTGAACAGCTCTTACTGTCAGGAAGTTTCTCCTAATGTTGAGGTGGAATCTCTTTTCCTGTAGTTTGAATCCATTGCTCCGGGTCCTAGTTTCTGGAGCAGCAGAAAACAAGCTTGCTCCATCCTCAATATGACACCCCTTCAAATATGTAAACAGGGCTATCATATCACCTCTTAACCGTCTCTTCTCCAGGCTAAACATATGAGACCAGTCATTATTTTGGTGGCCTTCTTTTTGACTCTCCAGCCACATCCTTTTTGTATCGTGTTGCCCAGAACTGAATACAATATTCCAGGTGAGTCCTGACCAAAGCAGAATAGAGGAATGCACAGTGTTATAATCAAACTGCTAACTGAAACCAGCTACAAGAATCGGAAACCTATTTGTTAAAAACAGCATTACTGTCTGCTGATCGACTGGTTTTCAGTCTACTTCTCAGCAAAATTTAAAATGTTAATCATGATTCTGTATAACTTGAGACAGCATTCTTTCAAATATTGTATATTAGGGTAGTACAATGTTTCAACAGATTTGGAAAAATACCACTATGTTCAAGAGAAGTCAAGCATTGCAAAGGTTGAGATAGCATCCTTAGAAGTAGAAACCTCAAAAGTATAAGACCAAGTTAGAACTCAAAGGTATATGAACTAATTCAATATAAGTTTAAACTGATTGTAGGGCAGGTGAACAAAGAGACAAATGATATAAAGGACAAATAATTTTTAAAAGCCCAGTAGAGGCAGATAACTAGCCTTAGAGGCTGTAGGCCAATTAGATAATAGTACAGTTGGCCTTCCATTTTCGTGAGGGATCCATTCCGGACCCCTCCCCTCCACGAAAGTGGAGGCTTGTGCTTATTGAAGCCGCATAGGCTTGAATGGAGCATGACCCCATGTGTGCACGCTATTGCAAATAGTGGAGGTCACCCATCCGCGTATATTCAAGGGTGCGGATCTCAGACATGTGCCTTAGGAGGGGCGACTGTAATCTGAAAGGTTCTGTCAAGATGGAAGACTAGTTGCAAAGAAGCTGGATTAATTCTTTGCATGTCTTTCTGCTTTAGATGTGCTGCATGCTTAATTCAAGTAGGACATTAAAAAAAATTATGTAGTACAAATGAAAATTTATAGGACTGAATTATAGATTAAAAATTATTAAAGCACCTATTCCAGACACATATAATTGAGAGTTGTTAATAAATTTAGACATGACATTTTTGAATTTACAGTAAAAATGAAACTTTTCACTGGATTTAGCTTCTTTGCCCATTGAAGAGTTAAATCTAGAGAGAGCAAGGGAATTAGACTTGATTAATTGATTTCATTTTGTGAGCTTCCTTGGGTTCCACTTTGGGAGAAGGGTGGTATAATAAATAAATAAATTAAAAATAAAAATTGTTAGGCTAAAGCTTTTCACAGTAAATTAGCAAAATGTGTGATTAAAATTAGAATTATTTGTAAGCATAGAACAAATAGAACTTGGAGGACCGCCTCTCCCCATACAATCCGCCCCACACTCTCAGATCGGGTGAGAGACATCTTTTAAGAGTTCCAGATGCTAGATATGTTTCATCTCGGAGGGCCTTTTCTGTTGCAGCCCCACAGCTCTGGAACTCCCTCCCCAATGAGCTCCGTACATCCACCTCCCTTGATGTCTTCAAGAAGAACCTGAAGACTTATTTATTCCGCCAGGCTTTCCCCCCGTGAGCCTTGTTGTTATGCTCTTCCCCTTCACAATGTTTTGCTGTATTCCATTCTACACAGCCACTTGTATGGATGATGTTGTTTGTAATTGTTTTTATTGCTATTCTTGTAATACTGTTGAGGTGTGGGGTTGTGATGTTTTTATCTGTTTTTATCCTTGTTGTACAACGCTGTGATCTTTGGAACAGCGGTATAGAAATAAATTATTATTATTGTTGTTATTATTATTATTATTATTAATCTTGCAGAGGAAAAATCAGCATGGTTTTTGTTAGTGTGGTTGTGCAGTCAGCGTCTGGCACCAGATTTTTTACCTTCGGAGATGCAGACAGCTGCTTGTAAGCTGGAGAAACACCTCTCCCCTTCAGTGTCAGTGAAAAAACACTGCAGAAAGATGTCTCACGAAAGAGGCTTTTATTCTTCAGAAGTTCCACTATACACAATGCTATCATACAACTCCAACACCGTCCACCATCCACCATCACAAAAACCCACTGCGACCCACACTGTGACTTGAGGCACTCTCCTTTTATAGCCAGGGCTCCATGTGGCCTTTCGACTGGTTTAGATCTTACTTGTCAGGCAGATCTTTTGCAGTGGTCACAGGCGGTCAGACTTCGCCCTCTGTTCCCTTATCCATTGGAGTGCCCCAGGGCTCTGTTCTGGGTCCCCTTCTGTTTTCTCTCTACACACTGTCCTTAGGTAAACTCATTAACTCTTTTGGTTTTTTCTACCATCTGTACGCCGATGACACCCAGTTGTATCTTTCCACCTTTCTCCAAGGCTTGAACAGCAAGTTTCGTCTTATCTCATAGCTGTCTCGCAGTGGATGTGCCATCGGTGTTTGAAGCTCAACATGTCCAAAATGGAGCTTCTTGTCTTTCCTCCTAAGTCCACCCTCCAACACTCCTTTTCTGTCTCTGTGGACAACATTTCTATTCAACCAGTGCAGCAAGCCTGCACTCTTGGTTTTATCTTTGATTCTTCTCTGTCGTGTATCGCTCAGATCCAGACCACAGCCAAGGCTTGTAGATTCTTCTTATACAATATGGCCAAAATCCGACCATATCTCTCTGCCTCTACTGCCAAGATCCTGGTCCATGCCCTAGTGGTATCACGACTTGATTACTGTAACATCCTCTTGGCTGGGCTTCCTCTTTCCCACCTCTGACCTTTAATTTCTGTCTAGCATTCAGCTGCACGCATTATCACTTCTGCCCACCACTGTGACCATATCTCTCCTTTGTTGGCATCCCTTCACTGGCTCCCCCTCCCTTTCCGTATTCAGTATAAGCTGCTGCTGTTGACATTCAAAGCCCTGCGTGGGCTGGCCCCTCCTTACTTATCAGACCTTATTTCTCCTCACCTTCCCACTCGGGCCCTCTGCTCTGGTAGTCAGGGTTGGCTGTCCCAGCCCAGGATTTTCTCTGGCCCATCTAGGATTCGACCCTTTTAACTTGCTGCCCCTCACTCCTGGAATCTTCTTCCCCCGTGAGCAAGGGCCATCATTTCTTTAACCAGCTTCAAAACGGAGTTGAAGACCATCCTGTTCAGAGAAGCGTTCCCAGGCATTGCGTGATTATCATTTGCTATTTGATGTTCTTTTGTTGCCTGTTTATCGTACCATTTCCTGTATTGCTATGTATTTTATATGTATTATCCTATTATCTCTTAGATTGTATGCCATAGGCAGGTTTACTCTTATATATTTGTTTTATGTACAGCGCTGTGCAAATCTACAGCGCTATATAAATAATAATAATAATAATAATAATAATAATAATAATAATTTTGGCCCTGCCTCTTCCTCCTGTTTCACAATGATCTCTGTCTCCTGTCCAGGGGGACTTTGCACTTTTGCAGCACTTTACTGCACTTGGTGACCATCATCTCTGATGTCACATCCCATGACGCAGCACTGGTGGAATATGCCTTGTCATCATGGCTGACAGTGACCCTTTGTTGTCCGGTCACTATTTAATACCACATTGTACATTTTCTCAGGACTCTATATCCCAACAGCTTTAACTGAGTGAAGTGTGACCTATCAGCTTTGTAATATTCAAACATACCTTCATTGCCGGTAATAATAATAATAATGGTGGTGGTGGTGGTGGTGATGATGTATTTCCATTCATAATAGTTTTACTGTATTTGTATGCAGTTGTAATCTTATATAACTGGGAAATACATATGATAGATCAGTTGATATGATTCCAAAATGACTAGATGTTTGGGAAATGATCTGTCCTCATGAAGTCATGATGATGTCTTTCTGCTAGACACCTAATGCCTTCGAGAAGGCTGAAATATAGTTGTCATTAGAAGCTGTTGTGTCCTAGTTCTGCAGTCCAGCAAGTGCCATGGACAGATTTTGAGCTCAGTTTATCTTGGATAGTACCAACATGGGGTGGCTTTAGATAATAAAAGGGATTTTCTTATAATTATTATTGTTTTTAAGAGGCCTCAAAACAGTCTTGTAAATTCCTAAAGTAAGGCTAACAGTGACAGGTATGATGGAAAGTTTATTTTATCCATATATAGGTCATACATATTTTTCTCTCTCTGTTGGCTTACTTACACATATATGGATGGGTGGTAAGTGGGGCATCTAGGTATAACTAAATGTTCACTGGAACACTGCAAATTTCAGACAGACGTGTAAACATGTATGTGTATATATTTATTTGTGGAAGATACTACAGCTGTTGAGCTTAATACAGTATCTGTATGTTGTATCACGCTGTAAATTGGATGGGCAGCTACAATGGGCCTGTGGGCCAGTTTTGTTTTGTTTAGCTTTAGGAGCATCTAGGAGTTGTGCAAACGGCCCCTCATGCTCCCCAACCCAGAAGTGGCTGGAAATCTATTTACATTTGAAAAAATGGTTTCATTAAAATAACGCAGGGTGAACCTTTTTAAAAGGTAAATGGTTTCTTCTGCAGTTTTCAACTGTAAAATGTACAGTGTGCGGATGCGCTATACACGGTTTTTAGCATATGTTGAAAGCCGTGTGGGAGCGTGCAGGGCGGCGCATCCCATTGTGACTAATGGGGTGTGTGCTCGTGGCGTGCGCACGCTGCCACGCCGCCGCATGCACGAGCCCCATTCAGTTAAATGGGGCATGAGCATGTGCGGTCTTTGTTTTATGTGGGGGAGTCCGGAACGGATCCCCCGCGTAAAGCATAGGCGGACTGTACTTGCATGGCTGTGAGGTTTATGGTGCAAAACACACTGCAGAAATAATCCTGTTTGAACACTGCCCTGGCTCAGTGCTAGGAAATCTTGGAAATTATCATTTATTATGGCACCAGAGCTCTCAGACAGAGAAGAATTCCCTAGTATTGAATCCGGGCAGTTAAAGTGGTCTCAAATGGGATTATTTCTGCAGTGTGCTTTGGACTTTATCTCTTAACATTTGTCTCAGCATTATACTGTCTCCTTCATTTTTATTTTTCAGTCTAGCATTATATTTCCATCCTAAGTAAGGAGGAGGGGGAGCACACTTTGAAGTAACATAATACTTGTAGATAGTACAAAATAATGAAAATGATAGTTTCATGTAGAATGGGAGTGAGGATTTCATAGAATAATAGAGTTGGAAGAGACCACAAGAGCCATCTAGTCGAACCCCCTGCCATGCAGGAAATCTCAATCAAAGCATCCCCAACAGATGGCTATCCAGCCTCTGTTTAAAGACCTCTAAGGAAGGAGACTCCACTACACTCCGAGGGAGTGTGTTCCACTGTCAAACAGCCCTTACTGTCAGGAAGTTCTTCCTAATGTTGAGGTGGAATCTCTTTTCCTGGAGCTTGCATCCATTGTTCCAGGTCCTAGTCTCTGGAGCAGCAGAAAACAAGCTTGCTCCCTCCTCAATATGACATCCCTTCAAATATTTAAACAGGACTATCGTATCACCTCTTAACCTTCTCTTCTCCAGGCTAAACATCCCCAGCTCCCAGAGTCGTTCCTCATAGGGCAAGGTTTCCAGAAACCTTTTGTTTGCCCTCCTTGGACAAGTCCAGTTTCTCCACTCCTTTTAAAATTGTGGCACCAGAACTGGACACAGTATTCCAGGTGGGACCTGACCAAAGCAGAAGATGGCAAACTTACTCCTTGATCTAGACACTATACTTCTATGGACGCAGCCTGAAATCGCATTGGCCTTTTTAGCTGCCGCACACGTGTGACTCATGTTCAGCTTGTGGTCTACTTGGTCTCCCAGATCCCTTTCACATGTAGTTTCGTTCAGCCAGGTTGTCACCCATCCTATACTGTGCATTTAATTTTCTGCCCTAAGTGCAGTACCTTACATTTCTTGTATTGAAATTCATTTTGTTAGCTTTGGCCCAGCTTTCTACTATTAAGTCATTTTGAACTTTGATCCTGTCCTCTGGGTTAGCTACTCCTCCTAGTTTGGCGTCATCTGCAAATTTGATAAGTATGGCTCCAATTCTGTCATCCAAGTCATGATAAAGAAAATAGATATAAAGGCATCACTGAAACCTGGTGGGACAAGTCTCATGATTGGAATGTGGAATAGGAGGGTATAACCTTTTTAAGAGAAATAGGCAAACAGGAAAGGAGAGGAATAGCACTATATGTCAGAGATATTTACACCAGTGAAGAGATCCAGGACATCAATCATGGAAGCCAGGTGGAGAGCATCTGGATAGAATCAAAGGGAGGGAAACAACAAGGATGTTATGGCGGGAGTCTACTACAGATCCCAAGTCAGATGGAGGAATTGGATGATGCCTTTCTAGAACATATGACCACACGTCAGAAAAGAGAGATGTATGATGGAGGGCGACTTCAACTACCCTGATATTTGTTGGAAGTCAAACTCAGCCAGATCCTCAAGGTCTAGCAAATTCCTCACGTCCTGGAAGACTATTCATGGTCCAAAAGGTGGAAGAGGCAACAAGGGGTCAGCTATTTGGATCTGATCCTAACCAACAAGGATGACTTGGGTAATGGGGTGCAAGTGGTGGGATCCTTAGGTGGAAGTGACCATGTTCTCCTGAGTTTGTTATACAATGAGAGGAGAAGCCAGGCAAGTCAAACACGCATTCTAGACTTTAGGAGAGCGGTTTCAGTAAACTTAGAGAAGTATTGAGGGTGATCCCATGGTCAGAAATACTAAAAAGAGAAGAGTTCAGACCGGATGGGAGTTTTCAAAAAGAGATACTGAAGGACAAATTTCAAACAGTTCCAGTGAGAAAGAAAAATGGGAGGTGTCTCAAGAACCAGGATGGATGACTAAGGAACTTTCAACCGACTAAGTTTGAAATAGAACAGGATAGGAAATGGAAAAGGGGGGAAATCACAAAAAAGGAATCAAAGAAATAGCAGGCATGTGCAGGGGTAAAATCAGAAAAGCTAAAGCGCAGATGAACGCCCTTCTAGAGAGGTTAGAGAACAACAAAAGGGCTTTTTTGGATATGTCCCAGCAAAAGGAAGAAGAAGGAAACGATAGGGCCACGCTTGAGAAGATGGCAAAATGCTAACAGAAGACAGAAAAGTCAGAATTACTCAACACTTCTTTGCCTCATCTTCTCAGAAAAGGCAAGAGTGCTCAACCTGAAGATAATGAGGCAAGGACAGAACAGGGGAATTTCAGCACAGAATAAGTAAAGAGACAGTAGAGGAAACCTTGTTAATCTAAATAATATAAGTCTCCGGGACCAGATGAACTCCATCCAAGGGTATAAAAGAACTGGCAAATGTAATATCGGAGCCATTGGCAATAATCTTTGACAACTCCTGAGAACAGAAGAAGAAGCCCAGCAGACTGGAGAGGCAAACCCCCATCTTCAAAAAGGGGAAAAAAGAGGATCTCAACAATTATCGTCCGTTAGTCTGACATCAATACCAGGAAAGATTCTAGAGCAGATCATTAAACAGAGAGTCTGTGAACATCTAGAAAGCAATCCATAATCACAAAAAGTCAACATGGGTTCAGAGAAAACAAGTCATGCCAGACAAATCTGATCTCTTTCTTGAAAATTACCACTTGGTAGATGAAGGAATGCTGTGGATATAGTATATCTTGATTTCAGTAAGGCCTTTGACAAGGTTCCCCATGATATTCTTGCAAACAAGCTTGTAAAATGTGGGCTAGACAAAGGAACTGTTAATGGATAGTAATGGTTGACCGGCCGAACCCAAGGGTGCTCAACAATGGCTCTTTTCCTCCTGGAGGAAGTGACCAGTGGGGTCCCACAGGGTTCTATCCTGGGCCCAGTTTATTCAACATCTTATCAATGACCTGGATGACAGAATTGGGAGCACACTTACAAATTTGCAGATGCACCAAATTAGGAGGAATAGTTAATACTCCAGAGACAGGACCAACATTCAAAATGATCGGAATAGACTAGAAGCTGGGCCAAAGCTAACAAAATGAAATTCAACACAGAGAAATGTAAGGTACTGCACTTAGGGCAGAAAAAAGAAATGCACAATATAGGATGGGAGACACATTGCTGAATGAAAGTACATGTGAAAGAGATCTAGGAGTCCAAGTAGACCATAATTGAACATGAGTCAACAGTGTGATGCGGCAGCTAAAAGGCCAAGGCAATTCTAGGCTGCATCAATAAAAGTAAGTGTCTAGATCAAGAGAAGTAATGTGTCACGTATTCTGCTCTGGTCAGGCCCCACCTGGAATATTGTGTCCAGTTTGGCACCACAATTCAGAAAGGACATTGAGAAACTGGAGCGTGTCCAGAGGAGGGCGACTAAATGGTGAAAGGTCTGGAAACCTTGCCCTATGAGGAACGACTCTGGGAGCGGGGGATGTTTAGCCTGGAGAAGAGAAGGTTAAGAGGTGATACGATAGTCCTGTTTAAATATTTGAAAGGATGTCACATTGAGGAGGGAGCAAGCTTGTTTTCTGCTGCTCCAGAGAACAGGACCCGGAACAATGGATGCAAGCTCCAGGAAAAGAGATTCCACCTCAACATTAGGAAGAACTTCCTGACAGTAAGGGCTGTTTGACAGTGGAACACACTTCCCCGGAGTGTAGTGGAGTCTCCTTCCTTGGAGGTCTTTAAGCAGAGGCTAGATGGCCATCTGTTGGGGATGCTTTGATTTGGATTTCCTGCATGGCAGGGGGTTGGACTGGATGGCCCTTGTGGTCTCTTCCAACTCTATGATTCTATGTTGAATAGCACTGGACCCAGGACAGAACCCTGTGGGACCCCACTGGTCACTTCTCTCCAGGATGAAAAGGAGCCATTGTTGAGCACCCTTTGGGTTCGGTCAGTCAACCAATTACAAATCCATGCAACAGTTACTTTGTCAAGCTCACATTTCACTAGCTTGTTTGCAAGAATGCCATGGGGAACTTTGTCAAAGGCCTTACTGAAATCAAGATACACTATCTACCAAGCTGGTAATTTTATAAAAAACAAAACAAAACAAAACAAAAAAGAGATTGGATTTTTCTGACATGACTTGTTTGTCTGAAACCCATATTGACCTTTTGTGATTATGGAATTGCCTTCTAGATGTTCACAGACTCTCTGTTTAATGATCTGCTCCAGAATCTTTCCTGGTATTGATGTCAGACTAACTGGATGATAATTGTTGGGATCCTCTTTTTCCCCCTTTTTGAAGATGGGGACAACATTTGCCCTCCTCCTGTCTTCTGGGATTTCTCCTGTTCTCCAGGAGTTCTCAGAGATTATTGTTAATGGCTCCGATATTACATTTGCCAGTTCTTTTAATACCCTTGGATGTTCATTTAGATTAACCAGATATTCCTGTACTATGTCTTTACTGAATTTCTCCACATCTGTCCTCTGCTCCATTATCCTCAGGTTGAACACCCTTTTCCTTTTCTAAGAAGACTGAGGCAAAGAAGGTGTTGAGTAATTTTGCCTTTTCTCTGTCCCCTGTTCGCATTTTGCCATCTCTGTGCAGTGGCCCTACTGTTTCCTCCTTCTTCCTTTCGCTGAGGACATATCCAAGAAACCCCTTTTTGTTGTTCTTTATTTCTCTAGCAAGCCTGAGTTCATTCTGTGCTTTAGCTTTTCTGACTTTACCCCTGCAAATGCCTGCTATTTCTTTGAATTCCTTTTTTGTGATTTCCCCCTTTTTCCATTTCTTATACATGTTCCGTTTAAAACTTAGCTCAGTTGAAAGTTTCTTAGTCATCCATCCTGGTTTCTTGAGACATCTCCCATTTTTCTTCCTCATTGGAATTGTTTGAAATTGTGCCTTCAGTATCTCCCTTTTGAGAAACTCCCATCCGTCTTGAACTTG
Source organism: Sceloporus undulatus (assembly GCF_019175285.1). Classification (NCBI taxonomy): domain Eukaryota; kingdom Metazoa; phylum Chordata; class Lepidosauria; order Squamata; family Phrynosomatidae; genus Sceloporus; species Sceloporus undulatus. The sequence continues at coordinate 308,644,523 of NC_056522.1, read as the reverse complement.
CTTCTCTTTTAGTATTCCTGAGCATGGGATCACCCCCGTATTTCTCTAAGTTTACTAAAATCAGCTTTCCTAAAGTCTAGAATGCATGTCTGAGTATGCCTGGCTTCTCCTTTCCATTGTATAACAAACTCCAGGAGTACATGATCACTCCCACCTAAGGATCCCACCACTTGCACTCCATTAACTAGGTCATCCCTGTTGGTTAGGACCAGATCTAAAATAGCTGATCCCCTTGTTGCCTCTTCCACCTTTTGATAGATATTGTTTGTGCTTTGCCCAGTATCTATTTACTAGCCCATCTGAAAGAAAGGAAAATGTGTAGCTTTCTGTATATTTTTTAACTGTTACTTCCATCAACTCTAGCCAGTAACACCTGTCTGATTATGGACTCTGTATCTAAAATGATAAATGCAGCTTTGCTTTTTTGCATATTGAAAGCACTTATGATGTTGTAAGACTTTTTTTTTTAAAAAAAAACTTTATGTAAAAACAAGTTTTAGTTTTGCCACCAGCTTTTGTAGGCTATATTTCAGAGGCAAATCTACATTTGAGTATTCTTTGCTTAAGAAAACCAGACTAAATTCATGAGGTTGACATAAATCAACATGAAGGTATGCACATGCAGCCTCTAAGGTGGCCTTTTAAAAATAAGGTAGACATAGGTTGTCTATAGAAGGTTAAAAGTTAATGGAAGAAACAATAGCTGAAAGTTTTTAAAAAATTGTGCAAACTTTGTAGTTAGACAAATTACAGTCTGGAAATAAAACCAACTGTTGCATTATGCTGCTAGGAGTTTTCTTTTGTATATAGGTCTTATGCCTACATAGAAAATATTTATATTGTTCAAATAAAAATGAATAGGATAGAAAAACAATATGAGAATTTATTGGGCTATTTGCAGTTGACAGAATCTTCTGAAGACATTCAGTAACATGTTTAAGCAAGGAATATATGTGTTACTGTATGTCAAAAGATTTGAAGGATAGCTTCTGTGCAAATTATGGGTTTGTTTAACTGTAAAGAGCTTGGTGCCACTTTATTTCTGTTGTTTCTCTTTGCTCTCATCGTACTGCTCACTCTCTTTGTCCACCATGTGCAATCTCAATTTTACTTCTTTGTAATATTAGAGAATTTGTAACACAGCGAGTCTCTATGTTGTGATAACTCTACTTAATCTTAGTTTTGATTGCTATCAATAAAAACAGTGTCATGAAGTGGCCATTGAGCCTTGGTTGTATTTGTGGGCCTTCAAGTTGTTTCCGACTTTTAGTGACCTGAAAGCAAACTTATCACAGGGGGTTTCTTGGCAAGATTTTTTTCAGAGAGAGTTCGCTTTTGTCTTCTTCTGAGGTTGAGAGAGTGTAATTTTCCCATGGTCACCCAGTGGATTTCTGAATGGGGATTCAAACCCTGATATCCAATCTTAGTCCAACATTCAACCCACTATATCATGCTGGCTCTGTAAGGCGTCTGCAGCTATTGGCTGCATGTGATATGCTATTTACACATTACTTGCTCTCACACATATTCACTCTTCTTTCAGAAAGTACTGATCTGTACAACAATTTGGGTCTCATCAAAGATGGCAAATAACAGAAATATGATTGAAAACTGACAAGGAAGGAATGGTTCACATTTTGAAACTCTGCCAACAATCCATATACTTAAAAAAAATGGTTCTGTATGCAGTGAAGTGCTGCAAATGGTCCTTTGTCCACCCCCAGTTGTATTACAGCATTGCTGATGGAAGAAAGACAGGCCTGTAGTCTTCCAATTCTTTCCTTCTTGTCTCATCCTTCTGTTCAAGAGTTCTCTTTGAGCAAGCTTTTCTGCACCCACTGTAGCTTCCTATTTTAGGAACACTGATGCTACTGCTGTTCCACTACTTCTGCCCTTTTACTTTGATTTCTTTTGTTGCTTGGTGGGAGAAGATTTATCCTTGCTCCTCCCTCACTTTCCTAATGACTAATAGAGGACATTATGTTGATTCTTTATCAATTCTGCTGTGTTCTCATCTAATTGGGAGAGGAGAAGGTCTTAATAACAAAACTACTCCTTGTTTTAGATTTGGTTACTCAGTATATACCCGAGTTAAAATGCATATATGTTTCAGAACAACATATCAAGATCCCATATTTTCAGAACACCTTCTAAGCACATTAATTATTAGATTTGTGAATTGTAGGTTCCCTTTTCTACTGAGAACAGCCCCTTTTCCAATCTTAGACTGTGGAGATAAGAAGCAGCTAAACAACCCAATATATGCTGGTAACAAATATTGTAATGAAGCCTGTGGCCATATCTGTACAGCTGAACTTGGATTTCATGGTGTATGAAAAATATTTCCTACTCCCTGAAGAACATGAAACTGAGAGTCGGGGGGAGGTTTATGCTTATGCAAAGAGGGTTAGACATTGCCAACTAAGAGGTGGAAGTGCTCACTGTTGTACCTCCAGCAATAGTAGTGAGTATGTGTTTTTGAATGAGTATGTTCTCAGACCAGTAGGATCTTGAAAGTTTGTTTCAATGTATAAATTGCACAACAGTAAAAGCACTACAAGACTATTGAAGCTGATGGGATCTGAAAAATACCTTCAACAGAAGGTCTGCCTAAATTAAAAATTGACTTCTCTAATCAAATATTAAGTAACTTAATGCAGGAGTTGGGTACATTATCCTTTGCGGGGTGCGATGGGGTATTTTCAGCTGGAGGCATCTTGATATCTTTCAATCTCTTCTGAGGAAAGAGGAACCATGCCCCAAACAGAAAATATTACATCTGTCATTATGGTGATGGTGTTGGTAGTCACCAATCAACATGTTGTCAAGGTGGCTTTGTAAGCTACAGCTGATGAACAACAATAATAAAACATATTAAAGAGGCAGCATAATGCATGGCAGGGGGTTGGACTGGATGGCCTTTGGGGTCTCTTCCACCTCTACGATTCTATGATTCCATGCTATGCTTTCTGGCAGACAAAAACAACATCAGCCATAATTTATACATAGTGTCCAGATTTGTTATATTGAGCCCAGGTAAGTAAAAAGTTCTTCCCGTGGTTCAAGAAAGCCTATTAAACAAGGGCCATGGGAGCCCCTCTGGCAAGGCTATTCTACTGGCATTGTGGATCATCAAACCTTTTTTTAATTGAACGTATAGCATCATATTTTACTAGATGTAATCACAGAACAGTAAACCTAATTTCTCAGCATACCGGATGAAAGGATACATATCTTCGCCCTTTAATATGGTGCTAATTTGATACTTTGAAGAAATGTAAAGCGGATAGGTTAAAGAGAAACAGTTAGAAATAGTTAGAATTTTGCATCTATTTTGCTCCTCTGTCTGTTTATAAAAGCTGCACAGAGTAGCTTTAAATATCCACTTAATGTGCCGTGTTGATTTAGTTATTTGCTCATTGTTACAAAGCTTTGGGCTGGGAAAAATTCCAGCTCTGGGATTCAATTACCTGGAGACCTTAAACCCAGCAGGGTCCTAAGGCAGAAAGAGGGAGGCCTCTATGGCTTGACATGACAAGTTTAACTGGAAAAGTGATTACTTTGGTTTTCTTCAGTTCAGCCATTCTGGTCTGTTGAATAACTAATGTGCATTCTAATTATTTTTCTGTATGCTCACTTAACTGATTGCTCCAGAATTCAAAGTGATATAACTGACCCCATTTATTTTTTATTCAGACAAAGGTGGAATGAATAGGAAAGATTATCTTACAGAATGCACACACATCCTTCCTCCCTTAAAATAGCAACTAAAACAGATAATTCTTTCTAATGGTAGAACTTTAAAAATAAAATAAAACTGGAGGTGTTCTTCACTGTGAATATCTGAATGGTTTAACATCTAAAAGGTTGATCTATATTCTGTACAAGTACTGCTCTTAACTACTCTCAGAGGAGCCTATTCCTTGTGTTTCTGTTATCTAAGGCCCAAAATAGATGGCACAAAAGCGCCGTTTTAGGGCTGATCCATGGGCATGGTTTTCCGATGATACATGTCCCCAGATTGGGCTGAAGTTGGCTGCAGCCACCTAAGGTAGCCCAAACCTGACCACAAACAAAATGGAAAAAAAAGCGCCCCTTGCTGGCAGTCTGGTGCAGACCGCAATGGCGGCTGGCCTTTGGACTGCAGCGCTTGATCTCCACAGTCCTGTACTGCTCAGGGTGTCAGAGGTCACTCCAAGCCACTTGTCTGCTTGAGGCCTAAGTTTCCCTTATGGATTTGTAAGAATGCAAGTCCAAGATTGGCTCTTATGCAAGAATGCGGTGTATAGTACTATGAGGGCTGGGAACTCTTCTGCATCTCTGTGCCATCAGTGCAACTGAAGAAATGGATTGTGCTAAAAAAGATTGTGCTAAAATCAATTAGGCTTGTTACAGACAGGCCACAATAAAGCTGCTTCGAGTCACTTTGGAGGTATGGTATTTCAATGATGCATGCGTCCTAAGAGTCCAAAAGCCGCACCAAAGCTACACTCCAGTCGTTAGAACTGGTG
>NC_056522.1:308609062-308637012 GCF_019175285.1 Sceloporus undulatus | reverse complement strand
AGCTTTGGTGCGGCTTTTGGACTCTTAGGACGCATGCATCATTGAAGTACCATACCTCCAAAGTGACTCGAAGCAGCTTTATTTTGGCCTGTCTGTAACAGGCCTTAGTCTCAAAAGTGTTGCTGGTCACTGTCAGCACACCCCCCCTCCCCCTTTAAATAAAATGCCAGGAATGATTGAAAGCTGAAATTGCATCACATGCAGAGAGAAGGAGCAAACTTACAAGTCCCAGAGGATGGCTGGAATGTGAGAGGTAAATTGCAGAGGAATTCAGTGGGCAGTTTCTTCATGTTAAATGTAGGGTGCTACAGTTAATAGATTTTGCACTCAAGAGTAGATGACTTAAGCATTTTCTGTTTTGGTCCACCATTCTCAGCTATTGTGTTCAAGCAGTTCATATTTGTAGAGGCAAGGTGCACCAATTTTGAATGTAAGAAACTCCATAACATTTTGAATCATAGAATTGGAAGGGATTGCAAGAGCCATCTAATCCAATCCCCTTCAGGTCAGGAATACACAGATAGACCATTGAACCTCTGTCAACCAGTTTCAAATCTATCTAACAGTAGCACTATCTAGCTTACATTTCTCCAGTTTGGCTGCAAGAACATAATGGGGAATCTTAACAGAAAGCCTTATTGAAATCAAGAGACATTATATAATAATAACAACAACAACAACTTTTATTTATATCCCACCTACTCTGATTAGGATTGAGGCAGTTTACAGTAAAAACAATCTGATACGTAATAAAACAACAGTATTCAATAACCCCAAATTCAACCCCCCTAAAATAACAATTAAATCAGTGATGGTGAACCTTTTACAGACTGAGTGCCTAAACTGCAACCCAGACCCCACTTATTTATTGCAAAGTGCCACGTCCCTCTGGCTTTCTAGTAAGAAACTCTGGCAAACTCTGTGCTAGGGCAACAGCATGTGTGCCCACAGAGAGGGCTCTGATTGCCACCTCTGGCATGCGTGCCATAGGTTCGCCATCACTGAATTAAATCATATATACATTAAAAAATACATTAAAATCAACAAAATGGAGGATCGGGTGTGGACTAGTCAGTGAGATGGGCTGGACGATGGTCAATGATCAATTCAGTTCAGTAGGTGACTGATATGCTATTCTGGAAAGGCCTGTTGGATGAGATCTGTCTTGACAGCTTTTTAAAAGCTGTCTAAGCTGGTAATATGACGGATCTCGTCTGACAGGCTGTTCCACAATCTGGGAACGGTTGCAGAAAAGGTCCTCTGGGATGCCACTGCCAATCTGGTCTTTACTGGCTTTAACAGATTCTTCCCAGAGGACCTGAGGGTGCGGGATGGATTGTATGGAAGAAGGCGATCTCTTAAATAGGTTAGACCCAAGCCATGAAGGGCTTTATAGGTCATTACCAACACCTGTCATGGCCAGCTACGAGGAGGACTCGGAGGATGATGAAGATGACTCGGCTCCTCAGGTGCAGTTGGAACCTGTGGCTGTGCCGGGCAGAGAAAGAGAGAGAGGTTTCTACCCCCTTTTGCAAGCCATATGCCTTAGGACAGGGGTAGGCAACCTGCGGCCCACGGGCCGAATGCGGCCTGGCAAGGCCTTGGGACCGGCCCCAGCCCGGTCCTGCCGCCGATTGCCACCGGGGCCTTTGGGGGGGACAATTGTCTATAGAAGCCTCAGAAACATGCATTTATATTAACATTAAAAAAATCAGCAAATTTTTTTCGCGTGTCCTCCCTTTTTTTTAAAAAAGTGTCTTCCATTTGAAAATTTTGTCCTTCATTTGTCCTGGTTTTTATTTTTTTATATTATATATATATATATATATATATATATATATACATATACACACACATATACATATATATTTATTTATTTATTTATTTATTGGCTTCAGCCCCCCAGTTGTCTGAGGGACAGCAACCCGGCCCCCGGCTCAAAAAGGTTGCCTACCCCGCCTTAGAAATGCTCTTGGTAAAGGGAAGTGTGTGTGTGTGTGCGCGTGCGCGCGTGCGTGCCAAGGTTTGTTTCCCCTTTTCCATGCTGAGACTATGACCCTTGGGAGAGTTCCAAAGAGGGAGATGTTGGGAGGGAAGTGGTGCTTTGTTTCCCCCTTTAGACCCTTTGTAACATGCCCCAGTGTTTGACCCTCAACTTATCCATGGGTCATATCAAAATCTATGATTTTGGCTCCAAAAACTGTCCTTGAATTATACATGAGTATATATGGCAATTTATATTAGTGTTTTTTTTGTGGGTTTTTTTGGGCCATGTTCTAGAAGGTTTTCTTCCTGATGTTTCGCCAGTGTCTGTGGCTGGCATCTTCTCTCTGAAGATGCCAGCCACAGATGCCGGCGAAACGTCAGGAAGAAAACCTTCTAGAGCATGGCCACATTGCCCAAACCCCCCCCACAAAAAGCATGGATGCTGGCCATGAAAGCCTTTGACTTCACAATTTGTATTAGCTTTAATAGCAGGAGGGTATACAGTTGGTTTACTAACAGCTTTGAGAGAATTCTCTCACTTGTTTCACCTCTACAGTATGCTGTTGAATTTTTCTTGATCTCAGGTCTTACATTTTCTTTAGTGGGTATTCATGTATGTTTTTTGTATAATATTATCAAGTCATATTTTGATTAATGGTTCCTCTCATTATATGAAATAACAAATTATGATAGTAACTTTGGGATTGCTTGGTGAAATTAATCACACACTATAGTGTGTAGTTAAGACTAATTTGCCAAAATCCTGAAGTTTATATGTGACTCCTAAAGCAGAGTAAAGGCAGATTGCAACAAGAATAGAACTAAACACAGTGTTCCTATAATAATCAATGCAGTATTTTCAGTCACCCAACAAAACGCAATCAATTGTATAAATAGCAGTTTTTAAAATTTAAGTTGGAGCAAGAATATTCTAGCTTTTTGATATATACCATTCTGCCATAATGTAAACAGTAAATCACTTATAATCAATGTAAATTACAGTGGTTTATTCTTTTCCCCATTTATACTTTACATATTCTATTTTGTCAAATTATAGAGAGGTTTGTACCCTGGTCTGTTTCATACTGTTCCCTATAGGTGGATCAAATGAATTCCCTGTAGTAAAGTCTTTTGAAGGGGGGAATAAGCTCTTTCTGCATAGGGAGATCTTCAAGTGTAAGATAGTCTTGTTAAGCAAATGCTACTACTTCTTTTTGAAGTGGTAAGAGTTGAAGATAGCATTTCAGTTGGACATAGTTTTTGGTTCAGTCTTCTGCTTTCTGCATACAAAGCAATTGCTATTAAATATTGCCCTACCTAATACTTTTTGAAATGTGGAGAAGAGCAATAAAGAATTGTAGTGAACTTGTTTAGCTCTTCATCTTCTTAACTTTTAACTTTTATACAGGATCTTCTGACAAACAAGCATTGAAATAAATATTAGACTTCTGATGATTGATGTAGATGTTATACAGTGCACCCGTGTTATACGTGGGCACGCCTTACGCAGCCTCCAGCATACGCTGGAAGCTGCGCCGGAAGAAGTCTTGGTGCGCCAGGAAGAAGTAATGGGGCAGTAAGAGTGCACTATGCTGCCTCAGAGTGTTGTGGTGACTCTTTTGGAGGTTTTTAAACAGAGGCTGGATGGCCATCTGTTGGCAGTGCTTGATTGTGTCTTCCTGCATGACAGGCATTTGGACTCGCTGGGCCTTGTGGTCTCTTACAGCTCTGCTTCTGTGAAATCTGTATTACTATGCCTCATACCACATTTGAGCAAAGGAAAGAGAGAGAATAACTTGCCTAAGGTCACAAAGTGCATTGCAGAGGGAAGACTGAAACCAGCATTTTTCTGATAACATGGCTCAGTTTCATAGCTGTGTTGCACCAGTTCTTCTTTATATTAATTATAGTTCAGTGTGTCTGAGTACCTAATAAACCGTGGAGCTGTGTTAGCTCTCCTGACATACCTTTTCTGTTCAGGGAAGTCTTGGAGATGAGATGCTGAGCAAGACAGATGCTTTATTATATAAAGTCTATAATATTTATTTACCTTATTATATTAACCAATTTAAACCCTTTATTGAACAGCATTTTTATTTTTATTTTAAAATTTAAGCAAATAGTTACAAAACATTGAAGTCAGATGACATTTCAAAGGAGGCATTTGGACAGAATAGCTTTTAAAGAGAAGTACTAGTTATATAAATACAAGCATATCTGCTCTTTTTCTTCAGAACTGTTGTTTAATTGCGCGCACGTGTGTAGATGAGTGGGTTTTCTTAATTGCTAGGTTTCAAAAACTGGTGAAATGAGAAGACCTTTGCAATCATTTTTACAATAAATACTTAGATGACTCTCTGAGCTTTTAGATATAACCATTTGAACATTCTTAATTAGTATTAGTATGGTGGTGGTATGAGTACAAGAAATATGAAGAATATAAAATGGCAGGTAAATGGATGAGGAGAGAATTCAACAGTCAAGGTGTCCTAAATTGACATTTTTTGCTCACCAATCAACATACAGTGGATCCTTGCTATCTGCTGGGATTTGATTGCAGGATCCCCCACCCCCACCGCCCCTGGCATGGATACCAAAGTCCATCAATACTCAAATCCTATTAAATACAACGGCATAATAAAATTGTGTCCCATATCCAAATTGACAAAATCAGGGTTTGTTTTTTCGGAATTTATACAGTGGGCCCTTCCCATGTAGGGGATCCGTTCTCAGAAACTCCCCCCCCCCCCCGTAAAAGAAATCCCACCTACGCTGTAACCTCATTAAAAATAATGGGGCTTGTGCCTGTGGTGTGACGTGGTGCGTGCTCCATAGGCGCACACCCCATTACTACTTCTTGGGTGCACCATGGATTTTTCCAGCACGGCTTTGGGCGTATACTAAAAGCTACATATATCGCGCCCGCGTATGACAGGGGCACACTGTTAATATTTTGAAGCTAGGGATGATTGAACCTGTGGATAAGGAATCTTTGGACATGGATGGTCGATTGTAGCTTTTTTGAGTTTGTTTTGTGTGCCCTCAATGATATTTGTCACATATATTGGTTACACCTCACCATTCGGCAACAATGTTCATACTGTTGTCTGGTTGGCAAATAAATTCTTAATTTGAAAATACAAACTTCAAACTGCCAGGGAGGGAGACTTCTAGGTTGCTTCATTAATTCTTGCTCTCCCATTTTTCAGTCTTCCCTCAGCTATTGGCATTCTGCGGCCTCTAAAATTATTCTTTTCTCACAGACTATTATTTTTTCCCTAAGGAGTTGTTTGTTTTTAATATACAAACCTTGGTTTCCTTTAGAATTTGCAGTTTCTACCTTCTTGTTCGCAGGTGCCACTACTTGGCCTTATAAAAATTTCTACTCAGAGAATCTGCTTATTATCAAAATATTATTTTGAAAAGTTGTAGAATACACCTTGAAACACTAAATGTGACTACTTCACTCTAGGTTTGGGAATAATACATTCCTTCAGATGTTGTGGATAGCAAGTTTCAGAAACCATAGCTAACATAGTCAGTGGTGAGGAAAGCTGGGTGTTTTGGTCCAAGAGCATCTTGGGTGACACATGGCTCCCTTACTCTAAAGCAGTGATTCCCAAAGTGGGCAGTACTCTCCCCCCCCCAACCGATGGTGCAAAAATCCAGTGAGGTGGTAGGGAAAAAGGGGGTGGCAAGAGGGATTTCAAAGTATTGGCATGCAAGAAAGACAAGGGGAACTAGCAGCCTTTAGGACAGTGGTTCCCAACCTTTCTAATGCCACAACCCTTTAATACAGTTCCTCATGTTATGGTGACCCAAACCCATGAAATTATTTTCATTGCTACTTCATAACTGTAATTAAATAGGTGTCTTAGGCGACCCCCATGAAAGGGTCATTCGACCCCCAAAGGGGTCCCGACCCACAGGTTGGGAACCACTGATTTAGGATCATGGTGGTGATGTGGGTTGCATGGAACTTCTCTTTCCCGGGTACTTTAAAACTCCCACATAGCCTTGCTGATTGCTTCATGAAGTGGTGTCTCCCATCCTTTTCTTGCCTGTGCAAGCTTACTCGCCTAGCTACATCTTTTCCCAGCAGAGAAGGGGCCGAGCATCCTGATCTTGGGTAGCTCCGCCTGCAAAGGCTCCTATAGGCAGGAATTCAAAAACAAAGGCCAGGGGCTTGACCCCACCTCATGGGCGGAGCGACCCCCGGTAACCTCAGTCCTCTTCCTGCCTAGCTCCTGGTAGGACGCGTTTTTCTGGATACCTGCGAGATCCACAACTATCCTATTCTTCATCTTGGCTCCCCGGACTTGCCTGGCTTGATTCTCTCTTTCTTCCATCCCTGAATTTTTCCTTTTTTTAAAAAAAAACCTTGCCCTTCCTTGCCTGCCTTCTCTCTCTCTCTCTCTCTCTCTCTCTCTCTCTCTCTCTCCTTCCTCCCCCCAACCATGGTGGATGAGGAAGAGGCCGGGTCAGCGGGCGAGCTTGCTTCCACTCAGCCCGGGCAAGCCCCGGCTTTGCCGGATGCGCGCCCAGAGGCCCACTCCACAGACGACAACCAAGGAGTGGAAGCGTGGCCGCAGTGGGAGGAGGGCGCCCCCTCACAACCCACTGCCAGGGCCAGGGCCTCCCAACCGACCCGGGCAGGGTTGGAGCCAGGAGAGCCATCGATGGCGCACGAGGCTAAAGAGCCGGCGTTCAGAAAATCAAACCTTGATTTTCCATTTTTTATAAGGGACACCATGTGTTATGCCATTATATTTAATGGGACTTGAGCATCCACAGATTTTGTTATCCAAGGGGGATCTTGGAACCAAACCCCAGGGTATAACAAGTGTCCACTGTAGTAGTGGCAGTGATGGTTGAGAAACTCTGGCAAGGCTTGAACACAGGCAACACTTCTATGACTTAGAGTGGTGCCATTTTTGTACATACTGATTGAGTGAACCAAGGAATTACAGCACTTGGTGGCAGGGGAGAAGTGGTAGCAAGAAGGAGCTTTCAAATTTGGGATGCTGCTTAAGCTTTGTGAGCTTTACTGGCACTTGGCTGATAGGTTGGAGCTGTACTGCTGCTCCTGCTTTCTATTGTCAGACAAGCTGAGAGAAAAGGTAGCATAAGAAAGAATGCTGGGGGGAAGGAGGAAGGGATGACTTGAAGCTGCATTGGAAGAAGGGGGAAGAGTATCTGGGGTCTATTCTTGGAGAGAATTCTTCACATTGGAATGATTCCTGTAGTTCTCTCCCTTTCCTTGTCCACACCAGTCTCCGGTCCAGAGCATGTGGCCTCTGTAATCTCACTAGGCACACACACTGGCTGTACCCCTCTCCACCCTGGGAAAGGATTGAGAGGCCTTTCTTGCTGAGAAGAAAAGTGGGAAGCTGGCTACACTCTTCTCCATCCCAGTGCAGAAGGATTTAGAGTCCTTCATTATTGGAGAGAAGTTTCTTCCTTAGCACCCAGTCACCTTTGGAGGAGCAACTGAGCAGCCAGTCAAGCAGTGACCGGGAAGCCTTTTGCTCACACTAGGCCAAAGCAGTTGTGGCAAAGGCTGGCATAGGTGACAAGATTCTCAGTTGCTGCTCAACCAGCTGCTCAGTTGCTCCTCCCTGGGTGACCAGATGCAAAGGAAGCAGTGACCAAGTAGCAACAGAGAAGCCTTTTACCAGTGTCAGTCTTTATTGCAAGGACCTTGGGTCACTGTGGCCAGTCACTGATCAGCTGGCTGCTTGGTTACTGCTCCCAAAATGACTGGGTGCAAATGGGGCAGCCACCGAGATTGGTTGTTTTGAATTTGCAGTAGAACAGTAGACCTAATATAAAGGAATAGCCATTGGGGGCTGCTAGGGTTGTTGCCTTGGAGGAAAGTGGGGGGGGGGGGCAGTAGCCTGAAAAAGTTTGGAGACCATTGCTCTAAAGAATAACATGTCATGAATTTAGTTTACTCAGGCCTGAAGCAGATGGGCCAAAGGACCACGCCGGCCCTGATTGTGTGTCCACTGCATGATGCAGGCCACCACCAAATCTTGAACCAGACTGCAGGAAGGAGCGGATTATACCCGCTGCTTTTGGCCCAGTTCTTATTGCTTGCTGCAGCCTCTGTGCGACTTCTGGGCATGTGTTATCTAAACGCCATGCCTCCAGCGTGGCCTAGTTGGCACTTTTTGCCTGTGTGTTTTGGGCCCCAGTCATATTTAGGCTTTTGCTGCTTAAGTTATTTTTGAATTCTCTCCATAGTATACAGAGTCTTTGGCAGGAATAGAGGGGATGATTCTTATAGTCTTAAAACAGTGGGGTTGCTTTTAAAATGCGTTGAGAGAAAAGGAAAATGCATAGGAAGGTATTTATATTGGCTGCCTCTTTTTTAGTATGTGCTAACTAAATTTGCCAAGTTGCTGATGTATGAAGCCACAGAGGTGCTCTTAGAAGGTCTGACAGTGCGAAAAACCATCTTATATCCTAGTATTTAACTTACTTTGCTGTTTTTAATTCCAATATTGCATTACCATTCTGGTGACAGTGTTTTGAGTGAAAAGAAGATTAGAGAGGAAAACATATTTTTTAAAAAGTGTAAATGGGGTTTCCAGGTCCCTTTTTCCTGTTTTCAGAAACAGCTTAAGTTTATAGTCTTTCCATAATAGGGATCAGAACAGTGGCAGTTGCAAAGTTCTTTCCACAGGTATTAATATCTGAAAGGCAGAAAATCTGTTGAAATCACAATAGAGAGCAGTGTTGAACAGATGGCAAGTAATACCTCTTATAGTAAAGGAAAAGAGAGGAAAAAGGCACAGGCTAATTTTGTAAGGTAAGTCCACCACATCTTTCATTAATTTTCATCACTTGGGATTGATGGACAATCTGGAGGATGTTAATGTGTGACTCTCATAGTATGTGGGGAAGGATAATAGAAGTTGCAGTTTCTTCACTAATTATGCTTTAGATGCCATTTGTGGCAATTTTCATGTTGTCTAGACCGGTCACACAGTGCTTGCTTCATGAGTCAGTGCTCCTTTGTTGTAGATCTGGGCAGTGCAAACTGAAGTGAACTTAGTAGCGGGAATTGTGGGCATTCATGGTGGAGTATCAAACTTGATGAGAACTAGATGAAAGTTTTCAGGGGTGAGAATGCACAAATAAAGCTTGTTACTTTGATCTTTTTCTTGTCCTCCTCCCATTGCCAAATATGCATTCCTGTTCATAACAATTACAACACCCAGCACTTGGTATGTGTATGTTCCTGAATTTTCTCTTTTATTGCTGAGACGTATTCATAATTATGGGTGCTGTTGTAAATGTTTAGAGACACAAATAACAAGGTGCTTCTCTTTTGTGCTATACCAGGGCTTTATGTGCTGAAAATACTGAAGGCAATTAAAATTGTGTGCCTGGAAAACAGTAAATATTACATCGTGTATGCATTACATGAACTGAACAAAGCAGTGCCATCTGCCATATCCTTGTGTTGAGGTTCAGTCATTTTTGTCTAATTCTGCTCCAATTTTTATTTCTTGTTTTAGAGAAGAAAACATTATTTCAAAAACCTACTCCCAATTAATTGTGACCATAGTCCAATTGGGTACTTATGCTGCAGAAGAATCATGTCAGAAGCTTGAGGAAGAAATAGCTTTTGTCCTTATGTATCATCTGAAGCAAGACTTCTTCTTGCCCCTCCCTGTGGTGACATCAGAAACTCTGCTTTGGAGGACTTCCCATCCTTCTGGAGTAGTAGTTAAAGGTGTACAGGGGGTTTCATGTGTGAAGGAAAATCACCACTTCCCGTATCTGCCTTCTATTAGCATAAGCATCCAATTGAATCCTTGCTAGCTAAACTTTATTAAGCTACTCCTGGCTTTTGAAATTTCAGCAAGCATACCATCATATTCATAAGAACTAGAAACATACACCTTTGTTAATATTTTCAATTAAATTCTTCACTCACTAATACAACTTCCATTTTTTTCTATGCTTCTGCAAAGTCATGGAATACAGGCCTGACTACATTTGATTTATCTTCTGTCTTCTGTTTCTAAGGCCATGTATAATGTAGGAGAAGGCAAAGTGCAATTTTGTGATACGTGCAGTCCCCTGAGTTCTTCTGCTGAGGCCACTATGTGCTTCCAAGACTTTTTGTGTTGGTTTGTTTTTTAAATTGACCTCATGGTCTTAAAATTTGGGGGCAAACTGCTAGACTCACTATAATCAGAAGGAAAATGAACAGGATGTAATAGTGAAGATCAACCAGTTTATTTCAGTATTAAAAGCAATACGAATTTGGTAGACCAGGAGAGTGCTATAGTTGTAGTATATCTGGATTTCAGTAAAGCTTTTGACAAGATTACCCCGTGATATTCTTGCAGACAAGCTGGTACAGTAAATTTAGTGGGCTTTTACAGTGTTATAGTTAGGTGGATTTGTAATTGGCTTAACAACAGAACCTGGAGAGTATTCCCCTATGGTTACTCTTCATCCTGGAGGGAAGTGACTGATGGGGTCCCTTAATGTTCTGTCCTTGGCCTGGTGTTGTTTAACATCTTTATAAACGACTTAGATATGGAATAGAATGTATGCTTATCAAATTTGCAGACGACACCAAATTACTGGGAGTAGCTAATATCCCAGAGGAGAGATCAGAATTCAAAATGGCCTTGAGAAATTGAAGAACTGGCCAAAAAGTAACAAAATGAATTTCAACAGAGATAAATGTAAAGTAATACGTCTGGGCAGGAAAAATGAACAATGTAAGATTGAAAGCAGTACGTATGAAAAGGATCTAGGAATCTTAGTAGACCACAAGTTAAATATGAGTCAAGAGTATGATACTGCATCCAAAAAAGCCAGTGCAGTCCTGAGTTGCATGAACATGAGTATAATATGCAGATCAAGAGAAGTAGTAGTCCCATTCTATTCTGCTTTGGTCAGATATTTCAAGAAGGATATTGGCAAGTTGGAAATATGTCCAAAGAAGAGTGATCAAGTTGATCAAAGGTCTGGAAACCAAGCCGTATGACTTAGGGAGCTGAGCATGTTTAGCCTGGAGAAGGGAAGACTGAGAGGTGACATGATTGTTATCTTTAAATATCTGAAGGGATGTCATGTATAAGATGGAGCTAGCTTGTTTTCTGCTGCTGCAGAGACTAGAACATGAGCCAGTGGATTCAAATTACAAAAAGATTCTGTCTAAACATTGGGAAGAATTTTTTTTTAACTGTAAGAGCTTTTCAGCAATGGAACAGACTGCCTTGGAAGGTAATTGAATCTCCATCTTTGGGTGTTTTTAAGGAGAGGATAGATGGGCAACTTTTTGGAGTGCTATAATTCTGTATACCTGCATGAAAGGGGGTTGGACAAGATGGAACTTATGGTCCCTTACATCTCTAAGATTCTGTCATTGGATAGAATCCAATAGATCTCAAAATGACTTGGTATTCCTGTCCCCTGCTTTTGAACAACTCCGGTTTAATGGATAAAAAATGCAAGCTTTAGAGCAGATTAAAATTCTGCTTTTTGCTTGCAGATTTCTGGTGGGAAACATTTTTGAAAAAGCAACTTGTTCAACATATTTCTATAGTTTTAGACTTTTAACTAGTAATTAGACTTGGCAGACTAAAGAGAACAGAACAATAAAGCAAGACCAGATTTCTTAAAGACTGTTGGGAACACTCTTAATGCCATAGGTCATTGCTTTTTTGATTCTAGAAGCATCTTCATTATTGAATCCATTTATCATGCTGTTATGTTGTGTTCTTTATTGCACCTTGACCCCTCAGCCCTGAACAAATTTATTTAAGCTAATAAAACGTTGGTGTTAAAACATTTGGTGTTAGCTTCAGGCATGGACATTCTGTGTAACCCTCTGGAGTATTGTATAGGGATATTGTCCTTCTGAATCATGCAGCTTGGTTCTTTTCTTGTTGCACCCCTGGATCTTTTTTGCATTAATATGTCCAATTTCCACTGTGTTTTTGTCTCTTGATATTTTCACAGGGCTCTTAATGCAAGTGAAAGTGCAGAGGTTTAAAATCAATTTTGGCAACCTCTCTTCAGGCTGATTAAAGAAAACATCAGGAATGCACTGAGGGTTTCCTCTGAATGCAGGGCAGCTAGGGTTTGGCTGGTGTCTCTTGTGCCTTCCCCCAAGAAGCATGCATTTCTCCCTAATTCTGTGGCTTCTCTGAAGAACTCTGAACACCTAGAAGTGCTATTAAACCTTTTCTGAATCCAGCCCTTTAGCTTATTGAAAAGGGAGAAGAATTGCCTTCTGGTGTGCTGCTTCCATGGAGTAGAGTGACAAGAACCACTTGCTTATAAGTAATAAGAAGATTTCAGACTAGCCTTTGATATGATCCTTTTGTATTTGTGGGGATTTTGTGTATGGGGGGAGGGAGTACTGTACATAGTACATATTTGGATATTTCCTGAAATACTTGAATGTTTTTCAAATATATACCGCCTCATTCCACACATGGAAGTACTGTTATTCAGGAACATTTTACTACTTCTTAAGTCTGATGATTGTACAAACCATCCCTCAGAGGCCAAGGATAAGTGGGGTTTATTTTAGTAGCATGTTGCATACATTTTTAATGACGTTTTATAAATGTTGCCCACTTCAAGCCCTCAGGGATAAGTTGGGTTATAAATCTAAATAAATAATAGGCTGTATCTTGAAGACTGTTAAGAAAATGAATCTTCAATGGAATATGTCTAGTGAAAACTTCTTCAGGATTATTTTGCATTTAGCTGTATAATAGCTGAGTGTTGAACTAAGAATGTTCTAGACTGGAGCACTTGTTAAAAATTCCATTGATTTTTCTGTGTAAACTGGAGAATGAATTAACCTGAAAAAAGATGTAAGATGCCCTTATAATTGAGAATACAACTTCCTTCATCATCCTACTTGATCACAGACCTTTGGATGAGGCAAAGATCTGTGGTTCCCATAGATCATGGGCCTTTAGTTTGGCAACTTCTGTCCTACTGAATATCCTTCCAGCTATGACTAGGCATCTTGACATTTCTATGGATACATAGGAGGATATCACACGACTGAAATTGGAAGTATAATCCAGTGTCATCCTGAACGCAATCATGCGTATTCACGTTATTGCGCGAAAGGTTACCACACATTATCACTGGCAGTCCAAACGCACTCTGAACGCAATCATGTGTCAATCCACAGTTGAGTAAATTCGGTGAACTAGCGAAGTCACAAACCCTACTCCTAGGCAATTTTGCACTCAGTGTGCAATTGTTAGGTGTGATGTGCATGTCTCCGTTGGTTCTGGTCCCCCCTCCCCCAATCTGGAATTTTGCTTCTGCTTGTCATTCAGCATTTCTGAGAGGGGGCTGCTGCCTGCTAATTAAGAAGCATGGACCGGGAGCTATTGGATAACCATTATATTCATGTTTTAAGGTGACAAAAGTGAATATATGCTCATTTTAATGTGAATAGAGCATGTTCTTTCAACCATTCTTCCTGGCACCCCTCCAACCTCTTTTGTAAATTGGGGATTTCTTGGTTCCTCTCTTTCACTCACCTAAATATGCTATGCTCCAGTTATCTGGAGTCTCACTGAGCCTGTGCAAGGGTGCCAATTCGCAGTTAAGAACCCACAGATGTGATGGCTTACTTTGCACAGAATCTGGGTTGCATTTGGGGAGGCCATTACTGTGAATTTAAGGTGTGATAAGTAATCACATAATTGTGTGAATTTTCGAATTGACCTCGCTATCTTCTCTTTCAAAATTGAGAGCCTCCTGTCCTGTTTGATAAACTCGATAAACACGCATGGAAAGTTAGTGTATTAGTAATCTGGACTATCAAGAGGCTGAAGGAGAGGTGGCTTGTTTGGCTGGAGAATTGGGGTGGGAGAGGATGAGGAGGGAGAGATAAACAAGTTCCGGAAGGGGAGACAAAGGGAGTATGGCAAGTCTGAGATGAAACAAAGAATCTTGATGGTGAAGTCGAAGGCTTTCATGGCCTGCATAGTTTTTTGTGGGTTTTTTGGGCTATGTGGCCATGTTCTAGCAGAGTTTCTTCCTGACATTTCACCAGCATCTGAAGATGCCAGCCACAGATGCTGGTGAAATGTCAGGAAGAAACTCTGCTAGAACATGGCCATATAGCCCGAAAAACCCACAAAAAGCTAATCTTGATGGTGTTTTAACCAGAGCTTTAGGATGCTTAAATAGTTCCTCCTTTCATATTTCAGTTGCTCTTATTCTGGCCACTAGAGGAGAGCAGAGCAGCCAAGAATTGATCCCTCATGTTTGGGTAGCATTGCCTGGTGACAGCTCCTCCCTCCATATCCTAACTGCCATTGTTTTGGCCTTCCAAGGTGAAAAGAGGAGACTGCATCAGCTGAACTTAATTTCTTCCTCCACTGCATTCCCTTCTCCTTTTGTGTTCTGTCCAACTGGATTATAAGACTGAGGGCAGAGAGCTTCCAAATTAACTTTTGCAAGCCACTCTGGGAGCCTTTTTGATTGACAGATGGGGTATAAATACAGTACTTTAAATAAACACATATTAAATACATACTTAGAGATCAGAGACTGCACTGAGAAGAGAGAAGGTTTAGAAACATGGATAACTGTGTCTCAGGACTCTGAGAAGAAGAGGAACAGCAGACATAGCAGAGATTTGGGCTTCAGGGTTTAGATTCTGATGTTGTTAAATACTTTTTCTTCCTGGGGTGAGAACCAAGAAAATATCCTGTATTTTGAGTGTGTAGCGAACAGGCAGTACCCAAGAATCAAAGTTCTGCCCCCCACTACCAAAAAAAAAAAAAAAAAAAAAAAAAAAAAACATAAAAATAAAAAAAAAATAAAAAGGAAAGGGAAGATTAACAATGTTTTTGTTTATTGTTCCCCTGAAGTCACTTAATTTGGAAAAGTCTTCGCCGTAATTTTGGACAAAGAAAAGGAAGGCCACAGGAAACCCACTTATTGATAATAATACAGGGCATTAATTTAGTAGTTATTCCTGTCCTTTGGATCTGTGAAGGTAGCTAGAAAAAAAGATGAGATGGAAAGAAAGAGGTTTCCCCACTTGGTTCTTTTTGCATTAAAGACTGATGTTCCTTTTGAGGGAAAGCATTGTACAATTGGCCCTCCCTATGCACAGATTCTTTTCCCACTGATTCAAGCATCCATGGCTTTGAAAATATTAAAAAAAAATCCCAAAAGAAAATTTTGGTTTTGCCATTTATATAAAGGGCACCATACAATTGTATTTAATGAGACTTGAGCCTGCATGGATTTTGGTATCCACAGGGGGTTGTGGAACCAAACCCAGGGGATACCAAGGTCCCACTGTAATTTTCTGAAGCAATTATCATTGGCTTATATGACCAAGTCTCAATTTGCTAATTAAAATTAAAGATGATGAGAAGCTGCTAATTTTTCTGTATAGCCCATCCTTACTCTGATTGGGGTGTTATTCTCATAACTTCATTAGCTAGGCAAAAATTAACATCCAGTCTGGATAAAACGTATGTCTACTTCAGAAGAAAGCGTATTTTGAAGGCCAAGCTGTATTTGCTACTTCACAATATAAACAATCGGTTCTTTGAATTGTAATAAAAGCTTTGGTTGACAATATGATTGTTTGAAAAATTTAGAACACTCCACGTGACACTAACTTATTTTCATCTTATTTCTGTTGTAGTACGTGTTAATTCTGGCTCAAAATATTATTTGTTATTTTTGGAAGCATAAATAGTGCTAGGTAACGTAAACTATTTGCCTATCCTGTAAACTGAGGTCTGCTATGTATATGATTATTTTTCTATCCTGAAAGCAGTACAGTACTGTACAAGAAAAAACAAAAACCCTTGGAAACAATGTGCTATAAGTCTCACGCAGTAATTCCATGTGCATTCACTTTACTGCTTCCATGTGATGTCCATGCAGGGAAGTAGACGGGCAGTTGTATCCAACTGTGTATGCATGGGCAAAGTGATGAATGTGTGATTCCCAAGTATGCCAGTCCATGTGTTATATTCAAGTTTCTCTTAAAAAATGTGTGCAGGAAATGTTAACATTTGAAATAAGCCTGAGAGAAAATAGTATCTGAGAAATAGATAACCCCCTGCTTTAGCTTTAATTTCTGATTTGTGTGTGTCATAGGGTGATTCCCCCCTCCTGTCAGTTCCCTTCTGTTGCAGGTGATAGAGGGAAATGCTTCTACTGAGGTGCAGGCGCGTGTGAAGACTGGGTCACAAAGATTTAATTTTTAGGCATATTATATTATATTTATTGTATTGTAATATAATATAAAACAATACAGTGGTACCTCGGGATACGAAATGCGCGGGTTACGAAATTTCCGGGTTACGAAAAAAATCCATTCAAAAAAACTGTTCCGGCTTACGAACGTTTTTTCGGGTTACGAAAAATTTTTTGGTGCTTTTCGGCGCTATTTCACACGAAATCGCGGCTTTTCCCCATTAGCGCCTATGGGTTTTCGGCTTGCGAAGGCTTTTCGGGTTACGAAAGCGGCGGCGGAACGAATTAATTTCGTAACCCGAGGTACCACTGTATGTGCAATAATGAAAAAGGGTGCCATTTAACTAATGTCAAAGTACAGTGGAGTTTTGCTATTCTTACATGACAATAAAGCATATGAAGCCAAAACAAACAAACAAACAACAATTTGCAAGTTCTTCTAACTTTAAATGGAAGACGTAGCTGGACATAAGGATGATTATAACTTAATTTTGCCAATTAAAGGATATGTTTTCTTCTTTAGGAGGCTTTTGGAGTCATCACTCATTTCACTATCACGTTATGATGGTGCAGGATCCCGGGAGCATCCAATCTATCCTGATCCCGCTAGGTAAGGACAAATTAAGTCACTGATAGTCTTGTACATTTGTATGAACCTCCCTTCTGATGTAGAATAGATGACATGCCTTCTAGTTTTCTTCACACCATGTCAACTTTAAGAAAAAGGGAGTATGTAGATAGATAGAAGAAGAAGCAGCACTGAAATGATTTCATTTTGTCAGTTCCTTGTTTTTAGAACTCACCAAAGCCCTATGCCAAATTACATCTCTTCCTTCAAAAGCCACTTTTCCTGTAAAGTTTTCGGCCCATCCCCTTCATCTTCATCCCCATCTGAAATGAAATGTATTTCATGTATGTGTAATAGCGTTTTATCATAATCATTCCTTTTTAACTTTAGCCTTCCTTCCCTTTTGTCTTGTGTGTGAATATAAATATGTGTTCATTTCAACAGAGCTGCATCTGCATGTGTTGCTTATGCTTACTCTGGGGGCCCCAAAACCCACTACAGTAATAATCCAGTTTGAGACTGCTTTAACTGCCTTGGCTCAGTGCTATATGATCCTGGGAACTGTAGTTTACTGAGGCACCAGAGGCCTCTGACAGAGAAGGCTCAATGTCTCAAAACTACATTTCCCAAAATTCTGTAGCATTGAGCTAGGACAGTTAAAGAGGTCTCAAACGGGATTATTTCTGAAGTGTGTTTTGGGTCTATGTCACTGTTGAGAAAATGGGTTTAAGGGTTTACTTTACATACCAAGAATTTTGGGACCTAGGCTATACAATTTCTGATTTAGATAGCACCAGAGATAGAGAGAAAGTGTTTTCAGAGCAAAACACAGACTACTTGACCTTTCTAGGTAATATTGAAGAAGATAATGAAATCAGAAGCTTAGAATATAATTTTGCTAAATGTGGATATTGTGAATCTGCTTTATTAATAGTAGGTATTGAATTATGCTAATAACAATAAGATGTTGATGTCTTGGATTTGAGTAAGAGGGAGGAATTCAGAATTCAGTAAGGGCTAACACAGACCAGCTCTAAAAGCTGGCCTTCTGATGGCTTGGGGGTATAGACGCCACCCCCCCAAGATGTCTTGAAGCCACCCAGTCAATCACATGGCAGTGGCTTCAAGGTGTCTTAGGGCTATGGTGTTTAGACACCACACACTTAGAAGCCACCTTGGAGCTGCAATGGGGCGCCTTAAACCTGGCCCAAATAGGAATGGATCTTTTCTGCTTGTATTTGGGCTGGATTCCTGGTAGATTGGGGCTGTGGCATGTATAATAATCTTTAAATGCAATAATTAAACTACACTGATGGCAAGTCCTTTTGAAAAACACAAATTCACAAAGAGGCTATTGTAATTTGGAAAAGCTAAAGTTTATGAATGTGGATACACACACAAAATCTCTACCTACATATAGACTAGCAAGGTAGGGAAAGATGGATGGATTATTTCTGAAATGGCTACTTTCTTTGAAAACTTCTGTGCGGTTGATATAAACTCCCTTCAAAGAAAATGACAGCAGTAATGACCACTTTTGGACATGATGAGAACTTTTTTAAAAACTAACTATTGATGGAAACAAGTTAGAGAACGTTAGGAAATATCTCTGGTGAAAGATGGGCATAACAAGAAAACAAAATTTCTGACAATTATTTCTGAAATGTCATTAATAATAATAATAATAATAATAATAATAATAATAATAATAATAATTTTTATTTATATTTCCTGCCTTTCCCTGCAGATCTAGGCAGGATTACAGCAATAGAAACAACACTACAAGATAAAAAATTACATATAAAATACACTCAATAAAACAGTAAAACCCCTATCAATACAATACATAGACTAAATCATCATTTAAAATACATATCTTTACAAATAGAGGTGGGGTATTTCTAACTCTCTTATAGCAGATTGGGTGGATAGGCCTGCTGGAAGAGATAGGTCAGAGATTAAAAAAAATTATTTGCAACACACAAAGGTACTTAAAAGATGCAGTTCTTTCAGCATTTTATAATTAAATACAAGTTTACTGCTGGGGGGAAGGTGGCTAGATTTAATCAGGCTCACAGATTTTCTGCATCCAGCCCAATGAAGGTCTGGCAGAGGCCCTGCCACTCCACCTCCAACCCCAGGCTTGGTTACAAATAAATGAATGAATGAATGAATGAATAAATAAATAAATAAATAAAAATATTGTATGCTAGAAAAGCGATATATTACTTAGGATCTTAATTGCATGCTAAACAATAAACCATTTAATTAAGTCTTCTCCATATTTGAATAGAATTTTCTGTCTCTTCACAACTCTCAAAGATGCTTGATTTATATCTTGCTTCTGAAAACATCTGTTGATAAGATTATGAGTTAGTTTGACTGTCTGTTACTCAAAGTCAAATATAAGTAACCATTTCTTTTGCGAATATTGTGACTTGCCTGTTAGGCAAAACATAAGAACTTTGCTGGATCAGATTTTTAAAAAATGTGGTCTATTTAAAACAAACAAACAAACAAACGCTAAAACAAAATTCTTTTATTATCTATAGAAAAGATGTATTCAAATACTCATCAGTATGTCATAATCAAATGAGGTAAGTTAGAGAAGTAGGAAAGATGTCTCTATTTTGGCTACAGATTTAAATAGTGAAGTTGCAGTTCTACATGTTCTTAACAAAGAAGCATGTCCCATTTTATTTAGTGAGTTTTGCTTCTGAGCTAACAGTGACCTTTCATGTTCTCAGGTTGTCTCCTGCTGCTTATTATGCCCAGAGAATGATCCAGTATCTTTCACGCAGAGATAGTATTCGCCAGCGCTCCATGCGATATCAGCAGAATCGTCTCCGCTCTTCCTCATCTTCTGCTTCCACCTCTGAGAATGCAGGTCCCGCTGTAGAAGGAAATGATCTAGAGTTTGAAGACTTTGAGTAAGTTCTTCCTACACAGAGCCTGTTCAAAGACTCTTTTCTCTTCTTTCAAGGTGTCTTGGATATACTTCAAAGATAATAATTTGTACCTCACAAAATGTAAAAGATTAATATTCTGTTATTTTTATATTTATAAATCTTTACACTGACCTCTTACCGCTGACTTTTTAAAGTGTTAGAAATAATTTAACAGCTTAATTTGACCTTAATGTGACAAAATTGATGACA
Organism: Sceloporus undulatus; assembly: GCF_019175285.1. Classification (NCBI taxonomy): domain Eukaryota; kingdom Metazoa; phylum Chordata; class Lepidosauria; order Squamata; family Phrynosomatidae; genus Sceloporus; species Sceloporus undulatus. The sequence goes on along the minus strand of NC_056522.1, from coordinate 308,617,062 downwards.
AATTAAGTACATTTAATGTATCTGCTTTGAGATTAGTATCAGTCATCAGGGTCACTGTATGGTAGTTTTATTTGTGTATGTGTGTTTGTGTACTTTATTAGCCAGTGCTTCCATCCAGTCTCTGTTATGTTATTAAGAGTGGAGAGCACTTTTGAGGACAATCTTTTCTTTTTCTTTTTCTTTTCTTTGTCTTTTTGCTAAACCAACATTGTGGATTGAGGTGCACAGGTAGATCTGCATTTATTGATAGATCTGTGGATTTCATTAGCCCAGCCTGTTGGCGAAAGCATAATTTCTAAAACAGAAATCCAGGAACATGTGGAAATACTGTCAACTCTATGCAGTTCTAGTACTCAGAACAAATTTCTGGGTTCAGATTTCTTTAATCCTAATTATATGTCTTTTATACCACTTGCTAGTTTGTGGATCCTGGGGTTCTAATAAAAAACAAAGTAGATCCTGCAAATCTTAATTGTGCAGTTGATTACACAGTTGTCCCTCCATTTTCACTGACTTTGAATCCACGGTCTCGGTCCTTCACGGACAGGCAAGCAGGAAGGATTTAAAAGGTGTTCACACAGAGTTACACGTGGGAGCATGTGGCCATTCAAGCCAATGGGGCTTGAATATTTGTGAATTCCCATTTTTGTGGGGGGAGGGATCTGGAATGGATCCCCCGGAAAAATGGAGGGATGACTGTAGTGTGTAAATAGGGAATTGAAAGGAAAGAGTATGACTTACTCAGAATAGAAAACTTATGATTGAGCAGAGTGGTTTCATATTTCTTGGTCCAGTGCTGTAACAATGAATGTAATCTGACTTTGTGTGTGTTTGTGTGTCTTCCAACTCTATGATTCTATAATCCAAGTAGCCTGTCAAATTTATGGCAACCTCATCAATTTCATAGGGTTTTCTTAGACAAAGAGGTGGTTTTACCAGTTCTTTCCTCTGAGATATAGCCAACAGCACCGGGTATTTGTTGGTGGTCTCCCATCCAAGTACTAATAAGGGCTGACGTTAATTTCCAAAATCAGACATGATCTGGTGCCTTTAGAATATCTGGGCCTTCTTAAGATGACTTCATGCTGGGTACAAAGTACAGTGAGCCCGCACCATACATGGGCTTCTCTTCAGAACAATATAATAATTGGTATGTTCACACATGGCACATGCGCCATGTGGCGCTGCATGCACACACTCATTATTTTCAATGGGGCGTGAACATACGTGGTTTTGCCCTTATGTGGGGTGGGTGGTGGTGGTTTCTGGAACGGATCCCTTGCGTAAGGGAAGGGAGGACTGTATGAGTAAACCCTGCAGTCAGCAGTATAATAGTACAGTAATCCTGTGTTATTAGGTATTCTGCCTGGTTTAGTCTGTTACTCTGTGTCTTGCAAACTGATTTGTCCTGAGTACTTTTCAGATGAACAGTGAATATCTGCAGTTATTTTCCATAATCTAATATGATATAGCTTTAATCTAATATTCTGTGGTACCTGATGACCTGTTGGTTAGTTTTATTTTCTAACCATCTGTTTTTGAACATTCCTTTTAGTTCATTCAATTTTTGAGCAGATTTTAGATAACCATCTACATTGTTTTCCCTCAGAAACCAGTCTGTCATTTTCTGTTATTGTGGGTCTTCATCTGATCTTTAATCTGCTTGTCTGGGTTAAATTTTTGTCATTGCTCAAACTCCAGTGTCTGTCTGGAATTAGGGACATGGAGAACTCCATCACACTCTGCTTATTCTGTATTGTTGCCAGTAGGGGTAGAAATATGACTCCTTTATGCCCTTAAATGTTAGTTGCACACCTTTTGTGAGCCAGGTAGTCTGAATTTGTCTCCTTCTGGAACAGCAGAAAATAATCTTCTAAAAGAGAGTTGATGGTGGAGGCAGAACCCTTGTTCTTTCATGCTCCAGCAATTAACTACTTGGAAGCATAAGGGAATGAATGTGTCTTCCTTTTTCATTCTGGTTTTGTTTGTGTAAGATGTAAATGAAGGCAGAGGTGTAGAAGCATCAGCCGCCTAATAGCTTTCCCCAAGCAGCACCACAGGCTGCAGAAGTAGGAGTGAGGCAGCCTGCTGGGGCCTATTGAGATGTGGAAAGCTCAGCAAGAGCAACCCTCAGTTATTTCCATTACTGCCTCCTATTCATCCTCTTGAGAAGGGGTTCGGCTGCTAAAAAGAAATGGTACATTCTTCATTCACAAAGCTAGGCAGATACCTGTGGAGAAATGTGTTCCCCTGCAGATAATATTCACACAGGGAAGAGGTCCATTCAGGAAAGCGATTCAGTCAGCCATGCTAAGACCAGAGTTTTATTTCATGCTGAGTGGGGAAAGAAGTGTGTTTCTGTCCTATGCCCTAGCTGTGCTTTTTGGTAACAAATGTTCCATTGTGATCTTAGCCCTTCTGTGCATTTGAGGTATTCTCTCCATTCTGTGCAGTTATCTTCCTTGGCTGGTAGAGAGCCTTTGAGGTGGAACCTTTCCCTACTAATATTTCACAATGAATTTTTTTTTTGGCTGAATGTCTTGGTTCATCCCTTTCTTTGCTTTTGCACTTTTTTGTAGTTTTAAAAGATCAAATTATATAACTTTTAAAAAGCCCACACTGCCTTTCTTGGTTGGGAAGGTGAGGCTTTTATCTTTCCCAGACCAGAAAGGGTAAGGTTCCTTCCTTTTCTATGCTCTGTATTGTTTTATTACATAAGGATATAAGTATACTAGAGGCAAAGGATTGTATGTCATTATTTGACAAGAATAATGTATACGGTCTCCCTTAAATAGTAGTTTGTGTTGTTCCTGGTGTTTGAGGAAATGACTTCTAGACTTTAAACTTCATGTGTGCCTAGTCAGGATAACAGAGACTTTGTGACTTAATTTAAATATCTGGATATTTAGTCAAAATCCACAAAAATGTGATACCTTTATTATACCAGCCAAAATTCACAACATACATGATGTAGGCTTTTGAAGCTCCACTGGTTTCTTCATCAAGCAGGGTGTTAAAAATAGGAGAAAGGAAAATATGAGAATGTTAAGAGTTGCAGGGCTACATTTTGTGAAGATGTTGTTCTCAGTTAAGATGGTATGGAGAGATCTCCATGCAGGTAGAGAATATTCTCCCCGATCTCTGTTTAATAAGGAGGAGGGTAGCCTCACAAAGGATAGACACAGCCTGGCTCTCAAAGGAAGCATTTTTTGTGTGTGTTGCTAATTAAATTTAAATTTTTATTTCCTGGACTTTAAGACTCTTTGTTCCCTGGTGCCCACATGGTCAGAAGGAAAGGCTTCTGCTGTATGTAGATCCCTCCATACCATCTTAATTGAAACAATAACAACATCTTGACAAAATGTATGCCTGTGACTCTAACATTGTTGTATTTTTCTTTCTCTTGTATGATTTCTTCTATTTTTTTATTTTTTGTTTTATCAGATAACAAGCTTATAAACAATAGAAATAACAAACCTTGGGAATGAGCAAAGAGAATTTCCACCCAATAATATATTCTTTTGAAGTAAAAAGATCCAAAAGGGGAAATCCTAGATCATTTTGTTACAGTTGGGTGGTCAATGTCCAAGATGTCCTTCCAAAAACCAGCTTGGTGCGAAAGTGGAGCAAAATGAGATATTATGGCGGTTTACAGACCGCCAAATAGTACGTCATCAATACGTACTAGGGTTAGGAAGGGGCGGTGCTTCCGCACCCCCTAACCCTAGTACGTATTGAATACGTACAAGATGGCGGCGCCCTGTTCATACGGGCGCCGCCATGTTTACGTACTGGACGCACAGCGTCCAGACGTGTCGCGCCGCTTGTGACGTAGCGAGCGCGCCCCTGGCGCCTCGCTACGTCGCAAACGCAACGGTAAAAGAAGCTCCATTTTGGAGCTTCTTTTTTCGGTCCGCGCGGGAGTCGGGCCGTCTGAAGGCTCCGGCTCCCCCGTGGACCTACTGGTGGCGGCGGCAGACCGCCGCAAAGCGGCGGTCTGTACCCCGCCATTGTTGCTCACATAATCACTAAAAACAGACGGGTCCTCAATGAATGTGTGTGTCTTCTTTTGTCTGGATCTGTTCTTAAAGGAATAGGAAAGTTTTTCCAACAACCATATGTCCCAGACCTTCTTCCACCAGTTTTCAAGTAACAAATTCCCTGTCTTCAGTTCTGGATAGAGAGATTAGAGAATATTTAAAGTCTTTGGTATTGTAGATGACTATTGGTTTAGCTGGAAAATAAGGCTGGACAAAATGTCACTGATTTGTTTTATAATGTCAGATATCAGCAACAATATTGCTTTCCAAAAAGCATTGATCCTAGAACATTCAAGCCACATGTATACGTAAGAACCTTGAACCTTATAGCCTCTCCCAACAGTATGGTGAAACATTTTTCAATATCTTTGAAAGTTTCATGGGGGTAAAATCTCATTTGTATGTTGCTTTTAAAGCACTTTCCTTTGCAGCTGCCGATTTTGATTTATATATGGAGGAGGACCAGATGCTTGCCCAGGTTTCCTCTGATATAAACATATTTAAATGTAACTGCCCGATTATTCTAGTAGAATGATTTTTGTTTTACCATAAGTGGACTATATTAGGTTTTTGTATATACAGTAGTGGCCACTCCTCCCTTGGATTGTCTTTTATCTATACAAATGGATTCATAAAAAGTTGGGCTTCTAGAACTATAGCCTTTTAGCAAGATGTGACATGCAAAGGAGAGGACTTGCACCATTTGGAGCCAAGTAAGGATGGTTTGTCTCAGCCTTCCTGCATCAAATGAGTCCATTATCCTATATATTCCACATTTTTCCAATTTCTGAAGTAGGCTAATCTATCTGTCTCATAAAAGCTGGGATGCACTAAAAAGGACAGATAGGTGAGGGATCAGGGACAATTAAGTGCGCCCATTGTTTCCATATGAAGATGAAATTGTTGAGGAATGGATTATGCATGTCTCTCAATTTTCTCTGAGCCTTAGTAGAAAAGAGGAGATTAAGATCAGTTAAATTATTATCCTCTAGTTCCATATGAACCCATTTAGTGGAATGTGATTCTATGACAAATTGGGAGAATTGGTTCAGTTGAAAAGCATGAAAATATGTCTTGAGTTCAGGTATCGCTAATGCACCTTCTATAGCATTGGTGAATTAGGCCGTTTTGGGAAATCTGGAAAATAAAATTGGTAATTATTTTTTGCCAGACCTTAAATTTTTGTGAGGCTGGACTAATAGGAATAGATTGAAATAAAAAGAACAATCTTGGGGTTGGAAACATCTTTACCAAGCCAATCCTGCCAAGGAATGAGAAGTTCAGCTTTTTTCCATCCCCTTATTTTAGCTTTCATCCACTTAATGACTGGGTTACAGTTTCTAGGGACTAGCTGAGATAAATTCTTTGTGATGAGAATGCCCAAACAGGAGAATCCAGAAGGCCATGTTTGTAAATTAGAAATACAGTGGAACCTTGCCTTACGTGGGGGGGTCTGTTCGGTCCCCCCCCACGTAAGGCGAATTCCACCTATGCTCGAGCCCCATTATAGTGAATGGGGCTCATGCACAAGGTGGCACGGTGCGTGCGGCAACCACATGCACCATTGAAACTTGCAACATGGCGTCCGCATAAACCGGCGCGCCCGCATATGGAGCAGGCATGCTGTACTTGACATTTTCTCTTGATCTCGATTGGGAGACATTCATATACGTTATTTTGGATTTGTGGTAATTACTTCTGAGCCCTGAGAATTTTCCAAAGGTATCTAGGATGCTCTTTAGGACATAGAAGGATGATTCAGGATTCTGGACCTCTAAAAAGATGTCATCTGCATACATCATTATTTTATGGCCATTTATCTGAGGTCCTAACACACTCGAATTTGATCTGATCATTTCAGCTAGCAGTTCTATAGAGATTACAAAGAGGAGTGGTGATAGTGAGCAGCCTTGTTTAGTGCCTCTGTGTAAGCTAAAGGTTCTGAGCCTATTCCACTGACCAGCACTGTCCCTTTCAAGTGCCCGTAGAGATGTTTTATTGTAGTAGTAAACTTGTCTCCAGGGTTCTCTTCTTGTGTTTTCAGAATGAAGATGAATCTTGACCTGTGTCAGCTATGAGGTGGAAAACCCTCACCTAAAACTTCTTTGAATAGGTGGAGTAAATGGGAAGATAATTCCACATTAAGAAGTTTGTAAAACTCTCTTGAACAGCCACCAGGACCAAGAGATTTGAATGGCCTCAGTTTACCTATCACCTGTTTTATCTCCTCCAATTCTGTTGGTTTGTTCAAGCATGATGGGTGTGAATCAGAAAGCTTCTTAATACAGTGGACCCTTGTTATACGCTGGGGTTTGGTTCCAAGATCCCGCGTGTATAACAAAATCCGTATATGCTCAAGTCCCATTAAATATAATGACATAGCAAAATGGTGTCCCTTATAAAAAATGGATAATCAAGGTAAATTTATACTTTTTTGGAACATTTTCAAACCGTGTATGCTTGAATCCATGTATAAAAAATCCGTGTATAAGAAGGGCCGACTGTATTGAGAGATTTTATAAACTCACTAGTGGCTGTGTCACAAGTAGCTTCCAATATGTATAACTCTTTATAGAATTTGCTGAATTCTTGGACAATATTTGCTGAAGAGGTGTCCAGACCAACTTTACAAGTGGATAATGCAGTTATTAATTTTCTGTTTACCTTCTTTTTAACTGCTCTGGCTAGTAGGCACGAGTGTTTGTTATTAAATTCATAATGGTATGCTTTGGTATATTGTAGTGCAACTGAGATTGATAGCATTTCTAATTTGATTTTGAAATTTATCATTTGCTAGAAGGGGAGGATTAAAGCTTCAGATCCAAGATCGCTGAGACCCCTGTCCTATCCTCCAGTGCATGATAACTGGCTGATGGTCAGAGCATGTGATGTCACTGATTTGGACATCAGTAATCTCAGGAAGGAGCAACTTAGAAATAAAGAAAGAGTCAATTTTGGAGTAAGACTTATGGGCTCTGGGGGGGAAAAAGTATATTGCCTCTCGTGGGGATGCATGGCTCTCTAGGGATCAATGAGAGAAGCCGAGTTAATGATATTTAACAAAGGTGAGCTATTTTAGCACAAGATAGGATTTATCCAAGTTATAAAAGATTGGAAGAAGACTTTTTGATTTTTATTTGGGGACTAGAAGGTGGTGGGAGTAATCTGCCTGTCTGCAATTGAACCCTTTAGAATGATAAAGCATATCTCTTATCACTAGTTCCTCTATGAATGAGCACAATTTGTCAAGCAACTCCTCTAGCTTTCATAGAGTCACCTGTCATATATTGGGTCTGGAAAACTTTTCTGGAGAGGATTAGTCCTGCTCCCTTCCTATAGGTCTCTTGAAGAAATGTAATATTGGTTTAAATTTTTCAGATAATTTGTAATTCATGAACATTTAGGACAGGGGTCAGCAACCTGCGGCCCACGGGCCGGATCCGGCCTGCCAAGGCCTTCCTGCCGGCCCCTGCGCAGTCCTGCCGCCGATTGCCGCCGATTTCCCCCGTTTTCACGCTGCTCTGGCCGCCATTTTGTTTTTCAAAATGGCGGCCGAAGTCTCGCGTGACCTCAGGATGGCAAAGGTCACGTGATATTTTGGCCGCCATTTTGAAAAACAAAATGGCGGCGCCCATTAGGAGGCCTGGTGCAGCCCCTCAACCACTCCAACAGGGCTCCAGGGGCTGCAGCAGGCCTGCATCAGGCTCCACCTTGCCCTCTGCCCTCCTCCTCCTTATGAATAGAAGAGCAGGGAAAGGAGGAGGAGGAAGAAGGAGGAGCCAGCCGGCCACAAGAGCAAGCCAGAGAGAGGTTGGTTGCTTCCTTAGGGGAGGGGGGTTAGCCTTCTATTCTGAATTGCATTTTAGTAGTTTCCACGCTAGTAACTATTATTATTATTATTATTATTATTTATTTATTTATTTATTTATTTATTTATTTCCCTTGGTGGTCTCTTTGCAA
>NC_056522.1:308608595-308608962 GCF_019175285.1 Sceloporus undulatus | reverse complement strand
ATGAATAGAAGAGCAGGGAAAGGAGGAGGAGGAAGAAGGAGGAGCCAGCCGGCCACAAGAGCAAGCCAGAGAGAGGTTGGTTGCTTCCTTAGGGGAGGGGGGTTAGCCTTCTATTCTGAATTGCATTTTAGTAGTTTCCACGCTAGTAACTATTATTATTATTATTATTATTATTATTTATTTATTTATTTATTTATTTCCCTTGGTGGTCTCTTTGCAAAAACTCCTTTCAGCTCCTGGTGCTTCTCTGGGTTGAGACAGTGGTGCATGCTTTTTCCCTTCTATTCTGAATTGCATTTTAGTAGTAACTTGTTAATATTATTATTATTATTATTATTATTATTTATTTATTTATTTATTTATTTCC
>NC_056522.1:308587433-308608585 GCF_019175285.1 Sceloporus undulatus | reverse complement strand
CTTGGTGGTCTCTTTGCAAAAACTCCTTTCAGTTCCTTGTGCTTCTCTGAGATGAGACAGTGGTGCATGCTTTTTCCCTTCTATTCTGAATTGCATTTTAGTAGTAACTTGTTAATATTATTATTTATTTATTTATTTCCCTTGGTGGTCTCTTTTCAAAAACTCCTTTCAGCTCCTTGTGCTTCTCTGGGTTGAGACAGTGGTGCATGCTTTTTCCCTTCTATTCTGAATTGCATTTTAGTAGTTTCCATGCTAGTAACCGTTAGTATTATTATTATTATTATTATTATTATTATTATCACTCTGGGGGCGGAGCATGCGGCCCCGCCCCTGGAGGGTGGAAGCTCCACCCCCAGCACGTGGCCCCGCCCCCCAGAGGGTGGAAGCTCCACCCCACTGCTTCGGCCCCCCAGTTGTCCGAGGGACAGCAACCCGGCCCCCGGCTCAAAAAGGTTGCCTACCCCTGATTTAGGAGGAGGAGATCCTAAGCCTTTAACATTAAATGACACTATTCTTAGGTTATCCAGGGCACATGTAGGGGGGTGCGAAATGAAACTTCATTAGGTTTGGTCTGTTTCCCATAGCTAGATGAGAATCCATATACAGAAGTTTAGTCAAAGTTTCCCAAAGGTCAAAACATAAACTGCATGAACTTACTGAAAACAATTTAAAGATTAGTAACATCATCACCAAGAGGGCAAGAGTTTGCAGCACGCTGCTAGAATTGTTCACTGCACTGAAGGCTGAAACCCTCTGGCAGGGTGTGTGGGGAGATGGCAAGCAAATACAATTATTAACAGGAAGCTAACCAAAAATGACAAATATGTAAAGTAGAGAATAGTATAAACACAATTGAAGCATTATAACAATCTCATATAAAATATCTTAAACCAATGCAGATAAAAGGAAAGTTAGTGCAGGGTATAGCAGGCTCTGTTGTCAAAAGGGACAAAAAGGCAGCAAGAGAAAACCTTCATGCCAAAATGTAAGGGAGGAGGAGATAGTGACTGACTGCTCAAAATGGAGGGCCAGACAGCCCCCTCTGTTGGGAGGAGAGTAAAGAAAATAAAATGGAGGCCACCTCAACCTGTCCTTGTAATCATACTTGCTATGCTTGACCCCTTGAGCAAACATGGAGCTATCTCCTAATTCCTTTCACTGCAAGTTGACAGGTCTTGTTATGAAGAGAAGTTCTGAATCCTAGGGCTGGCTTTTTGTATTTATTATGCACCTTTCTTTTGAACTGTAGCCCACTCAAAAGGATTCATGCTGCGTCTAGGTTCAGCATCCAATTCCTGAGGCTCCTTGATGTCCAGCACCTTGCACAATTTAAGCATCTGGTTCTTGGTAGAGGCTGTCAAAGTGTCATTCTTATGTAAACAATCAATTTGAAGGGAAAACCCCACCAATATTTTCTCCCTGCTTACTGCAGGAGGGAGATATATGGCCTCAGGTTTTGTCTGCAGATCAATGTCTAATGAGAGATTCTGAAACACCTGTACTGGATGGCCATTGTAAGATAAATCTTTCATCGAGGAGAGATTGCTCAAGACAGACTTTTTGACAGGGAATCTTGCAAATCTGATCAAGATATCTTGTGGTTGCATGGATGATCTCCACCTCAGACTAAGCAATCTGTGTATTCTTTCTATGTCTGGTTCTTTTAGGTTTAGCTTAGGACAGACAATATTTATCCATTCAGCTATAAGAGAGAGGAGGTTACTTGGCCCTTCCTCCACACCTCTCACGTGAATGTTGAGGTGGTGATTTCTGTCCTCAAAATCCTCAATCTGTGATTGCAGGTGGTCAGCAGACTTTTCCAGTGCAAAGAGTCTGTCTGCATGAGATGAGGCCTTATGGAAGACCACATTTGCAGTCTCTTCAGTATCTTGGATGCACTTTTTTAGGGCTGTCAGCTTAGTATTTATCGGTTCAAGAGCAGAAGCCCTGTCTCACTGGATATCTTTCACTAGGTGGTCTCTTAATTTCTCTAGTAGTTCTGGAAATGAAGGGTCTGCTGACATCAGTTACTCAGGCTTCCCTCCTTTTCCTGATCTATTGGGGCAACATGCCATTTTGGAGTTTTCTGACAGCTCCGTGTCGTCTGCTAATTGTCTTAGATCTTTTGCTGGAATGCAGAATTCCGTGATCGTTTGTCAGCTAGATGTTTTGCCCACAGTTTAACAACTGTAGAACACATTGGTTAAGGGTAGAAGGTGTTCACTTAAAGTTTCCAAGTCATTTTATTCCCAGCGTGAGTTTGAATATGCGTTTTCCATATCCTCATCTTACATCCAGCTCCTAAACTAAGCTCTCTCAATAAAGGGTGGTGCTGGAGGGGGGGGAGATGTTATTTTAATGAGTTTGGTATATGGTAAATAGTTTGTTTAAGCTTAAAGTTCTATATTTACTATTTCAGCATTAAATATAGCAGTATGCTGAATTTGCTATTTGTCTCCAGCAAGTGATGCAAAATATGCAGAGTGTAATGTGTTTGACACACTTGGAAATGCAATTATTTGGGATAGTTAGTTGTTCAGCTGTTCGAAAAGCATATCTGAAAACCTTAGTCATCATTGAATAAACTATTTTCCTGCATTCAAGAATTACCTACATAATAGAATATAAATCAGAAATTATTTGTTTTTTGGTTTTTTTACAAAATGACTTACAGTTGTCCCTCCATATTCGCTAGGGTTAGGGGAACAAGACCCCTGTGAATATGGAAAAACCGCAAATAACAAAAACACTGTTTTTACCTGAGAGGACACCTCTCTAGGAATCTCTAGGTCCTCCAGCGCAACTCTGTGGTCAATGTCCAACATACACTGACCATAGAATGGCACTGGAATAGCTATAAATGGTCTTTCAGTGCAATTTTTAGTTAAACTTGACCACAGAGTTGCACTGGAGGACCTAGACAGTCCTAGAGATAACATATTAATGAAATCCGTGAATAATCAAAGCCACAAATATGGAGGGATGACTGTACTTAGAATTAGTACCTCCTTTCATTCTGGATGCCTTCTTTTCTTACTAACAGTTGTGTATAATTTTTTGTGGGTTTTTCGGGCTATGTGGCCATGTTCTAGCATTTCTGACTTTTCGCCAGCCATCTCTGTGGCTGGCCATCTTCAGAGAATGCTTTGCCTGAAAAATTGGGTGATATATACTGTGTGAGCTGGCAAAGCATTCTCTGAAGATGCCAGCCACAGGTGCTGGCGAAATGTCAGAAAGAAACTAGAACATGGCCACATAGCCCGAAAAACCCACAAAAAACTATGGATGCCGGCCATGAAAGCCTTCGACTTTACAGTTGTGTATAACTTACATCATTAACAGGACTCATTGTTAGGCCATTGGTATTTCTTACATGTCTTTTCTTTCATATTTTTCAAACCATATTTTATGATTAAATCATTCTGTACAATTCCTTTCTTCTTAAATACCAGGAAGGAGGAGCAGGGAGAGGTTTCTTTTGTCAATATAACTGCTGAGCCCAATAGCTATTGGCAGAAAAACTGCTGGGCATATAAACCAATTCTGGAATATAGCAGAGTAGTTGACAAATTTGCAGAAACATGATTCTTCTTCGTGGTCTCTGCGAATCATACAAATGGGTTTCACTGCGCCTGCGCAGTGCTCTTCGGATACTTCTAGAATCACTGGGCAAAGTACACTTTGCAACATATAGAAACTTTTTGGCGGTAACCCCGCCCCCCTCCTATAAAGCCCCGGTTCCCGCTCTTTTCCCCAGTTCCATTTTTTCCGCCGCGTTTGGCTGCTGTTTGGAACTTCGCTCGTGTTGCTCGTTTTTGGATCACTGGTTTTTTGACTCGGACTGTTTTTTGGACTTTGGCGTTTCTTCTTCCCCCGTGTACTAGACCTTTGGACTGTTGACTTTGACTTTGGACTTCGTTTTGGATCTGTCGACCTCGCTAGCGATGTCTCCTCCGTTCAAGAAGAGTGACATTTGCGGGGGAAAAGTGCCGGTGCAGGATCCCCACACCTCCTGCCTTTTCTGCCTCGGCAAGGACCATGATGTTAAGTCCTGCTCCCTCTGCAAATCGATGTCCTCCCAGGCCAGGAAGAACCGGGAATCGCGGCTCACTTCAGCGATAGCCCAGGGTAAGATCCGGGAAGGGGATCCTCGCCCGTCTTCGGCCTCTGTGGTTCCTGTTTCTGCGGCTCTCTCCGCCAGAGATGGCCCATCAAGTGCTCCCCCGTCGACATCCGATCGTTCCGGGGGTCCCAACCCTGAGGCAAATGTGGCCCGTGGATCTGACAAGCCCAGTGCCACCACCAAACCCACCAAGCACCCGCATAAATCTGGGTCTGTGGGCACCGCCGCCGCTTCGACGTCATCTCGGAAACGAGATGCCCCTGCTAAGACCTCGCGGCCGGCATCGGAGCAGACCTCTCGTAAGGAAGCTCCATCGGACCCGAAGGACGGATCGGGTACCGGTAAAGACACCTCCTCCAGGGCGAAGGCGGCCCCCCATAGGGAGGATACACCCAGACCGGGGGGAAGGCTCACGGAGTCTCCTATTCCCTTCTTCCCTCCGGATGCTCCGCGGGGCTCCGCGTCATCCAAGAAGAGGAAGGCATCGGCTTCAACTCAGGAGGCTACGGCTTCCAAGAAGTCCAAGCATTCTAAGGACCGTCCCCGTAAGGAGCCTGGGGTGACTAAAGAACCAGAGCCCTCGACTCGTCCTCGTATCCGGATGGATTCTCCAAGACAGGACACTCTGTCAGTCGTGTCCGATAGGCCTCCACTGAGGGAGGCCCAGCAAGATTTGTCCACCCCGGGACCTTCGGCGGCCGCAACCGTGCCTTTTCTCCTCTCGAATGAGGAAGACTTCCAAGACAGGCTTTCGAGGTCCCTTTCTCGGGAATTGCCCTCGCGATCTCCATCCCCAGCTCGGAGGGATCGGGACCCGAGGTCGCCGTCGCCAGCTCCCCTGTCTCCCTTGCCGGTGCCCGATGATGATGGCGTGTTTTATGACTCCGAGGCAGACCAGTTCTACCTGAAGGTGTCTAGGAGGGTCGCAATGTCCAGGATGCCCTCTCGTGATCACCCCCGTGACCGTCCCCGAGAAGGCTCACAGTTAAACAAACGCCAGCGGGACCCCGTTCCAGCTTCCAGAGCTGCTTTGCTTCAACCTGCACCGCGACCAGCTGATAGACGCAATGTTGTGGTTCAGGTGGAGTCCTCCGATTCCGAGGCGGACGCTTCGGTTGCGACGGAAGACCCCTCCGATGTGGAAGACCCCCCGCGTCAGTCACCGCAGGATCTCCACTATCCAGAGGCAGCCTCGCCTTCGGATGATGTTCGTTCCTTCGCGGAACACATCATTAAGATGTCCAGGGCCCTGGACATCGATCTTGTTTATCCGGAGGCGGATGGAGAAGACCCAGTCGAGCGTCGAGTCCATGGCCGGGTCCCAACACCCCCGTGTGTCCCATTTTTGCCATCCTTGCAAACGATCCTCAAGCGTTCCTGGGACTCTCCTTCGTCTCTCCTCGGGCCCCCAAGGAAGATCGAGTCGCTATACAGGGTCGCGGCTCCAAATGCTCCGTGGCTCATGTCACATCCTCGCCAGAATTCGGCGATTGTGGAAGGAGCTCAACAGACCTCCACCCAGCGCCAGACCACCTCACCGGTCGATAAGGAGGCCAAGAAGATAGACTCTCTGGCCAAGAAGGCGTATGCGGCAGCGGCTCTGGCGGCGAAGGCCTCTAGCTACACGGCCTGTATGGGAGCTTATGTCCAGACGTTGATGGAGGGCATCTCCCCAATAGTGCCTGACGTTCCCGATGAGGTTCAGAGGACCCTGACCCAAATCAGGGATGAGACCCACTCGATTGGCAGCTGGCTCATCACCGCAGCTAGGAACGTCACGGAATGTGTTGGAAGGGCGATGTCGGCCTCCATCGCGTTGAGAAGTCACGCTTGGCTTCGAGGCTCCGATCTCAATCAGAGCGTGAGATCCACCATCGAAGACATGCCCATCGACGGTTCGGGATTGTTCCACGCCGATACCGACGAGCGTCTTAATAAGAAGTTCCGCATGAAGGCGGCCGCTCGCAAGCATGGCATGTCCACACCGGGCTCTTCCTCCTTTCGCAAGCGTCTCCGGCCCTGGCAACATCACCAAGGTCAGTTCCAGAGGTTCCCCTATCAGGAACGTCAGTTCCATCAACAGGGGTCGCAGCGACAGGGCTACCCCTCTCAGCAATCATCTTCCTCGGGCCGTCGCAACCAGTCTCGGTACAGAAAGAACCGGCGACAGGAGCCCGACCAGGGGAAGAAAAGGGCATGAAGATCCCTAGCGCACTTCGCCTCCTCTAATTTGTTTTTCCTTGACATCTTGAGGCCCTTTGCCACCACATGGGCCTCCATCTCCTCCGACTCCTGGGTCTTAAACATCGTCCGAAGGGGCTATACCCTCGAGTTCGAAGAGCTCCCGCCCACCGGAGCTTTCATTTCTACTGCCCCCTCGGGCACCCTTCTCGACGAAGTGCGTTCTCTCCTTCAAAAAGGGGCCATCTCTCCATTGCCTCAGGATTTATGGCCCAAAGCCTTTTTCTCCAGATATTTCACGGTTCCAAAGCCAGATGGAGGAATTAGACCCATACTGGATCTAAGGGAACTGAACTCCTTCTTAAAATATAGACGTTTTCGCATGGTAACGTTGGCTTCCATTTTGCCTCTGCTCCAGCAGGACCTCTGGTTCGCGACGGTGGACCTGAAGGATGCTTATTTTCACGTCGGGATAAGGGAATCCCACCGCAGGTTCCTCGCCTTCGCCATCGGCTCCGACGCCTACCATTACAATGTCCTCCCATTCGGCTTGGCCACAGCGCCTCGAGTCTTCACGAAGTGCATGGCCCCAGTGGTAGCCTATCTCCATCAGAAGGGGTTCAGCGTTTTTCCTTACCTCGACGACTGGCTGCTGACAGCTCCGTCAAAACCGGAGCTCCAAGATGCAATCCACTTCACTCTAAACCTCTTGTCGGACTTGGGACTTGTAGTCAACCTAGAGAAGTCCCACTTGACCCCATCCAAGCAGGTCCGTTTCATCGGCTCCGTGCTCGACTCCGAAGAATCGATGGCCTACCTTCCTCAGGACCGCTTCCAGGCCCTGTCAACCGCAGTGCGCACCGTCCACTTGAGCAGGAGACTCAAAGCCAGGGACATCCAGGTCGCATTGGGACACATGGCCTCCACCACATTCGTTACTCCGTGGGCGCGACTGCGACTCAGACCGCTCCAGTCATGGTTCCTCTCCGTGTTCAACCCGTTGACAGACTCACCAAACAAATGGCTCACCGTTCCGAGGGCCGTGACTTCCTCCCTCTTATGGTGGCTAGACTCCCAAAACGTTTGCATAGGTATGCCCTTCGTCCAGCCTCAACCACAAATGATCTTGACGACGGATGCGTCGATGGATGGCTGGGGTGCACACCTTCGGGACCTATGTGTGAGGGAAAAGTGGTCCCTGCAAGAGCGTTCGCTGCACATAAACGCGCTCGAGATGTTGGCTGTGGAGAAGGCACTCAAGGCGTTCGAATCCACTGTCACAGGCAAAGTGATTCTGCTCAGGACCGACAACACAACAGTGATGTTCTATGTCAACAAACAGGGAGGCACCAAATCCAGGACCCTCCTAAACATCACGTTGAGGATCTGGGACTGGTGCATCCACAGACGCATACTTCTCCAGGCGATCCATTTACCAGGAGAAGAAAACATCCTAGCAGATCAACTCAGCAGAACATCAACCTGCCACGAGTGCCGGCTTCACCCAGAGACAGTCGCCGACCTTTTTTACAGGTGGGGAGCCCCCCAGGTCGACCTGTTTGCGACAGCCTCCAACACCCACTGTCCCCAGTTCTGTTCTCGGATGCGACACGAGAGTCCTCTCGGAGATGCATTCGCCTTCGATTGGTCCCGAGAAAAGACCTATGCTTTCCCCCCGTTTCCGCTGCTGACCAGGGTGGTGTCCAAGATGTCGAGGGAGAGAGTCGACGCGATCCTCATCACCCCGTGGTGGCCGAGACAGCCGTGGTTTCCGCTGCTTCTACACCTCTCCAACGGCGAGTTTCTCCGGCTGGAACCGAGGCCGGACCTTCTCACCCTCCAAGAGGGGAGGGTCCGGCATCCCGACATCGACTCGCTGCCGATGGTGGCCTGGAGGCTCCTGCATTGACGGCGCTGACACCTTCGGTGCGGAGGGTGATCCGTGCCGCGCATAGGCCTGCAACTCAGAGATCCTATGCCTCCAAATGGAAGAGGTTCCTTTCCTTCCTTGCTGAAAGGAATTTGTCGACAGAGAGCATCACCGTGCCAGTGGTGCTTGACTTTCTGATGTCATTGCTGGATGCGGGACTGTGTCTCTCATCCATCAAATGTCATTTGTCTGCTATTTGTTCTCATTTTCAGTATGATGGTTTGCCTTCTTTTTTCAGGGACCCTTTGGTAAAAAACTTTCTGAAAGGGTATAATAACCTCTACCCCCAGATTTCTCTCCCTGCCCCGGCTTGGAGTTTGGACATTGTGTTGTCTGCCCTCCAATCCAAGCCTTTTGAGCCCTTGGCCACAACGGACTTAAGACTTTTAACTTGGAAGACAGTCTTCTTGGTGGCCATTACCTCGGCTCGCCGGGCGGGAGAACTCTGTGCCCTGCGGAGGGATGAGCCGTTCCTCCGGTTCCATAAGGACAAGGTGGTGCTCCGGACTGATATCACCTTCCTACCTAAGGTGGTCTCCCTGTTCCACATGTGCCAGGACATTGTGTTACCGACCTTGGCTTCGAACCCGTCAACCGTGGAGGAACGAAGCCTCCATATGCTGGACGTTAGAAGAGCCTTGGCATTCTACCTGGATAGGACTAAGGGTTCGAGCCGTTCCGAAAGACTCTTCCAATGTTATTCGGAACCGAAAAAGGGCTTGCCGGTGTCGCCACAGAGACTCTCCAAATGGGTGGCCAGCACCATACGCCTTTGTTATGAACTGTCGGGAAAACCGGTACCGACCAGGGTCCGTTCGCACGCGACCAGGGCGGTTGCAGCATCCTCTGCCTTTCTGGCTGGCATCCCTTTAGAGGATGTTTGCAAGGCTGCTGTTTGGTCCCAGCCATTGACTTTTATAAAACATTATAGGCTGGACACCAGGGCAATTCGAGATGCAGTCTTTGGGAGGGCTGTCTTGGTTTCTGGGTTGCATTGATGACTTATTGTGTGTGTTGTGCTTGTCAATTGGTCTATGATGTGTTCACTTGTGTTCGCTTCTGGGGGAATGGGTCTTGCATGACCTTACAATTCCTCCTCAGGTTCTGCAAAGTTATGATTACATTGCAACTGTGAATTATGTTTGCACAATGCCAATGGGTATGGTCGTGCGTGGCCCTACATACCCTTCTTATGCCTTGCATGTTATGTCTGCATTGGATATGTTGTGCAAAAAACAGGACTGACTCTTTAATGGTTCACAAGTTTATTGTTGTAATAAAATTATCTTGGTTTACCATAGCTTGGGTTTCAGGACACTCCCTCCGCCGTATACCTAAGCTTGTCAGTCTAAACCCATTTGTATGATTCGCAGAGACCACGAAGAAGAAGGACAGGTTACTCACCTGTAACGGTATTTCTTCGAGTGGTCATCTGCGAATTCATACAAATCCCGCCCATCCTCTCCTCGGTGTCCTGCTCACTTTGGCTCTGTCTTACATCGCCTACTTGGCGGGAAAAAATTTTGGAACTGGGGAAAAGAGCGGGAACCGGGGCTTTATAGGAGGGGGGCGGGGTTACTGCCAAAAAGTTTCTATATGTTGCAAAGTGTACTTTGCCCAGTGATTCTAGAAGTATTCGAACAGCACTGCGCAGGCGCAGTGAAACCCATTTGTATGAATTCGCAGATGACCACTCGAAGAAATACCGTTACAGGTGAGTAACCTGTCCTTCACAGTCCTCAGTGAAGATGACAGGCACTGGATGTCTTCCAGAAGTGAAGGAATTGCAGGAATCTCAGGAACTCTCCAGCAATAGATGCTGCTCCACCTGCAGCTGAAGAAACAACCAGAGAAGCCAGGCTCCTGAAAGTGCTATCTTTATTTAAACAAGCTTCATTTATATACCGCTTCATACCGCCAAACAGTGTCTAAGTGGTTTACAACTGTAAGCTAATTTAAGCTAATTTACAGAGTGCTAACCATAAATCACCAGTGCTATACAGATCAAACGAATACGAACTGATACTCAAACCCACAAGCAATTACTGGAAGCCCTTGAGTTTATATACACTCCAGACCATGCGGTCTCCCAAATTCAGTCACTTCCTGTCCCACACTGTAAAGTGTCCTCCTGTCCATGCAGACACATGTTTCATCATCCAGGCTTTGCTGCACGTAGGCAAGCAGAGTGACCTTGTGCCTATGAGCATCAGCTGTGGCTGATTGGCTTTGTCCTTCTGGTGCTGAATGCTCATGGTCAGACACACACATCTAAGCATTTCTCAGTTTGCTGGCTTTAACCCTTTAACATGCTGTCTAGCATGCTTCAGACAGGTGAACTATTCCTGAGTGAAATACACTGCACTGTAGAGAATATGAATACAGTGGTCCCTCGGGTTACGAAATTAATTCGTTCCGCGGCTAATTTCGTAACCCGAAAAACCTTTGTAACCCGAATTGCCATAGGCGCTAATGGGAAAAAAAGCCGCGGCTCTGCCGCGGCTCCATTTAAACAGCGCCAGGGTTTTTTCGTAACCCGAAAAAACCTTCGTAACCCGAAACAATAAATCCCTATGGGATTTATTCGTATCCCGAAAAATTCGTAACCTGGGTAATTCGTATCCCGAGGTACCACTGTAATTATGAATAATTATTTATAGAGCCTCTACATTAATGAGATGCTGTAAATGAGATGTTATAAGACACAGGTGATGCCTCTCAGGCTTACAATATAAAAGACAAGTCACATGGGAAGGGGAAGGAAAGGAAGCAAGAGGGAGACCAGTTCGATACTGCCAAAATAAATTTGATTTATTGAAACCATCAGTCATAACAGTGATGATAAAAATAGCATAAAACCATGGTGGGGGACAAATTTACACCACTGCTGTATGTAATTTTTTAAATGTAGACTTGTCACTGTTAACGCATGTAATGTCAACAACATTTTTTCTTACCTTTATGGATTTGGGATCTTTTTCCTTGTAGAATGCTAAGAATGCACCTTTCAGTGGCTGGAACGGCAGCTTTTAAATCAAATCCATTTTTGCAACCGTTGGCTTTTAACGAGAGGGTTGGTTGACTGGTAGTTCTGAATTTAGATATTTTGTGTCTATGTGCCTTCAGGTCTTACCAAGACAGAATCATCTCAATTACCTAAATAAAATATTTTTATCTGGCTGCTTCCCTTAGGAAGCAATGCCATTCTTATGATGTGTTAAGTTCCATTAATTCTTTTTTTGTATATAATCTTATAATTATTGTTTTTAAAAAAGCTTTATTAACAACATAAGTAAACATCTTTTCATGATCATTCATATATTAATTCTCACCACCTATAGCTCCATATCCAAAAAAATACAGTTACATTTTCCCATTTCTTCCTAAATTGTTGGTCCGATTTTCCATTAATGAACATTGTTAACCTGTCCATTATCTAGTCTTCTTCTTTTTCTTTCCAATGCTTAGCGTATAAGATGCGCACCATTGTGATCGATTATAGTAAAATACTCTTTTCATCTTGATCCAGCTTGTCTTTTATTTCCTCTCTTACATTGAATAGGAAGAGTTCTGGACTTAGTTTAAATTTTAGTTGTAATATCTTTGATATATTCTCATGTATGCTTTTCCAAAATGTTCCAGCTGTTTTACAACAACACCACATATGATAATATGTGCCCCTTAGAAATTCACTTTTCCAGCAATTGTTATTATTGTTTGTATGGATTTTTGCTAATTTAGTTGGTGTTATATACCATGTATAAAAGAGTTTATAGTAGTTTTCTATCAAGAAATTACCTTTAGTAAATTTTAAATTGTGTTTCCAAACTTTTTTCCAACTTAATAGTGGAATCTCTTTTTCTATATCCTGCATCCATTTGATCATTTTCTTTTATTGTTTCTTCTTCCAGTTCTATATCAAGAAGCAGTGTGAAGATTTTACTTATTAAAGTGCTCCCTGAAAGCTGAAAGCTGTGAGGGAGCCATACGGGAGCGCACGCGGTGCAAGGGGCTGCACGTTCTGTTTACTTTCAATGGTGCTCGAGCATATGCATTTCTTTTTTACGCAGGGGGTCCGGAACGGATCCCCCGTGTAAAAAAAGGGCACACTGTACATGTTTGTCTCCCTGAGCTGTTATCTTACCTAGTTCTTTAGATTCAATAATAATAATAATAATAATAATAATAGGAAGAAGAAGAAGAAGTTTATTTATATTTCCTGCCTCTCCCTGCGGATCATGGCGAGATTACATCCAATAAAAATACAATACAAATGCAATCAATAAAATACCAAATTGCATAGGATCATAGCAGCATAACAGTCATAGTCAAGGAAGTGGAGCATTTCATTTAATGAAACTCTTATACAAAATTGGGTGGGTAAGCTCTCCGGAAGAGATGTGGAGTGCCTTCTTAAGTGCTTTCTTAAAAGCATCCAAGGTGGTAATAAGACAGATCTCTTCTGGTAGGCCGTTCCACAGTTTGGAAGTGGTGGCAGTAAAAGTTCTATGGGAAGTCATTGTTAGTTTAACCTTTTGATATCCTAATAGGTTCTTCCCAGATGTTCTGAGTGTGCAGGGCGGATTATGTAGGGAGAGGCGTACCCTCAAGTAACTTGGGCCCAAGCCATGTAGGGCTTTAAAGGTAATAACCAATACTTTATACTGTGCCCGGAAGCTGATCATCAGCCAATGAAGAGATTTTAACATAGGTATTATGTGGTCAAACCTCGATGTACTGGTGACCACTTTGGCTGCCGCATTTTGAACCAATTGAAGCTTCCAAACTTGGTATAAGGGTAGCCCCATGTAGAGCGCATTACAGAAGTCTAAACAGGAGATTACCAGTCCTTCAAGGTCCTTTCAGTCCAGGTAGGGATGCAGTTGGCGTCTCAACCGAAGTTGGTACCAAGCACTCCTGGCCGTCACATCTATTTGAGATGGCAGCTGTAAAGACAAACCCAAGAGTACTCCCAAGCTGCGAACTTCGTCCTTTAGGGGAAGTGTGACCCCATCTAGGCCTGGTTGGCAAATCTCCTTCCCCAGACTTAGAGTACCTATCACGAGTACCTCCATTTTCTCTGGATTCAACTTGAGTTCGTTTTCCCTCATCCAGCCCATTACCGACCCAAGGCAGGCATCCAGACGAGAGATGCCATACTTAGTCACTGCAGCAGTTGGAGACATAGAGAAATAGATTTGGGTGTCATCAGTGTATTGATAACGCCGTGCCCATGTCTCCGGATGATCTCTCCCAGCGGCTTCATGAAAATGTTAAACAGCATGGGGGACAGAATGGTGCCCTGAGGGACACCAGATGTCAGCTCTCTTTTAGAGGAGTAGCTGTCTCCCAGCATCACCCCTGGAATCTGCCCGAGAAGTAGGAACGGAGCCACTGGAGCGCAGTGCTTCTCAATTCCCAACTCCCTCAGGCATTCCAGAAGGATACCATTGTCAATGATATCGAAGGCCGCTGAGATGTCTGAGAACACCAGCAGGGTCACACTTCCCCTGTCGATGCCCAGACGGAGATCATCAACAAAGACGACCATGGCAGTCTCAACCTGAAGACGGTTTGAAATGGGTCCAGATAATCGGCTTCCTCCAAGACAGCTTAATGTTTTATTATTCCTCTTGAAATCTTCACATATTTGTTGATAAGATAACCCATGCAGGTCTGTTCCATCTTCCAAAAGTTTATATTTTGTTTTAATTTAATTGATCTTCCTGTCCTCATTAAAAGATTTTCATATCTAAGCCAGTTTCCTTTATATAACTTTTTGGTCTTATGAAAGGCTTCTTGGGTGGAAGTCCATCTAGGAATCTTAGACTAAAAGTATTTTTTATATTTGACCCAAGTTTTAAACAATGCTTTCCTTATCAAATGTTTACTAAACTCCTTATTAACTTTATGTCTGTCATAACAAAGGAAGGCATGCCAGCCTTCTTTTAACATTCCCCTTTCTAATGCCAATAATCTTTTAGTCTCCAAGGTGATCCATTCTTTCACCCAGATGAGAGCACAAGCCTTATAATATAAATAAAGATTTGGAAGTCCCAGGCTTCTTTTATCTTTACGATCCTGCATTACTTTCATTTTGATCCTAGGCTTCTTTCCTTGCCAGATATAATCATTTAAGTCTGTTAACCAGCTCCTAAATTGGTGTTCTGACATGATTATTGGTATGGTGTGAAATAAGAAGAGCATGTTAGGTAACACATTCATTTGTATGGATGGTATTTTCCCTAATAATTATAATTGAAGATTTTTCCATTTTTTAAGGTTTTATTTGATTTCCTTCTATGTTTTCATATAGTTGTTCTCATATAAGTCCTATTTTCTTTTTGTAATTGTTCCCTGTAATTAATTTCATTCGCATACTACTAAGGTAAGAGAGCCATAGGGGTGTAGTGGTTTGGGAGGATTTGCATTCCCATTGAGCCATGGAAACCCACTGGGTTAACCTTGGGCAAATCACGTTCCCTCTGGACAAATGTAGCCAGGAAAATCCTATGATAGGTTCGCCTTAAGGTCAGCATAAATTAGAAATGACTTGAACACAGTCATTTCTAACAACACACACACGTATGTTAAAGTCCAAGTCATCTGCTTCTCTGTCTTGTATCTTTCATCTTCTTTCTGTTGCTTAGTGAGTCTCTTTGTGAGTAGTTGGCTATCTCAGCTCTTTCACAGCCTCCTGATAGTGAGTAGAGCTCCACCATTTGCTATAGGTGCATGTAGAGCTCTTTGAATATAATCCTCTGTAACTAGTGCGGAACCCTTGTATAGTAGTTTAAGTGCTGGCTTTACACTTGCTGAATCTGTAATCCTAAAAAGGAGGGAGGTCTCCTTAGAAAAGGCCTGTTGGAGAATAGCCTTAAGGCTTAGACTATAAATTCAGTCTAAAAATGCAGGACTTTTATCAAGTGATGTTAGAATAGATAGATAGATAGATAGATAGATAGATAGATAGGATATTCTTTTCTGGGTTGCACCAAGAAACTGTGATATCCCAGAGAAACTGCAAACATACTGGGGCAAAGTGTTATCATTCACCATTACAAGCTCCCTCAAGTCTAATAAGATGCTCTTTAGATGAATGGCCCTAGTGTCATTTTAATCAATACTGATGGTGCCTTCATGTAGCATCCACTAATGTTTCAGCTCATTTCAGTATGTATTTGTCAAGGATTTTCTCTTTCCCTTTTGAAAGTTCCAATTACCATAGTGTCTGATGACCCATTGCAGCCATTTAATACAGTAGCTTATTGTTGACGTGGTAATTATTTATCAGGGAGAGAGGTAGGATCAGAGGAGACTCATTTAGTTTCTGGGTCAGAACACAAACTTGTGACTTTTTTGCTTTTCAAATTGGCTTTTCTGTCACAATTTATCTTCAGCATTTAGCTGGTCTCTGCTGCACTTGACCCAGGTGATGGATCCTTTTGCATTTAGTCCTTTTCAGAAGTACTTGATCTTGTGAAGTGCTCTTTGTGTTGTAGAAATCTTTCTATTCTTGAAATGTCCCCGTGAGAAGTAATCAAAGCTATGTTTTTGACTCTTGAAAAAGCCATTTAATAACTCACTGCCTGTAGTCCTGCTGGCTTAAAACTTTATCAGATAAATTGGCAAGAAGTATTGTAGTGTTTCCCAGCAATAACTGGAGCATAGACTATGCTTAGTAACAGGGGAAAACCAGTTTAGCAACTTGATGGGCATGGCAATATGGTTCTGCCTGGCTGTTATATTTGTTATATATATCAGACATTTGGGTTGCTGGATGGACATCAAATCTAAGATTTTCTTACAGCTACGATGAGAATGTTTTTATTATGTCATCCCCCCATAACTTAAGATTTATTGCATATCCACTCAGTTTCTTAAGAATCCCCCCCCCAGTTTAATACACAACTCTTTCAGAACTATTCCTTAATTCAGCACATCTCTTTCATTTTGTTTATACCTGAAATAATATTTTTGTCTATAGTGATAAAAAGCTTCAGAATCTAAAAATTGTGTTTTAGGTTCTCTTATTCTCTTAAAATATTCCTTTTAACTGAGAGGGTTTTTAGATAAGAACATAGTGAAATAATTGTGCTGTTTAATCTCTCTCTCTTAGCTAGAATTGATTACAGATTCATTTATTCTTTTGAATTCAATGTGTTAACGGCAGTTGTATTAATTGGCCAGTGGTATATATCAGTGGCCATTAATTGGCCAGTAAAATAAAGAAAATGTATTTGTTAGACCCACCACATCAGTTATACTGATTTGTACAAGGAATAGTGGAACATATGATCTGGCCAAATTTGGTCAAGGTTTGTTTAGAAGCCTTAGATACATAACAGTTACAGGTTGCTCATGCTCTCTTTTTATCTTGATAAAAATATACTACTTTTCAAAGACATAGATACTCAGTAAACTTGTATTTACTATGTTCTGTTAACACTCTGTCAACACACTTTTTTTTGTATCACCCATACCTTGAATCAGTCATTGACCAAAATGGAAATTGCAGGCAGTCGGGAGAAGATTTGGGCTGGGAAGGGCAGCTATGAAAGAACTAGACAAGATTCTAAAGTGCAAAGATGCCATCATATTTCCCATCACTGTGTATGGCTGTAAGAGCTGGACAATGAAATGAAAAAAGAAAATCAACTCATTTGTGATGTGATATTGGCGAAGAGTTATGTGGATAATGTGGATGGCTAAAAACCCCAAACAGATAGGTACAAGAACATTTTTTATTTTCCTCCTGTGTAATTTTTCACACCATTTGCATGATGAAAAAGCCGGTAGAGTTTTGAATATATAAATAAATGCATATTTTCTGCATTTTTGGTTGACCCCAAAAAGATACTGCTTTTTAATGAAATTTGGATGTTGTTATATTTTAAGTATATTAAAAGAGAGCTTGAATCATTGTGTTACTCTTGCTTTCCCTCTAACCTCCATACCATTACAATGCTTGTTGGGATGGGAAAGGAAGTAACATCTTGTGCTGTTTGCCAGCAATATGTTATATAGCCATTCTTGGCAGCAATGCTGCCTCTTACTTTCAGGCTGAGGGAGTGAAGTTTGCATTATAAGTTCTGACATATAGAGGAGTTTGAGTGTAGATATAATGTTTTTATACAGACAAACGTGTGTGTATCTTATATGTCTTTTAAAATTTTAATTGTGCAGGAGCCATATAAAAGGCTTTACTGAAAACTGGTTTCATTACAAAAGCATTTTTTCCTCCCCATAGAGGTGATTCTTCTCTTGAGATGCAGAATAGTGCTATATTTTCAGATTTTATATGAAATGTCTGTAATGTAGGTTGAGGCCAGACCATTATCTTCAGTGTTCAAAAATTACTACCTTTAATGAGCCTCAGGCATTCTTGACAAAGAAAAGGAAGACTGCAAGGTGACTCAGATCTGGTGGTTTACGCCTTAGTTAGCCAAGGAGGGCCTATGTGGGCACTTAATGAGGTTTCTGAGTGCTTGGAATGTTACATTTAAAATTGATTTGTTAAGTATTAGAATTTTGGAAAATAATAATTTGTTATTAACACCAACAATTGAAATAAATTCAATGAATTGAAATCCCTTATTTATTTCTTAATCTAGTTTTTGAAACAGATAATGTAGTTTACATAAAATGACATGGGAATGTCATGATTGACTTTTAGAAGTGGTTTTTGTTTATTGACTGCTTAAAATGTGATCTTGTTGTTTTAAAATTGCCTTACCCCAACCTGGATTGGGGGGGGCATATGGATGGTTGTTGTTGTTGTGTACCTCCAAGTCATTTTTGTCTTATGGTGACCCGAGGGTGAACCTATCATAGGTTTTTCTTGGCAAATTATTTTAGAGGGATTGTGCCATTGCCATCCTCTGAGGCTGAGAGAGTATGACTTGCCCAAGGTTACTGAGTGGGCATTTATGCTCAAGCATAGATTTGAACCCTTGTTTCTAGAGTCATTGCCCAACACTCAAACTGCTACACCTCACTGACTCAAACCTCTTTAATACAGTTGCAACCTAAGATAGTGGGAGACCAATGCATCCAGAAACTGTCTGGTTGGGAATGTTGCCCATAAATCATGGAATCCTATTTTACAACCTGTTCAGTAACTAATTTGCAACTGTGTTCTCTTTCCGCTCCTTGCTAACATGGGCTCTGTTCACTTCTCCAACACCTTATGGGATAATGGATAACAAGAAGAGGTATTCGTGGTTAGAAAACAAGGATTGTGCTTATTTCAGCTAGAGGCCAGTGATCCACTGTAACTGCAGCAATAAATGGATGGCTGAAAAGTTTAATAAGTGAATCAAAAATGGTGAATTTGTAATCAGAAATGTTTGAGTATGTCACTGCATAAGCAGAATATTTTTCTGTGCAATTGAATCACTTTATCCTCTTTGCTTCCTTCCCCCCAAATAAGTTAGGCGTCCTGCAAAGATCAGTGTTAGAACACATGCTTACAATTAGAAGCCAGAGACCCTAACTTTGCTCTCTAGTTTAAAAGACTAGGTATCTAACAAGCCCACTTTTCTACTGTAGTCTAATTAAATCATGTCATATTTGCACTTATTCATTTTGTTGTGTGTCTGTTTCATATAGTATCTTGCAGAAAAGATTCAGAAAGAAATCAAAGAAGTACAGGAACTGGTGAATACATTGTCATTAAAACATCCAGCAATTTTGTATTTTGTTTGCCTGGCTTTGCTGTTCTTCTGTATCCAAACCTTCAAACTTCCACCCCATCATCTAAAAAAGGGACTTATTAGAAATAAATGCAGCAATCTATTAACACTTAAAGAGGGGGGAAGGGGGAGAGATGGGGAGAGACCACCTAACAAATTCTAAATAATTTGTTCATGTGTAAAGTTATATATGTGTAAGGTTTTTATAGACTATGGAAAAGCCTTTGACTAATAGATCATGAAAATGTATGGAATGCTCTTAAAGACAAGGGAGTGCCATCACATCTGATATATTTCTGAGAGAAATCTGTACTTAGGACAAGAGGCTACTGTTAGATCAGAACATGGAGAAACAGAATGGTTCCCAATTAGCAAAGGGGTCAGGGAAGGTTGTATTCTATCATCGTATTTGTTCAACTAGTATGCAAAAAATATGCGAAGAGCAGGCTTAGACCCAGAAAAAGGAGGAGTAAAGATAAGAAGAAGGAATATCAACAATGTAAGATACGGGGATTGTGCTATACTACTAGTGGGAAAACATCATGGACTTTTAACAATAACTAAGGAAAGTCAAAGAAGAAAGTGTAAAGGCAGAGTTATTGCTGGACAAAACAAAAATAATAACCAGGGAGGACCTACATACAATGAACCTAGACAATGAGGAAATTGAAATAGTTAAAGAATTCCCATACCATGGATCAAACATTCTTCAAGAAGGAGACTGCAGTCAAGAAATCAAAAGACTAGAAATGGGAAGGACATCTATAAAAGAACTAGAGAAGATCTTAAAGAGTAAAGATATACAACTGAGCACTAAAGTTAGAATCGTACAAACCATTGTATTCCTCGTTACCATGTACAGATGCGAGAGCTGGACAGTAAATAAAGTGGATAAGAAAAAAAATCAATCAATTTGAAATATGGTGCTGGAGAAAAATGCTGAGAATACCAGGAACAGCCAAAATACAAACAAAGCAAACCCCAAACAAATGGGTCCTAGAACAGATCAAGCATGAAATCACCATGGAAATCAAGATGATTAAGTTAAGACTGTCATACTTTGGCCATGTCGTGAAAAGGCATGTCTCATTAGAAAAGACAATAATACTAGGAAAGGTGGAGGGATGTAGAAAGAGAGGAAGACTGCCTTCTTAGATAGATAGATTCTATTAAGGAGGTCATGGATATGGGCTTGCAGGACCTAAGCGGAACAGTGGAGGATAGTCTTTGAGATGTCATGGAGTCACCATGAGTCGAGATCAACTTGAAACAGTTAACAACAACAACAACAACAACAACAAGGTTATAGCGAGCCAGCATGGTGTAGTGGTTTGACTATTGGACTAGGGCTCTGGAGACCAGGATTCAAATCTTCTCTGTGCCATGAAAAGTACTGGGTGACCTTAGGCAAGTCACACTCTCAGTCTCAATAGCAAAGGTCCTCTTCCAGAACATGGCTACAAGGCCTGAAAAACCCACAAAAAACAGTTACAGAGGAGCAGCAACAGGAACTTGCCTGATTTTGCTTCATTGACCATAGAATCAGAGTTGGAAGAGACCCCATAGGTCATTGAGTTCAACTCCCCTTTCAGCACAGGAATGCCAGCTGGAATATCCCAAACAGGTATCCCAAACTGGTTTAATTTGTGAATCTTTCTTTATGTCAAGAAGTTCCTTTTTATCTTCAATCTTAATCTACCTTCCTATAATTTAAAACCTGGTCCTAACTTCTGGGGCAGGGAGACCAAAGCTGCACATTCCTTTCTGCAATTAGATACTAAAATAATCTAATCCCGTAGTCTTCCCTTCACCAGGTAAAGCATGACCAATTTCCTCAAACCTTCCTCATATATATTGTTCCCATGTCTCTTATCATCCTTGTTGCCCTTCTGTGAACTTGCTCCAGCTTGCTATATACTCTTAAAACGAGACATCCAGAACTGAATGCAGTATTCTAGATGAGGCCTAGTTAACATAGAATATAATCTGACAATCACAGTTGGTCCTCTACACCCATAGATTCTTTATAAACCATCCACAGCTTGAAAATATTTAAAACGAAAATATAAATTCCAAAAAGCAAATTTTGATTTTTGTCATTTTATATGAGGGACATCATTTTATTATGCCATTGCATTTAATAAGATTTAAGCATCCACAGATTTTAATAATAATAATAATAATAATAATAATAATAATAATAATAATAATAATAATAATTTGT
>NC_056522.1:308587295-308587423 GCF_019175285.1 Sceloporus undulatus | reverse complement strand
ATTTATAGACCGCTATTCCGCAGTGATCATAGCGGTGTACAGTAAAATTGCAAAACAATACAAAAAATTGCAAGGCCTCTCTCCCCCTCAAGATGGTGGTTGGAGGAGGGCTCTTTGTCTTCCAGGCC
>NC_056522.1:308577419-308587195 GCF_019175285.1 Sceloporus undulatus | reverse complement strand
CCCCCTCAAGATGGTGGTTGGAGGAGGGCTCTTTGTCTTCCAGGCCTGGCCTCTCTCCCCCTCAAGATGGTGGTTGGAGGAGGGCTCTTTTGGTATCTATGGGGATGGGGGTGGCTTGAAACCAAACCCCAGTAGATACCAAGGCTCCACTGTACTTCTCTTGTCTTGGAACCTACAGTTCTGTTACCTCTTCTGTTCTGTTTCATTTATGTTCAACAAGGTGCTTTTCAACACAGGCTGAATCCCTATTCTCTGGTCTCTCTTTTGACTGATCAGGAGCATCTCTGTCTTGTCTGGATTAAGTTTCCATTTGTTCATCTCATCCAGTCTATTACTGATAGCAGACACTGGTTTAGTGTAGACACAGCTTCTTTGGAATCAGATGGAAAGGAGAGATAGAGTTGGAAAACCACAAAACTTGGGATGGCTTTTTCCAGCGATTTCATGTAAATATTAAACAGCATGGAGAACAGAACAGAGCACCATAGGTTACTGGCCAGGATTTCAAACAAGTGCCCACCTGCAGCACCACCTTCTGGGTCTATCCCACCCCACCCCTAGGACATTGTGGATTTTTTAGTTGCTCTGACTTGTAGTGGGACTGTTAAGCAGCATGCATAAGCACACTGCCTGTAAACAACAAGCCAGGTTTCCCGTGGAATTTTGAATTATTGTTCCATCCTAAATAACCCAATTACAATGGGCCCTCTCCTTATACGCAAGGGAAAATCTACCTATGCGTGAGCCCCATAGGAAATAATGGGGTGCGTGCATGTGGAGTGGCACACATGTACCTTGGGCACACACACCATTGTTTTCCTCCCCAAAGTGGCTTCTGCATAAGCTGGAACCCATGTAAAATGCATCTGGACACACTTTAATCTGTTTTTAGGATGTACAAATATTTTCCTAACATTAGGTTTTTGTTTAAGAAAAACACAAAAAAACATGATATTGTAGAATTGTAATGCATTTTAAAATTCAATTACAGGTCACATATCCCTTATCTGAAAATCTGAAATGTTTCAAAATCCAAAACTTTTTTTTCATTGATGGCTGAGATAGTTAAACTTTTGCTTTCTGACGGTTCACTGTACTTAAACGTCATGCACAAAATGATTAAAAATATTGTATAAAATTACTTTCAGGCTATGTGTTTAAAGTATTTACAAAACATTAATTTCATGTTTCAATTTGGGTTCCATCTTGAAGATATTTCATTATGTGTATGCAACATTTCCAAAATCTAAAACACGTTTGTTCCCAAGCATTTCAGATACCATATATACTCAACTATAAGTCGACCTTATGTATAAGTCGAGGACAAGTTTTGGGATCAAATTATTGATTTTGATATGACCCATGGATGAGTCGAGGGTAAAATCTAGGTGCATGTAACAAAGGATATGAAGGATGATGCAAAGGAGAATAATGCCAAAGAAATGACAAAATTCTAGCAGGCATAACTATTTGTGCTCAAAATAAAGGCTGGATGCATGAAAAAATAGACGACCAGTGATTCCAGGACAGGTTACATCTTTGCCTTTCACCAGGGAATGGTTCCTTTTTTAAAATAAGTGTTAAGTACAGTATTTACAGTACCTACATCAATCCATGGATAAATCAACTCAGGTTTTTTGGGTCAGTTTTTTGGCTAAAATTTCTCGGTTTATACATGAGTATATACAGTAAGCAGTAATAGATTAGCACTGTAGCATTATCTTGGCTTTACTTCGCAAACGAAGATTCAGAAAGGACTCATCCGTGCTTTCTACAAGCGCGTTGATGACGTTGGATGTGTCCTTCGAGCCTGTGCAATGGATTTTTCTGGTGGAGCGCAGCATGCACAGAACTGGCCTCACCATTTAAACCAGAGGTTCGACTGCTGAGGCCTTGACAAGCATGGACGGTGGCAGTGAGGTCCTTGGGTCGTAGGTTTGATTAGAGTTTCCTTCTCTTAGATGGTTGATCTTACAGGGTTAGACGAGCACCATCTGCCTGGGTTTGGGATTAGAGTTTTCCTTCTCCTAGGATGGTTGCCATAAGGCTAGAGAGCCCATCCTGCCCTTTGGCGCTCTGGTCAGACCCTTCGGTTGTGACCTGTCTGGCATGGGAGGCCCTATCGGTGGCTATTATACCACTGCCAGCATAGCTCACAACTTCATTAGGGTACGCAGGCCTCTCCCCCACACAGTCAGAGCATAGCTGGAGGGGAATAGGAGGCCAGAAGATGACAGTTAAGGAGGGAGAAGCCTCTTCCTTCAGGCTAGACCTGATGGAGCTGCGTCTGCCTGATCACTCCCTCTCAGGCCAGAAGATCAGAATTGCCACTAGATAGATTAGGTTCCTACATCAATTAAGTTACAAAACCAGCAGTACCATATCTGTGCATAATTTGTATCCCAGATTCTCTCGACATTTCTGCTGGTTTGTGTATGTGGAGTGTGTATAGATGTGAATGTGAATGTGAATGTGCTTGTGGAAGAGATAGTTGAGAAGATTAGGTCATCCAGCTCTGCTGTGGTCTTGAGGGACATAAGAGGAAAGAAAATAGAAAAAACTTAATATTTCTAAAATCTTGGTGATACTGTATTGCAAATTACCTTGGATAACCCTGGTAGGCTGAAAGATAGTCTTGAAAATGTATTTATACATAAATACGTTGGAAGTAAGTTGCTTTGATTCAGTATTGATCACAATGATTACTTTAGTGTGGGGGTAAATAGAAGGTTGATCTCGTTGTCCCATTAGATCTTTGGTTGATTTGTGTTAGATTGACAACAATCTCTGACTGCCAGTTATTTGACAGTAGCAACAACAAATTGACCCCCCCTTCCATTATTCTTCTAAAGTCAAAGAAGCATGAATTAGTCTAGTTTGTTTAGTTTTATTTTGGATTGAAGGACTGCATGATGTAGTCTGTTCCAGTATCAGTACAAATCGTTAAGGCTAACAATTCCTTAATTCTAAGTGTTTGTGAATCTTACAGTGTGGAATTTTTTATCCCTTTTCTTCCCTAAGGGACAATGGAGACAGATCAAGGCACCGAGCCCCCCAGGAATGCCCGTATGTCTGCACCATCCCTTGGACGCTTTGTTCCCAGGTAAAGCATGCATTCCTAACAAGGCATGACAAATTTGCTATCCATTGTGCAGTTCCTTTGCTGAGGTATTACTGTGTCTCATCATGTCAATATCCTCTTCTAGGCGTTTTTTTGCTGCCTGAGTATTTGCCTTATGCTGGGATTTTCCATGAACGTGGACAGCCTGGTTTGGCCACTCACTCCTCTGTTAACAGGGTCTTGGCAGGTAAGGATTTTTTGTGCCTACCTCCATTGGGAGAATGTGTTATACATATGCAAGAACTGGTCTGAAAATGGAAATGTTTATATGACCATAATCTGTAAAAATAGATGCAGGAATGGATTCCAGAATAGCTGAATTATCCTTATTTATATATTTTAGGTGGTTAATGATAAGACAGGTTCTGCACTTGAAAAAGCAGTAGTAACCAGTTGAATTTTAGGGTGGAATCCCAAGAGAAAGATGGGCAGAACATTAAAAAAAACACACAACTCCCAAAAAAACCCCATCAGAAGTGTCTCTGTTCCTTTCTTTCTCCTTAAATATTAACATTCTGACAAGTTAATGATTAGTTTGCTGCAGGTCCCACTAATTTAATTATAGAGTGCCTTGTTCATGTTCTGGCTTGTAAAGCTCTCAAGAACAGTTCAGATTCAATTAGGATCCTAATAGGTGCATATTAAAACTTTGGCAGCATCTGGTTATAGAGCACAGACAATTGGAGAGTTTTGTGTGTTGAGTGGGAAGAAGGTAGAGCAAATGGTACTTTGCCTGCCAGGAAAGGAAGTTTTCTGATAGTATTCTGAAGTGTTGGTTTGTAAGTCTTGAAATATTCTTTGTTTGATACCAGCTGCAACAATTATATAATGTTTGCATTCATCTGGCCATAGCATTGTGCTCTTCGGGTGTAATGAGTGTAGGACTAATATGGATATGCATGTTATTTTGCTTTGCTTGCATATTAGCAACGTACTTGTCCTTCACTCTGATAGAAAGTAATATTGCAAGGTTGGAAATTGTGTGACTTCTAAGCATTGTTGGGCTTCCAAGACCCATCAGCCCCATCCTGTAGCCACTGGTGAGGAACGCTGGGAGTCACAGTGTAGCAACTTCTGGATGACCACATGATTCCCACCCGGAATACTGGAAAAGTATTTTCATATCAGAAAATTTGCTCTACTGTGTAATTATATGAATATGTACACTAAATAAGATCTGAGCTCCAATTTAAAGGTATGAAAGCTGTATAAAAACAAAAATTTATAATAATTATGGATTACCGTGGGCTTTTGCCATCAGCGGGTTTACTATCCATGGATCTGAGCATCTGTGGATGCCAAGCCCTGTTTTTCACAATGACAGTGTGTGTGCCACATCGTCATTGAGGACAACAGGACTTGAGGTCTCGCGTTTTTTCTTATCCACATAGAAAGGTGGGCCTGGAATGGATCCCCTGTGGATACGAAAGAGCGACTGTATTACAGAATACTGAAAGATTTACTTTTGATCGTTAATGCTGTCTGTGGTCGGAAAGTCTTGGACTTCTGGATCACAGTCTATTTGCATCTGGGACTTGATATTTTTCAGGTCTTTCTTTCCTAATGTATCTCTGCTTGTGATTAAAGAAGAGGATAATTTGTGTTATCTTGTTAATCAAGTTTTAGAAATTAGGGGATTCCATCCCACTTTTTCAGATTCTATGTGCTTTAGGTTTATTCTGAAGTCTTCTTCTGTGATCTGCATTTTCTTTAAATACTTGTTGCAAGTCTACAGCCTGCATGCTGCTTTAGTACAACATGGTTTCATAAAGTGAGCTTCAAGGCTTGTCATGATGTGCAAACACATTCTCTGTTTTATAAAGTGTGTAGGTAAAGGATAAAGGAAGAGAAAGAATTTACACATCTCTTCCAGGTAAATATGGCCCTTGCTAGGGGAAAAAACCCTTCCCTTGTTCTGAGCATTTCACTTTCAGATGTAAGTTAATTTTTAACTACCTTCCAAGAGCTAGCTTGTTGTAGTGGTTTGAGTGTTGGACTGTGACTCTGAAGATCAAGGATCAAGTCCCTCACTTGGCCATGGAAACCCATTGGGTGACCTTGGGTGAGTCAAACACTCTCAGCCCCAGAAAACCCCATGATAGGTTTGTTTTAGTGTTGCCATAAGTCAGAAATGATTTGAAGGCACACAACCACTACCACCAGACAAATTTACCAGAGTAGGGGACTTTCATCTTTGCTTATCCCTGGAAAGAAGATTTCAATAACTAACAAAATCTCTCCTTCCTTTCTATTTTTGTTGGAATACTTTTGCTAAGCAGTCCTGTGTCAGTGCATGCGAAATAGAGAAGAGGCCTCTTACTTTTGTTTGAGATGCATCCTTTCCTTGTTCGAGATCTATGTGTGGGATTTTTTTTGTAGGCATATGGAAATAGCTCACCAAGAGATGATAATTTGCTGCCAGGCAACACTGCAGCATTTCTTTTCCAGCTCTGCGTTGCTGGAGACATCTGCTTTTACTCCCTGTTCAGAAGCTTTCAGCTGCAGCTGGTGGCAACTGTTCTTGCTAGCCAATTTTGATGGGAGTAACTGGGTTTTGTTTTGTTCACTTTTCTCTTATGGCTGTGATGTGGTATGCTTATATTTTCCAAGAATAGTATTTTTGAACTTCAAGGGTGTGTATAAGTAAACATTTAACACCCCAGGAAGGCACTTTCTTTTATCAGTCAAAATACTGTGATGATGTTGAAGTTAAATTGAGATT
This sequence comes from Sceloporus undulatus, assembly GCF_019175285.1. Taxonomy (NCBI): domain Eukaryota; kingdom Metazoa; phylum Chordata; class Lepidosauria; order Squamata; family Phrynosomatidae; genus Sceloporus; species Sceloporus undulatus. The sequence continues at coordinate 308,581,352 of NC_056522.1, read as the reverse complement.
TTAATAAACTATGAAGCTCAGTTCAGCGTGTCCGCGCCAACCATGGGTTTGCCATCTATGGATTTGAACTTCTGCGGACAGCAAGTCTCGGCTTTTTAAATGAGTGCATGTGCATGCAGTTGCATGCGCACCCATTGAAAAGAATGGGTCCATGGGGAGGTCTGGAATGGATACCCCATGCATAGCAAGGGACAACTGTACTGTCCAAGCTAATTCTAATAACATGTTCAGGTGTTGTGTTTTAGTGCTTTTGGTAAGGGAATGGATGAGGGCATGTAAACAAGAGTTGAATCAAAACAAGACATGTGCTGTTGGTGGGTGGAGGTAACAATGTATAGGATAGAGTTCCATTGTCCTTCAAAGAACCGGCTTGAAGCTTGAAAACTTTTCTGGCTGCAGTGTTGTTTTTTTGATGCCCAGATCACATCCACAGTTTGAAGTATCTTTTTTCAGGTTTGAGGTGGTATGCTAATTGGACCACCTGCGTGAAAGGAATGGCTTTGCTACAGTTTCCCATGTTCTACTAATATCTGACCCAAGATCAATTACTGAAATTCATTAATTTAAGACTGCCTTTGAAAACACTACAGTCTGTTTACAAAAGTAAGAGGTCAGCATATTAGATATTAAGGGGCTTTGTTTGTTTTCCTTTTTCGTTTCTGGGAGTAATGTGAAGTGATTTCCGTTACCTTTCTGAAATCTTAAACAGTCTGAGGCTAAAGAACATGAAAGCTTACGCATTTCTCTGTATGGCTGTCTGACCCCTGAATTGTTGTTAGGGTTTCCTGGTGTTCTTCCCAGTGGGGCCTTTTCTGTAACTGCACCACAATTAAGACTACCTTTCAGGGTCAAACACCATCTTTACTATGTTTCACTTGCCAGGCAAACTCTGTCCTACATACCTGGGGTTTTGATAGATGGCTTCTACTTATTTCTGTATGCTTGGTTCGACTTAATAGTTTAGTTACTGTCTCTTGTAATTATTTAGCACTTGTGTGTTTCTATCTTAACTAATGTTTAGTTTTTAAGTACTGTTCACATTTTTTTAAAATGATGTAAACCTTCTGTAACTTACAGTGAAAAGTTAGAATATATATTTTTAAAATGTTCTGCCATATTTCCTCCATGTAGAAAATTTGTGTTAATTTTAAAGTCTTTGTGAAATCAGTTTTGGTGGTCTTTTTTGAGTAGCCATCATAAGTATACATGTGCTTAGTGTTAATGATTAAAAAAAATAATCTAGCTATAATAAAGTGCAGTCCAAAGTTCAATTAAATAACCTTATTCAGAGAGAATGGCTAAGACCAAATTTGTTGTGCCTTTGATATGATATTGTTTAGCTTTTCTAAATTTCAGATAGTTTCTGCTTTCAAATACTCCCAAACACATCTGTATGAAGTTTACTGAAATTACTGTATAATGTGATCTATCTATCTATCTATCTAGGCTCAGGCTTCAAGGACCGACACATAATGTAAAACAGGCAAAAACATTATTTACAACATTAAAAGAATAAAACATTTAAGAACTTTATCTGAAAACAGACTGGGATAGTTTATTTAAAACAATTCTAACAGCCAAAGAAGCCACTTCAGTGCTGAGGGCCAAATAATGCAGTCTTAGCTGCCCACTGGAAATTCAAGAGGGGTGGCTCAATCAGCCTGACTTTTTTTTGCCGAGGGGGGGCGGATTCCATGAACTGAGGTGCTAGTACAAAGAAAATCTTTTTGCATGTATTTACCAACCTAGATTGCTGCCACACTGCAGAATTAATGCAGTTTGACACTACTTTAATTGTCATGGTTCCATCCTGTGGAACCCTGTGGTTTGTTGTGACACAAATCTCTCTGACAGAGAAGGCTCATAAAACTACTAATGCCATGGTATTGAGCCTTGGCAGTTAATGTGGTGTAAAACTGGATTAATTCTGCAGTGTGGCTGCAGACTTAGTCATGCCACTGGGTCTTGGAGAATCTTATATTTTGGACAGGGTCATACAGAAGGAGGCAATCCTTCAGCTGCCCTGGTTCCATATGTTCTTGGCTTTGTAGGTTAAAACCAATATCTTAAATTGAGTTCAAAAGCAAATTGAATGCCAGTGCAGCTTATGCAAGACCAGTGATACATGATGTAAGGCATAGACCTGACGACAATATTCTGGCAACCTCATTTTATGTTGGGAGTCCAAACACCTTACAAAGGTAGACTCATGTAAAGATTGGAGGCTTGCTTAAAACACAGTATTCCAATTTGGATATAATGTATGCAGTTTGATTATGCAAGGAGTATGTTAAACCATGCCTGGACAGATGCTTGAGTTTATACTCATTTCTAGTGTCTAAAACAGGGTTTGGGCAATCATCTGAATCCACCTTGACAAAAGGATATCTTGTTAGGGAATTCTGGAGCTAAAATTGGTTCTCTAATATATCCTTCACTTTCCTTTTACGTGAGCTACTCATTCAAGTGAGTGACTTATGATTCATTCCATCCCAGTAGGAATTAGATCTGCTGTTTAAATGCCTTAGGTAAGTAGACAATTAGTGGTGGTATGTTAGCTGTTGCTTCAGTAATTAACCCAATTACCTTTCACTTTTTCCTTAATGATGAAAGTGAGCATGTTAACAAGTTACTTTTGTTGCCTTGGAAACTAAATTCCATACAGCTACTCAAAATTTCTTTCATGTACTGGTAAGATGCTGTTTCTGCATTCCACTCCCTTTAAGACTAAATTCCTCTTTACTGCTACATTCTCTGGCATAGTTGGATTTTTCTTTATAATCTCCTGTGGTTTTTAAACCAAAGGGAGCTTACCTGCTACTCTTAAGACATCAGTACCACTTCTGAACATTTTAGACTCTTTCCTTTCAGTTTGTGCTTAATTATTGAATGCCAAATGTATTGGTCTCCTTCACAGATTAAGGTCTTCTTAGTTATCATCCAGACAGTTTATCACTATTCTTCTTTAAAAACATATGGAGAAGACGAATGTGTCCAGAGGAGGTGGGGAAGGTGAGGAGCCTTGAAAGGATATCCTCTCAAGCAAAAATAGCTGATTGCTGTGGGGATTGGGACTACTTTTCAAGTTGCTCAAATGCTCCTGAGGCTCACTTTATTTTATCATTTGAAAAGTTAAAAATACAGAAATATTTGCTAAATGTATTGTAAAATTAATTAAAATTGAGCTTCAGTTGATTGGGGATATGGTTGCTTAGTGGTTAAGACACCAGTTCTTTCTTTCTTTCTTTCTTTCTTTCTTTCTTTTTACATTTTCAAATAAAAATAAACCAAAATCATACATACAATGCTCTATGCTAACTTGTGAAAATTGATTCTTCCTATAGTTTCTTATTAGTTGGGCAAGATACATGTTTCCATATAAGAACCTCTGGGTCTCATCAACTGACATCTGTCCATAGTTGTTTTCAACTGTTTTCTTATTACTTACACTGATTACTTTCCGTAAAATTATTAAATAAAATGTATGTATTGCTAAACAAGGGACAAATTTCCTCTTACCTGATTTGTTTCCATAAACGTACTCTTTATATGTTATACATTCTAAATTCCAATAAATCTCTCATACCTGATGACCATTATGCAATTATAACTTTTTGTTTGCAATTATAACTTTTATGTGTTACTTCTGCATTCTCAAAGTTAATATTCTGTATATTTTTATGTGTTGATTTAATTACTTCAACCTTAGATTCCATTACTTCATTCAAAATTTTTCGAAAGGAGGCCAATCCTTTTCTTCTTTGTTTATGGACCTGTTATTAATTAATAATGTCAAAATATCTAATTCTCTCATGTCCATAACCTTCAGCTTCCATTCGTCTAATTTTGGTACTTCTTCCAATTTCCATTTTTTTACTGTGGTTAATAATAATAATAATAATAATAATAATAATAATAATAATAATAATAATA
>NC_056522.1:308564348-308577409 GCF_019175285.1 Sceloporus undulatus | reverse complement strand
TTTATATTTCCCACCTCTCCCTGCGGATCAAGGCGGGATTACATCCGATAAAATAAATAGAAAATTCAAATACAAAGATACAATCAATAAAATACTGACATTATTAATAAAAATTCATGACAATCATAGCAAACATAGCAGTCATAATCAAAGGAGTGGAACATTTTATTTAATAAGGCTCCTATACAAGGTCGGGTGGGTAAGCCTGCCAGAAGAGATCCGTTTTTAGTGCATTCTTAAAAGCATCTAAGGTAGTAATAAGACTGATCTCTTTCAGTAGGCCGTTTCACAGTTTAGGGGCAGTGCCAGTAAAAGCTCTATGGGAAGTTGTTGTTAATCTAGTCATTTGGTATTCTAATAGATACCCAAGACTTATTATGATATTTAAAAATCACAAAATCTTGAATGCTAAAAGAAACAAAGAAAGGAATCACAAGCAATGGCAAGCACTCTTGGCTTCTTCTTTATAAAGAAACACCAAATAGTTTTGGTCCATCATCACAGGTGCCCTGGGAAATTTCGAGGAAGCACCCCAATGCAACATACCCGCATATATATATGGGAAGACTATTTTTTCCACCCTGTACAGAGATCGTGAGGAGTATACCTGGACCAACATGAGAATCAGGTGTAGCTTCCTTGAAATTCTTAGACACCCCACAATGGCCCCCTGTTACTGAACAGGAAGTCAAAAGGTTAATTTCCTGCCTGAAACCAGGCAAAGCTCCAGGGCCTGATCATATTATGCCAGAATTACTAAAATGAATAGCACGTGGTGGACAGCTCTACTGGCAACTCTATTTATTCATATCAACAGAACGGCCCAACTGCCTAGTAGCTGGTCCCAAGCCATCATAATTCCAATTTACAAAAAGGCGATAAAAGCAAGCCCTCTAATTATCAACCTATAAGCTTGCTGTCAGTGGTGGGAAAACTGAATGGTAGATTTCTAAACAACCGACTCACGGATTGGGTAGAGGATGAAAAAATCCTTGGGGATGAACAAGCTGGTTTCAGAAAAGGCAAGTCAACTATTGACCATTGTATAGTTCTAAGTCATCTTGCGGAGAAATATACTAGAGCTCATAGTCATAGTTTAATTGTTGCCTTTATGGATTTGAAATCAGCTTTCGATTCTATATCAAGAGACAAACTCTGGGATAAACTTCTTGCTTCCTTGATTGATAAAAGACTACTAGGCCTAATCATGAAGTTATACAGTAACACCACTGTAAGAGTAAGGTGCGGAGTACAGGGAAACCTAGCTAGTTCCATCACTGCAGTAAGAGGGGTATGGCAGGGGTGCATTCTTGCACCCACCCTCTTTAATTTATATCTTAGTGACCTCCCTTCAGCGATTTCCTCAGACACCTTTCATCCCCCAAAATTAGCCTCAGTCAGCATCCCTTTACTCTTATAAGCTGATGATGCTGCGCTGTTACCTTTCTCTAAGGTGGGACTATCAAGAGCAGTGAGAGCTTTCACTGAGTGTTGTGGAAATAACCAGTTAGATATTAATTACAATAAATCTAAAATAATGTTTTTTTCCCTAAGAAACGCTCCATATTCAGCGAGAAGATCGTTGGCCATGAAATAGAGCAAATAAGGCAATTTAGATACTTAGGAATTACATTCAATACATCAGGTACCTGGACAGCATACCAGGAAATTTCCATTCAGAACGCTGCAAATAGCAGCATGGCAGTTGTCCGTTTCTTCTACACTAAAGGCGGGCAACTGATACCATCTGCTCTAAAAGTCTTCAGGGCTAAGGTTCTGCAACAACTTTTGTTTAGTGTCCCAGTGTGGATTTTAGGATTTACATCATCTGTAGAAAGAGTTCTTTCTGCGTTTCTCAGGAAAATATTTTCCATGCCGAACTTCATTCCAACAGCAGCCCTACGTCTTGAGGTTGGGTGCTCTTCAGTGGAATGTCTTGCATGGAAATGGACCTTAGGTTACTTCCTGAAACTTATTTTTGCAGGACCTGAGACTGGATACATCTATTTAATATATAGAGACACATACCACCGATCTGATTAAATCGGTGACAGAAAAATCCCAGAAATTCAGTCTCTCTCATGACTTTTTAGGTACACTGAACTGGCCCAAGGCAAAACAGATTCTTATACAATGCATTAAAGACACTGATATGCAATACTCAGTATCTGCCACATGCTCTACCTGCTCCCCAGTTGGTTTGGGACTGTGCTTCAACCCAAAGGAGGCAAAATATTTGGAAAATTTAACCATCTCCAAATATCGGTTGGCATTCAGCAAAGGCTGGTTCAATGTAATTCCTTCAGCTGTGCTAGAGGGACGTTTCAATCAAACTGAATACAAGGATAGAATTTGTCCATGTGGAGAGTGCCAACCAGAATCCATATCTCACATTCTTCTTTATTGTATATTTTACAAGGATGATAGACTACAATTAATTACCCCTTTATTAAATAGACATCCAGGCAGAACTTCTGAATGGTACCTGAAGTTTTTATTGGCAGATGAGGACAAAAAGATCACAGAGGAAGTCACAAAGTTTATTATCTCTGCTATAAAAGTTCGTAAAGCCATATGTTATAAAGGCAAGTAGTGATATCCTCTCCTGGCTCAAATACTTATGAAAAATTGAGGTGGGTTGGACTATGAAGTGGTGAGTCTGTTAACAATACCCCTGTTATAATGTATTTCACATGTTCGTTTATATGCTGTGTATGTACTACTCTTGCTGTTATTTAATTTGTTGCTGTTGTTATTGTTTTGCTTTTATACTGCCTATGGTTTGTTAACTGAAATAAAGGCATTCATTCATTCATTCATTCAGTAGATTCTTCCCAGATGCTCTGAGAGTGCAGGGCAGATTATGTAGGGAGAGGTGTTCCCGCATGTAATTCGGGCCCAAGCCATATAGAGCTTTAAAGGTGATAACCAACACCTTATACTGCGCCCGGAAGCTAATCAGCAGCCAGTGAAGAGATTTTAACACAGGTGTTATTTGGTCAGACCTAGATGTACCAGTGACCAATCTGGCTGCCGCATTCTGTACCAATTGAAGCTTCCAAACTTGGTATAAGGGTAGCCCCATGTAGAGCGCATTACAGAAGTCTAAACGAGAGATTACCAGTGCATGTACCTCTGCTTCAAGGTCCTTTCGGTCCAGGTAGGAATGCAGTTGGCGTATCAACCGAAGTTGATACCAAGCACTCCTGGCCGTCGCATCTATTTCAGATGACAACTGTAGGGACGAGTCCAGGACCACTCACAAACTGTGAATTTCATCCTTTAGGGGAAGTGTGACCCATCCAGGACAGGTTGACAAATCTCCTTTCCTGGACTTGGGATACCTATCGCAAGTATCTCTGTTTTCTCTGGATTCAGCTTGAGTTTATCTTCCCTCATCCAGCCCATTACCAACGCAAGGCAGGCATCCAAAGGAGAGATGCCATCCTTAGTCACTGCAGCAGTCAGAGTCATAGAGAATTAGATTTGGGTGTCATCAATGTACTGATAATACTGCGCCCATGTCTCCAGATGATCTTGCCCAGCAGCTTCATGTAAATGTTGAACAGCATGGGGGATAGAATGGCGCCCTGAGGGATGCCAGATGGCAGCTCTCTTTTAGAAGAGCAGTTCTCTCCCAGCATCACCATCTGGAATCTGCCCGAGAAGTAGGAACAGAGCCACTGAAGTGCAGTGCCTCCAATTCCAAACTCTCTCAGCCATTCCAGAAGGATACCATGGTCAGTGGTATTGAAGGCTGCTGAGATGTCTAAGAGCACCAACAGGGTCACACTTCCCCTGTCGATGCCCAGACGGAGATCATTGACTAAGGCGACCATGGCAGTCTCAATTCCGTATTCTGTCCTGAAGCCGGTTTGAAATGGGTCCAGATAATTGGCTTCCTCCAAGACAGCTTGGAGTTGGAAGGCAACTGCCTTCTCAATCACTTTGCCCAAGAATGGTAAAAGGGAGACTGGTCTATAGTTATTTCTCACCAGGGGGGTCAAGGGAGGGTTTTTTCAAAAGTGGTTTGACTACGACTTGTTTTAATGTTGATGGAAATTTACCCTCCCTGAAGGATGCATTGATTATGGATCTTAGTAAAATTTTTACTGCATCACCTCCCTGGGCGGTCAACCATGATGGACAAGGATCAAGATGGCAGGTTGTCTTCCTTACACTACCAAGAAGCCTGTCCTCTTCATTGGTATTTACAAACTCAAAATGATCCAGTTTAACATAGTCCACGGAGTCACTGGACATCTCTTTTACAATTTCAGTTACAGTCCTGCAGTTGTTATCAGAAAAATCATGATTCTCCAGAAGCTTTTCAGGTCTTTTTAAAGTACAGTGCTCCCTTCCCTTATGCGTGGATCCGTTCCAGACCTCCCACATAAGGGAGAAATTGTGTATGATCGCACCCCATTGAAAATAATGGAGCATGTGCACACGACGCTGCAAGGTGTGCATGCCATGGGCACACGCACCATTCACTAGATTCTCCCGCGGCTTCAGTGTATGCCAAAAGCCTTGGAAGTGAAGCCCATGTATGGCACGGACTCATTGTATTGAGGTCATGTTATGCAAGTATAGCTCTGGTGAGAATGGATAATGAATAATTTTCCTTGAATTGCTATGTGTACTTTGGACCAGAATTTTTTTATAAGTGGACATGACCACAGCATATGGTACAATGTGCAGAATTCTTTACTGCATTTCCACCATCTTTCCTTCCTTGTTTTTTTTAATTTTGTTTAACCTAACTGGGGTGAAATACCATCTATTGGCCATTTTGATGAAATTCTCTTTGAGATCCTGTGATACAGAGAAGGATTAAGTCTTTTTCCAAATTACTTCCCAACTATCAAGAGGGATATTATGCCCTATATCTCTGGCCCATTTAATCATAGAGTTTTTAATCAACTCTCGTTCTGAAAGACACAAGTTCTGATGATCAGTAGGTCGGAAGATTGGCAGTTTGAGACCCAAGTGCTTGTGTGATGGGATGAGCTCCTATCACTAGTCCCAGCTTCTGCCAACCTAGCAGTTCAAAAATATGCAAATGCAAGTAGATAAATAGGTTCCACTTAGGCGGGAAGGTAACAACGTTCAGTAGTCATGCTGGCAATACAACCACTGGATTAGTCCTCAGACAACATTGGCTCTTTGGCTTAGTAACAGAGATGAGTACCACCTCCTGCAGTCGATTAAGACTAGACATTCATGTAAAGGGACTACCTTTACCGTTACCTAATAATAATAATAATAATAATAATAATAATAATAATAATAATAATAATAGTTGTTGTTGTTGTTGTTGTTGTTATTTTTAGCCCGCCTCTCCCTGCGGATCGAGGCGGGTTACAGTAAAAAAAAATATAAAATACATAATACAACAATAATAAAATTTCACAATCCCCCAATCCACCACTAACATAAAATATAACACTTAATTACAAATTAAAAAAAAAACAATCAAATTACAAATTCAAGTTAAATTAATTAAAACAGTTAAAAGATAGTCAGATAGTAAAAATAGCTATGGGCAGATGGGAGTTATCTTTTGTTTTGGGAGGTTAGTCAGGGAAGGCTTGCTGGAAGAGATCCATCTTGACTGCCTTCTTAAAGATATCAAGGGTGGTAATTGATGGATCTCTTCTGACAAGTCATTCCACAGTTTAGGAGAGGCTGATGAAAAGGTCCTCTGGGAAATAGCAGTCAACCTGGTCTTCTTTCACTGTAGCAGGTTCTTCCCAGAGGACCTGAGAGTGCGGGGTGGATTGTATGGAAGGAGGCACTCCCGCAAGTAAGCTTGACCCAAGCCATATAGGGCTTTAAAGGTAATAACCAACGCCTTGACAGTTGATTAATTTATTAAATATTAAATTCACTAAAATTCCCTCCCATTAATATTTTTTTAAAATGCCCCACTTATATTTCATTATTATTAAATTCACCATTCAGTCCAATTTATTTAGGAACTTGCCACCGAATTTGTGAAACAATACAGTTGGCCCTTCTTGTACACAGATTTTTTATACATGGATTCAAGCATCCACGGTTTGAAAATGTTCAAAAAAAGTATAAATTTCAAATATCAAACCTTGATTTTCCATTTTTTTTAATAAGGGACACCATTTTGCTATGTTATTATATTTAATGGGACTTGAGCATCCACAGCTTTTGTTATCCACGGGGGATCTTGGAACCAAACCCCAGCGTATAACATGGGTCCACTGTACATTATTTTATAAAAATATTTTTTTAAATCTTGGGATACTGGCAGGGGATTTTTTTTTAAAGGAATAATCTCTTAAGATGCAGAAAGGAACTATTAAAGAAGCTATATGCAAGCCGTATTCAAATATTTCAAACGTTGTTACATAAATGAGAACATAAATCTGAGGACATGACCTAGATGAACAGGTTAAAATGTCAAGAACAAGTATTCTGACTGAACATTAGAAATAACTTCCGGAAATTACTGGCTGCTTGAAAATGGAAATTGTTGAAAGTAGTGCACTCTCCTTCATTAGATATGTTTAAACTGAGGCTGAATGGCACTATCAGGGATGACGATGTAGTAGATTTCCCACTGTTTTATGATAATATGTAAGGAGATGAGGGGAACTTTCTTCATGCAATTGGAATAGATGACCATTGAGGTCACTTTCAGATCTGTAATTCTATAGTTTAGGTCTGCTGTCCCAGCCCAGGATTTCTTCTGCCCCATCCCGGATTCGCCCCTTTTCACTTGCTGCCCCTCACTCCTGGAACCTTCTTCCCCCACAAGCAAGAGCCATCACTTCTTTAACCAGCTTCAAAACGGAGTTGAAAACCATCCTGTTCAGAGAAGCCTTCCCAGGCATTGCATAATTGTCGCTTACTATTTGATGTTCTTTTGGTGCCTGTTTATCAAACTTATTTCCTGTATTGCTATGTACTGTATATGCATTATCCTACTTGAGAGTATGTATTTTCCCTGGAAAATGATTAACCATCCATTATGAAGCCAAGCCCTCCCTCCAGTCCCTCTACCTTTGTCCAGGCCTCGGAGGTAGAGAGGAACTGCTGGACCTCTTACCCTTTCCCTCCACCACTCCCTTCTCCTTCTGTGTCATGTCTTTTTAGATTGTAAGCCCGAGGGCAGGGATCCGTCTAACTAAAAAGATTGCATGTACAGCGCTTTGTAAATTTACAGCGCTTCATAAATAAAGGTTAATAATAATAATAATAGAATAATATACAGGTATACTTCAGTTTACAAAGTCTTTTTATGGGAGCCCAGGCCAGCCCAGCCTGAAGGGCTCCCCCCTGCATCTTTTCTCTAGCTTGAATTTTTTTTCTTTTTTGTTTTTGTTTTGCAGCATTTGTATTGGGATTGTGAAGGGGGGCTAAGGAAAGACAGACTTTCAGTGCTGGGTTGCAGCAGCATGTCTGCAGTAAATAATGCAAGACAATTAGAATGCCAAATGCCAAAAGAATGAGATTTTACTGTAGGCAATGCTACTGTTGCTGCATGTGCTTACTTATGAAACAGTTGTTACCAGAATCACTTATTGAGTATGCGTGAAAGGGGGGAGGGAGAGTAGAGGAAAGCAGATTCATTTCATCAGCTATCTTGGAATGTTGAAAAAGCGTAGATCTACTGTATACACTTGACTATAAGTCGACCTCATGTATATGTCAAGGACAGATTTGGGGGCCAAAATTATGGATTTTGATATGACCCATGGATAAGTGGGGGGGTAAAACTTAGGGACATGTAATGAAGGATGTAAATGACAAAGCAAAGGAAAACGATGCCAACAAACTTACAAAATTCCATCTGGCATAACTATTTGTTCTCTTACTAAAGGCTGGATGGATGAGAGAGTGGAAGGGGGTCAGTGCTTCCAGGGCAGATTAAGCTCTTGTCTTTCACCAGAGGATGGTGGTGATGATGATGATGATGATGATGATGATGATAATAATTTTTATTTATATACCACTTTTCCAAAAGGATCAAAGCGGTTTACATAGAGTTTAAAACCAATTACAAAACACATCATAAAATAGATAAAACCAAGAGCACTAAATACAATATACAATCTAAAAACAATCATTCAATCAATCAATAGGGTGAGGTAGAGAGTCAATGGGATCAGAGTACACAACTTCATTTTCCAGAGGGGAGGGCTTGACAGAAGAGGAAGGTTTTAAGCCTCTTTTTAAATGTTTCCAGGGGGGTGATAAGATGGAGCTCCTCAGGATGACTGTTCCAGATTTGTGGGGCCGCTACTGAGAAGGCCCTCTGGGATGTAGTAGCATATTTAGATGATGGAATTTCTAGCAAGTTCTTTCCGGTTGTTCTGAGTTTGTGGGGCGGATTATATGGGGAGATGCGGTCTCTCAAGTAACTCGGGCCCAAGCCATGTAGGGCTTTATAGGTAATAACCAACACCTTGTATTGTGCTCAGAAGCGAATAGGCAGCCAGTGCAGATCTTTCAGAATAGGTGTTATATGGTCAAAGCTGGACGCACCGGTGACCAATCTGGCCGCCATATTATGTACTAACTGAAGCTTCCGGGCTTGGTACAAGGGTTGCCCCATGTAGAGCGCATTACAGAAATCCAAACAAGAGGTTACCAGAGCATGCACCACCGTTTCAAGGTCCCTTTGGCCCAGGTAGGGTCGCAGTTGGCATATCAACTGAAGTTGATAGCAAGCACTTCTGACCGTCACTTGAGGTGTCAATTGTAGGGACGAGTCCAGAAGTACTCCTAAACTGCGAACTTCGTCCTTCAGGGGAAGTGTAACCCCATTCAGGACCAGTGGACAAATTTCCTTCCCCGGGCCTGGGGAACCTATCACCAGTACTTCCGTTTTCTCTGGATTCAAACTGAGTTTGTTTTCCCTCATCCAGCCCATTACCGACTCCAGACAGGCATTCAGAGGAGAGACGCCATCCTTAGTCACTGCATCAGTCGGGGACACAGAGAAACATATTTGGGTGCCATCAGCATACTGATAACACCGCGCCCCGTGTCTCTGGATGATCTCTCCCAGCAGTTTCATGTAAATGTTAAACAAAGTGGGGGACAAAATAGCTCCCTGAGGGACACCAGATGTCAGTTCCCTCTTAGAGGAGCAAGTGTCCCCCAGGTGCACCATCTGGAATCTGCCCAAGAGATATGATATGATTTAAAGTACAATACTTACATTGACCCGTAGATAAGTTGACTCAGGTTTTTTGGGTCAATTTTTTAACCTAAATTTCTAGACTTATACAGTGGATCCTTGTTATACGCTGGGGTTTGGTTCCAAGATCCCCCGTGTATAACAAAATCCATGTATGCTCAAGTCCCATTAAGTATAATGACATAGCAAAATGATGTCCCTAATAAAAAATGGAACATCAAGGTAAATTTATACTTTTTTGGAACATTTTCAATCTGTGTATGCTTAAATCTGTGTATAAAAAATCCGCGTATAAGAAGGGCCGACTGTACATGAATATATACAGTATACATTTTGCCACCAAAATGGAAATCATAAGAAAAGTGGAGGCTGGGATGCATTTTGGAAAAAGCTTTCAAGTGGTTTCTAGATGGTACAAAATATTTTTGTTTAGTTATGCAAGGCTTATCTGAACTTATTGTTTCATTTCACATGTGTGAAACATTAGTTTTGAATAAAAGATTTGCTGAAATATATTGAACCGCTCTTCTGTTTTATGCACTAGGAACCTGTCCCTATTCTTTCAGTGTTATTTCTACCTCCAGTACCAACGTTTCTGTTAAAGAAGTCAAGCCCAGAAAAAAACTGGGATATACCTGTAAACTCTTAGGTAAAGGCACTTCAGTGATGCGTGCATCTGCCATCTGCTTTGCATTCTCCAACTCCATCTATTTAAAATCATATTCAGGGGTATAATTTGCATGTTTTTTTTGTAGAAAAATAAAACAAAACAAAAGTTCAAGGTTTTTGGTGTTGCAGGGTTGGGGAGAGCATGCAGCCAGCAGTCCATACTTGACCCATTTTTGTTGAAGAGGATAGCACAGCTGGTATTGACGGGCATATTTTTGTGCTTAGAACAGCATCATACAGAATTGTGAAAACAAGCCCTTCAGTTTTGTCACTTCTGTGAGACTTATTGCATGCATTCATAAGTTTTCAGTTTAAATGTTGAGTTTAATCCATCATAACCAGTTCTCATGGTCTTTAGTAGAACATAGCCAACATTTGCATTTACCAGTCTGTATTACACTGACAAGCAGTAGAATAGTTCCAGGGTAGGTTGTTTAAATCAGGGACACAAAAGCCTTTTTTTTAAAAATGCTTTTCCAACTCAGGTTCTGTTTCAAATCTGCTGAAGCTGCTCTCCTTCTCTATTCTCCATTTTAATCTTTGCATGCTGCAGGCTAATGCAGTAGTCTGGAGAATAGTTTCTGAGAAGTGCTCGAAAGGATCATGCCAAGAGATTTCTAGGGTTATGGAAATGTTTGTAGCATCTCAATGTCTCTTCTGTTACGTGGGAAGTGATAATTCCTTGACAGCATGTCTCTATCAATGTAGAGAGGAGAGTGTTAGGAAATGATTAGCTTTCTGTTTAGTAATTACCATCATCATACTGGGAGAGGGTATTGGCATCATGATTATATTGCTAAATGCAGGTATGAGGATTTAATTACACTGCTTTTTCAGCCTACATAAATAGAGACCTATGGCCTTCATGTTCACTTATGAAAAATGGCATTACTAGAAATAGAGAAATACTACAGGTAGGACCAAGTGGGTAGAAAAAACTGCAGTGCTGCAAACAGCTTCAATTAGAGAATTTTTTTTTAATGCAGAAAGCTTATTGCTTAAGGTATTTCAATCAGAGTTATTTTAATCAACAGTTCAAAAGTCTAACCAAGAAATAGAGAAATTGAGAAAAGCTGGAGACTGACATATTCTTTTCATTTGATATTTCTATAAAGGACCTGATGATAAGTTGATGAGGGTAGCTTTGTCTATGAAAGAACTGTCCCTGGCATACATAGGCATACATTTAATAGAATTATGGCAGTTCTAAGTGTTGAAACAAGAAACTACAATAGCCATGTAAAGACAAATGGGTAGTCCACTTTTTAAAATGGATTTGTACAGGAAGGAAATACAAAACCAGCCAAGCATACCCCCAGTATTGGATCTCAGCTAAAGAGAAGCAATATAAATAAAGACTGCATACTCCTCACTTGTACATCCACCATGCAATGTGGATAAGGATGAATATTCCTTATTGTACATCCACCATGCAGTTTGGATAAAGATTGAGTATTCCTTACTTGTACATCCATCATTCTTTTAAAATCAATTCCTTCTTTCTCATCCATTTACCCACCAACTCTTTACTCATGATTGGGGGTAGTTCCAAGTTTCAGCTAACTAAGCTGCCATCACACTTAGTTTGACCCCTAGTTTTCTTGAAACAGAATTCTGGCCCGCAACAAACTATGGTTATATTTTGTGCCAGCCTTGGTGGCATATCTTCCTTACATTTCAAGCATAACCACACAATTTATTAGCATTGTCCACTGCTAGAAAGGCTAACCTGGATTTCTTTTAAATAGGAACTGAAACTGCAGTTAAGGAGAATATGAGAGGATAATCATTCCAGAAACCAGGTTCTGTTTGGCTAATCATGGTTTTCATGCAGCCAGTAGATACTAACTGAAAGATACTAATACGTAAGGCCATTTGACGTCACATGTTGCGTTAAATATTGAATTTACTTAAATAAAGCTGTTCCAATTTGAACAATGTTTCCTTATAAAATGTTAAAATGTGAATATGCATTAATGTGTGAATGAAAATATGCACACAAAATAAACAAAATATTTTTATTCATATTGTATGTTGAGTTGGTGGTCACCATCCTCATGTAAATGTAAAGAGGGGTCTCAAGGGCAAGTTTGAGTACCATTGGATAAAACTGCTTCTAAAACCTCTTGAAAGCATGTAACAAGCATTTGCTTTCTCTTTTAATCAACTGTGACTTACTCTGTTGTTTGATCTGCAAACTATACTTTACAGTAACTGTGTCTAACTTCAGCAAACAAACTTTTGGTACCTCCAGGTCTAGGGAAGGAACTTTGTCATCCTGTCTTGGATGGGGTCACACATCCCCTAAAGGACGAAGTTCACAGTTTGGGAGTACTCCTGGATCTGTCTCTACAATTGTCATCTCAAGTAGCTGTGACGGTCAGGAGTGCTTGGTACAAACTTTGGTTGATACACCAACTGCGTCCCTACCTGGACCAAAAGGACCTTGAAGCAATAGTGCATGCTCTGGTAATCTCTCATCTTGATTTCTGTAATGAGCTCTACATGGGGCTACCCTTGTACCAAGTTTGGAAGTTTCAATTAGTTCAAAACATGGCAGCCAGATTGGTCACTGGTTCATCAAGGGTTGACCACAGAACTCCAATTCTAAAAGATCTTCACTGGCTACTGATCAGTTTCCGAGTGCAATACAAGGTGTTGGTTATTATCTTTAAAGCCCTACATGTCTTGGGCCTGAATTACTTGCGGGAACGCCTCTCCCTACATAATCTGCCCCACATTCTTTGAACATCGGGGAAGAATCTGTTGGTATTACATACAACTAGAGTAACTTATACTTCCCAGAAAGTCTTCACTGCAGCTGCTCCAAAACTTTGGAACAGCCTCCCGGAAGAGATCCGTCTTACTACCTCCTTGGAGGTCTTTAAGAGGGCAGTTAAGACGGATCTCTTCCAGCGAGTTTACCCACCTAATCTCTTATACGATATATTTTTCTGTCTCCTTAACCTAGGTTGAAACATCTCTCTCCTTTTCACTTTGATAGTATTGTTTTAATTGTTATCCATTTTTATATTTTATTGTACTATATTGTTGTTTTTATTGTTGTGACTTGCATTTTTATACTGTATATTGATACTGGGCTGTAATCCTGCTTCAATCCTTCAATCCACCTGGGAGAGGCAGGAAAATATAAATAAATTTATTATTATTATTATTATTATTATTATTATTATTATTATTATTATTATTA
>NC_056522.1:308542980-308564338 GCF_019175285.1 Sceloporus undulatus | reverse complement strand
AATGATAGTAAGTTGTTGTTGTTTTTAAAGAAATTAACGATAGTTATCATTAACCACAGTTTTCACTAGGTGTTATGGTAAACCCCAGTGAACTAAAAATAAAAGTAGAAGTTCCTATTGGGGAAAGGCTGAAGGGCGTGTGAAAGCCCAACTCTTTTTCTTATGCATGCCAATTTAACATGGCATAACAATTCAGTTTTAATGTTGCCAAAGTGCAAAGACTGGAGCCAAGGCTCTGCTTCTTTAAGTTATTAAAGTGACGGTCATGAGGTATTAAATTGAAGATCATGTGCAAATGGGGAGCTGTACATAACATCTAATTTGACATTGATATCAACTTCAGAGGGGCAGAGCTTAGTGTTTTTGTGATCAAAGTGTTGCATTATTCTACCTCCTCAGTTTTGTGCCAAAATTGCACATTCTAGAAATCTGCTTACTAGAAAGGATATATGTTTGCAACAGTGCTCCAATATCTGTGAGTGAGAAAGGGCCCCTTGAGATTTTATGTCTGTTTGTAAGCATTCAGGCTTACTTAGGCGGTTTACAGACCGCCAAATAGTACGTCATCAATACGTACTAGGGTTAGGAAGGGGCGGTGCTTCCGCACCCCCCTAACCCTAGTACGTATTGAATACGTACAAGATGGCGGCGCCCTGTTCATACGGGCGCCGCCATCTTTACGTATCGGACGCTGAGTGTCCGTACGCGTCGCGGGCGTTGTGACGTAGCGAGCGCGCCCCTGGCGCCTCGCTACGTCGCAAACGCGACTTAAAAAGAAGCTCCATTTTGGAGCTTCTTTTTCGGTCCGCGCGGGAGTCGGGCCGTGTGAAGGCTCCGGCTCCCCCGCGGACCTACTGGCGGCGGCGGCAGACCGCCACAAAGCGGCAGTCTGTACCCCGCCCCAGTCAGCCACAAAGTACTTCTCACATCCTGTTGGATCTTTTAAGAGAGCATTGCACACAGTTTTTGTATAGAGATTAAGAGAATGAGTAATGGAAAGTTCCTTGAAAATATGCAGAAGTTTATAATTTTTGTTTTCCACAGTGGCTCATATTGTTTGCAATAGACATATCAGAGATAAGTAATTTTAAAAATATATTGTTTAGGATTCTTTTTCCATGCAACCTTGGAAATATAACTCAGGCTTAACATAAAAATAACAGGTACAATCCACTCATCCTGTAAAAATTTGGGGCACTATTTTATTGAATTTAAAATGTTGATTGTGCTCTTAAATATGAGTATTCTCTTACTGAAGGAGCATATATGCATCCTGTGGTCATAGGACATATAACTTTGGCCTGAAACAAACAGGCCCAAAGGAGTAGCATGAGGCCATGCTGGTGCTGTTTATGCCAGGACAGTGGCAATTGCATGTGCCCAGTCCCAATCCAAACTTCCCCCATAGTCCTGAACCAGATTGCTGAAAGGAGCAGATTCTATCTGTTCTTTCTTGGCCCAGTTCTTTGCAAATGATGCGGTGTCGGCACGGCTTCAGGCATGCGTCATGTAAACGACACGCCCCCAATGTGGCCTGAAGCCATGCCATTTTGCCCATGTGTTTCAGGCCTTAGTTAGCCTTTTGGAAAATCTGTGAAAAAATTTAGTTAAAAAATAAACTAAAAAAAGTCTGGGCTAATTTATCATGGGTCATTGTAAGTGCAATGGGCCCACCATTATTTCCACAGGCTCAGGAGTCATGGATTCAATGAAACATGGATTCCAAATGGTAGTAGCTGAGAAGTTCCCACCCCAGTCTCTTCTTGTGTCTAGCATGATTTGACAATCAACTGTTTCTCTTTTTGGGTATGAGGAGGGTAAAAAGTGGGGGCTAAAATTCAGTTTGCCCAGCAAAATAAACAGAAAAATCTTAGAGCTTGATTAGGGTTGAGGGGAAAGACATCTCTCTCAGCTACTGTTGCAGTGTTCCTCCCAAAGAGGGAACCCAAGCTGTCTCCGTCATAAGCAAACAGAGCTATGCTGGGGCAGTGGGAGAAAAGAGCATGTTGGGGGAGTGGGGGAAGAAGAGCTGGACTGCCATTGAGACAAACCCTGGCCACCAGTTCTTCATGCTCCCTTGTGTCATGGTCAGCCAGGGTGAGGACTCGGAGGAAGAGGCTGAACCAGGCCCTAGCTCTGCTCTGCCAGCTCCAGCAGAGCCTGTGCCTCAGCAAACCAGCCTCCCCCCAGCAAAGATTCCAGGCCTGGGAGACATAGAGAAGCAGGACGAAGAGGTACCTCCCTTCAGCCAGCAAAGGACAGAAAGGGCATGCCTCCTTCGATCCAGGAGGTTATATGAGAAACGCTCAGCAATCACTAAGCCCCTGTGATTAGGAACTGGGCCAGTATAAACAGGTGTGAGATGCTGAGCTGCTTTGTCAGATCCTATCTGCGTTTCCTGGCGAAAGCATCTTACTCTGACTCCCTTGGACTTTGTTGCCTGCAACCTTGCCTCCTGGACTACAGATTGATCTGGAACCCTTGACCCTGGAATTGACTCTCTGACCTGCCCTCTGGAATCCTGGACTCTTGGCTTGCCCCCTGACTCTGCTCTATTGGACATTGGACTAGTACTGTAATATTGGATTTGGGTTCTTGCTGTTGCAAAGCCCTTGCATTTGTTTGTCTGTAAAGCTAGCCTCAGCTCTTATCAGCAGTCCGTTGGCTGCTTTCCCGGACACTTTGCCTCTGCGAAGCACACCAGTCACCCAGCTGCAGCACTTTTGCTCGTTCCTTTGCAAGGCAGAAGCAGGCAGGTGTATGATGGAGGCAGAGCACAGAAAGAGGGAGAAGAATGAGACAAGTGAACAACAGCAGATGGTGCTGTCAGGAAAGATTTGGCTTCTTGGAGTATGGTATGCACTTTGATGAAGAATGATTGCTGGCAAGAGATAGATTGTATCTCATAATGATTAGTAAGAATATACAGAAGGCCATTGGTATCTGGATCCCCCCATGGATAACAGAAGTCCCAGAGTAAGCACAAAAAATTATGCCTGCCAAAATTTTGTAAGTTCTTTGGCATCTTTTTCCTCTGCTTTGTGCTTTACATCTTTGTTATATGCCCCTAGGTTTTATGCCCCTCTGCTTAAGCATGGGCCATATAAAAATCCATAGTTTTGGCCCCAAAACCTGCCCTTGATTTAAACATGAGGTCAGCTTATAGTCGAGTACAATTGGCTTCCTTTGGTTTGATCCACTGTGGTTGCTGCCATACTGCAGAATTAATGCAGTTTGACACCACTTTGACTGTCATAGCTCCATCCTATAGAATACTGGGATTTTTGGCTTGTTGTGGCATCAGAGGTCTCTGACAGAGAAAGCCAAATATTTCACAGATCTGTAAATTCGATAGCATTGAGCCATGGCAGTTAAAATGGTGTCAGTCTGCATTAAGTCTGTAGTGTAGATGCAGACAAAGGTTCTTTTTACATTCTTATCCCACTGTTCTTCTGAAGCGCTTCAAGCAGCTAACAATAAGGATAAAATCATAAATTAAAATGTTACGATAGATTTTCAGTATAATGACAGTAAAATGTTTTTTTTAAACAACAGCTAAAAATCAAGTTCAGTAAAGTTATTTGTAGTTCTCTTAATCCTCTACTTTTTCTTCTGTGGTTTGGTTTGCTTCCTTTGTATATTCCCTCAAATCCCAAAGTTCAATTATTTTAATTTTTCCTTGTGATCTTCTCTTTTCCTTGTTGATATTTCTACTGCACCATGAAGAGCAAGTTGCTCTGCTTTCTGGTGACTTTCTCACAATCTTGATTTCATTCCAGTTCCTTGAAAAAAGCATTTGCGTTACTTTTGTTCTGGCGCATGTTCTCTTTTCTCAGCACAATTCTCTTTGTGATATGTGATCTATAATACTGGATTGGTCATCTTCTCTCTTTGCCTTTTTTCTTCCAGCTGACAGACTCAGCAGCCCTTTCTTTTATCTGTGGTTGCTTCTGTTCTATTTGATTCAGTTTCTTCATTTTCTTTTTGAATTTCCTTCAGTGCAGAAGATACACCTGGGGCCATGCTAGGACACCATTTGCAAACAGCTTCCATGTCAGTCAACATTCAGAGTAGTTGACTTTATTTTTAATTGCCTTAAGTGCAGAAAATATACTTGGAACCATGTTGAAGCACCATTTGCAAACTGCATTCATGTCAGTTAGCACTCAGAGTGAATGGGATACTTACTAATCTGTTATCATTGCTATGCTTGGGACATTTGTCTTTATGTCTGCAGTCCCTTTCTCTTTTTTTCCAGCAAATAATCCTTTTGTGGGGAAGATAATTCAGGAATTTCTCTCAAAAGTTGGCCTGCAGCAGGGCTGCACAAGATGTGGCCCGGGGGTTTGGGGGGGGGGGGGGGCGGCCCGTCAAGGGATTTCTGGAGGCCCAGGGAGGGGGGGGATGTCCTGACTCTCAAAATCCTTGCCTGATTGCATGGGGCTTTGAAGGACGGGAGCAATGGACTCTTCCCCCAGAGTTTGCCTCTGCTTCCTAGGGGAACTTTTGCTGGGGGCAGGCAGCTCCTCTCACCCCATTGGCCAGGCAGGCCCAGAGGGAGCAACCTTTTGTAGGCAAGCAGCAGAGACAGCTGAGAGGGAAGGGAGAGATCGAGAGAGCAGACAGCAAGAGAGCTAGAGATGACAAGAGAGCCTTGGGCCCTTCTTCTGGTGAGTGAGGGGAGGACGGGCGAAAGAGAGGAGGACATCCGCCCACCATGTTGTCCTCCTCCTCCTCTGCCAAGTTGTTCGCTTTTGAGCGGCCTAGGGGTTTTGCCTTTCAGCGGCAAGACTGCCTGCCTGGCAAAACCCCAAGTAGGCTCAAAAGCAAATGACTCGGTAGAGGAGGAGGAGGACAATGCGGTGGCCAGGCATCCTCCTATTTTTCTCCCATCCTCCCCCTCTTCTTCCTCACTAGGCTGCCTTCCCAGCAATGGGGGAAAGAGACAAGAATGCCTGCCCACCGCGTTGTCTTCCTCCTCCTCTGCCAAGTCATTCACCTTCAAAAGGCAAGGCTGCCTGCCTGGCAAAACCCCCAGGCCGCTCAGAGGTGAACAACTCGGCAGAGGAGGAGGAAGACAATGCGGTGGGTGGGCGTCTCTTTCTCCCATCTTCCTCCTCGTCCTCTGGAAGGAAGGGAGGAAGGAAAGAAAGAAAGAAAGAAAGAAAGAAAGAAAGGTAGGAGGAAGAAAAGAAAGAAAAAAGAAAGAAGGGAGGGAGGGAGGGAAGAAGGAAGCAGAGGGAGGGAGGGAGGGAGGGAGCAGAGAAAGAGAGGAAGGAGGAAGGGAGGAAAGAAAGAAGCAAGGAAATGAAGGAAAGGAGGGAGTAAGGGAGAGAGGAAAGAAGGAAGCAAAGAAAGAAAGGAGCAAAGGAGGGAGGAAAGAAAGAAAGAAAGAAAGAAAGAAAGAAAGAAAGAATAAAGGAAGGAAAGGAGGGAGGGAGGGAGGGAGGGAGGGAGGGAGGGAGGGAAGAAGGAAGCAGGGAAAGAAAGAAATGAGGGAGGGAGGGAACACCTTGTCCCCTGGTAGGGTGACTAGACTTTTTCTCTTTTCCCCAGACATGTCCCCCATCTTAGCCTTCCTGTCCAGGAGGAGGGATTCCACAATGTGTCCTCTATTTTGAGCATGGCTAAGAAGTATGGATTTGCATTTTGCTTCCAGCTTTTATTTGATCATGACTGCCTCCAATTTTTTTAATGTCCTACATTTCACCTAAAACTGTTGTCAGCCGAACAACCTTAGCCGATCTTAATTTCAGCCCCTACCGCCTTCCAAGTTGGGCACCCCTGATCTAAAGGAATTGGTACCTAGACAATTCTGACTGTATTCTGTTGTCTAATAGAGCTACCTCAAACTGGTATAATTTAACCAAAGTAGAAATGAATCATACATACATAGGTAATATTTTGAGAGTAAAGGCTGGATGGCAAAAATGGGACGAGTAGAGATAAGATTAAAGCTCTTTAACATTGAGAAAAGTAACAAGTGGTTCACTATGAAAGTGTTTGCAGAGGGTGGCAGAAGAACAAGGACAAAGAGGGATCATGGGATGGCATGAATTTCATGACAGTGTAGTGCAACTTTCAGCTTCAGAAGTGATAGTGAGAAGGAGTAATTGTGGTAGGACTGATAGTCATGAAGATGCTTGAAGAGAAGTAGAACAGGGGGAAGGTTGTTATGTGGGTTTTCTTATTCTGTTTGGAAGTTGGAGAAGGGAGTTATGGTTCAAGATTGAACTGCAGACAACTTACTAGAAAGTTCATGACTTGGAGGGATATTGAAATAGTTTGGGAATTTAGTTGGGAAAAGCTGAATGCAGTTCTGAATCTTGGGACTCAAGGAATGCTGCTTTTGTTTGAATTCTGGTGTTTCAGTGCAGTGGGTGAGCTTATTTAAGCATTTGAAGAACTTGGAACAGTATAGAATGGCAATTTGCAAAGCATACAAATAAAAAGGAAAACTGTGTGCTTGTTTAATACAAGGGGTCATGGGCTTTTAAATGAGTTTTCAGATGAGATTGGCAGTTCTTCCATTACAGGTTACTATACTTCTTAGAATTTGGGTAACCAGTTAAGAACAACAAGTTTTGATTAGATGAGAAGTGGCATACGCTTGAATGTTTATAATCTTATCAGATTCTATTATAGTTCAATAGGTAGAGACTGTCCAAGCCAGTAGGGGAAGTTAGTAGGAAATTCGCTTCATAGCCCCGTGAAGCATAATGTTTCTTGCAAGATAAAGTTTTGTTCTCTGTCAACATGCCCTACATGTACAGTTGCTTGGTCAATGCTAAAGTTTAAAAAATTGAAAAAAAGCAATTTACATTGCTGTATCCATTTTATTATATGACGACAAATTGCTGTGGAATTTAGGCTGCAACTATCTGAACATTTAACTGGGAGTAAGCATCACTGGAGCTTCTGAGCTGCCATGTCTGGAATTGCACTGGGAGTCTGTTGTCTATACCTTGATGGATGCAAAAATGTCCCTTGACATTAGTTGCTCATTTCTTTACCAGCAGCACTTCCTACTCTTTCCTGTTAACATCAACATTTTATCTGGAAAAAAAAGTTATGCTGGGTGTCCACTTTGTGGTCAGTTCTGCTTCGTGAAGTTTTGAAGAACTAATTCAAGTTGGATTAAGGTCAGCTCTGCCCTGAAAAGAAATTCAACTTATTTGAAATATGTATCTTTTCTTCTTCTTCCAAGGGCCAGATGCTGAGTAGTTCTTCTATATTTTGCCCTAAGCTCAGACTTTATTATTAGCTTGTCTGAAAAAGATTGTGGAATGACATTTTTAAATAGTACACAGGCCCCAAATAAATGTACTTATCTGTACTAAAGTATGCTGAAATCAGTGGGCCTACATCTGTTTGGGCAGTGATCACTGAGTATTAAAAGATAACATTCTTTTCTTTTTGTTTTGTACCTAGTTCTGAATTATGTTAAATCCTCCTGAGCTGGAACAGATGTTAGACTGACAATCTGCTGAGCTATCATTAGAAGCAGGCATTGGCCAAATTAACAATTTAACTAGGTGCCAACATAGAATTCTGTTCTTTGTCTGAACTCTACTACCATGCAATTTAACTCTCTGAATTTTCTGTTAGGTAGCTTTTAAAATTTATTTTATATTGGACTAAATCCCTTTATCTTAAATGCCACATCAGGACCTTCAATCAAGTCCACAAATCTTCATTCCTTCTTTTTCATTTTCATTTTAAGAATTGTATCATGCCTTTCTGTCCTATAAACTGTATTCTTATACCACAGATTAGAATTCAAAGATATAACGGTGTTAGTATGTAGAATCAGTAAGTAGAGAGATCTTGTAGCACCTTTGAGACTAACAGAAGGAAAGAAGTTGGCAGCATTAGAGTAAACTATATTTGATTTAAAAATAGGATACATGGCAATACTTAAGGAACAATATGTTTTATTGTGCTCAGAGATTTTAGAAGTAACACCTGAATTCTGTAGATTAACAAAGAAGGAAGGTGGCAAATTGAAGTCTCAGTTTGGACTCCTAGTTGGTACATTCTCTAAGAAATGGGATGAATACAGATTTTCAAGCTGCTTTTAAAATTCTGTTAGAGGATTGATCACAGGCTCCATGTTTATAGATAACATGAGGCATTTTGTCTATAATAATATCCTCTCATTTCAGCTATTTCACTTGCAGAAGAAGCCAAGTACAAACTCTCAGATAGTATGTACTGCAAAAGCCAAAAATCTCAGTAATTCTTCTTTCCTGTTTTGGGTGAACTATCCCTATGTGTGCTTGTCTTCCAGATTTTTTTTTTTAAAGTTTGTTATGTGAAGGTTAGCTCTGTTTTTGGCTTGCCCTTTTGCTCACCCATGTCCCCTTGCAGCTCTTGCTTTCTACCCTGATGGCTCATTAAGCTACTTTAGCAGCATCATACCATAATGTAATCTTTGATTATACAAGTATCTGTATGGATATTTACCAAATTGTTGCTTCATGTAAAGCTTTGGGACTCAGTGGTCCCTCACTTTGCTTGCATGGGAAATTAATGCAGTGGTCCTTTGAGTGCTGCAATTCTTGGTGTTCCCTTTCTTGGGGATTGGAATTTATATTGAACATTTCCAATCTGTAGGTCATTGTTTTATTTCCCATATTTGTTGACAGATTGTAGTTAGAATTACAGCAGATTCTGTCTCTGTAGCTTGAAGCTGCTCTATTGGTACGAAATCTGTTCCTGGTGATTTGTTTCCCCCATGTCCTCTGAGTGCAGCTTCCACTTCATTTTTTTTTTTAAATCGGTGTTTGTCTTCATATGGTTCTTCTTTGAATAAATCTGTTAGCATTTTATCTCTTTTATATAATTCTTCTGTGTATAGTTTCTTTTAATTTCTGCTTGGTTTTGTGTTCCGTTGTTGATTATATAGCATCTTCACTCTTGGTTTAAATTTCCGTTTGATTTCTCTGATCTTGTAGAAGAGGGATCAAGCAGGCTGGTAGCTTGGAGCAGCCTCTGACCGCTCCAGCTCCAGCTGTTCCCCATGCGGTGCGGTCAGAGGCTGCTCCAAGCTACCGGTCTGCTTGACCCCTCTTCTACAAAATGCCGCAGTCCTGAGGCTGGCCGCCACCACTTTTTTAGTGTTCCTTTTGTGGCTGGCTTTGACCCACCTCAGGCAGTCATAGCACAGCTTCAGCCCAATTCAGGGACATGCATCATCTGAACACCATGTCCCCAGATCAGCCTGAAGTCAACGCTTTTGGCCTCTCTGTTTACAGCCTAATTCTTCCTTTTTTGTTTTCATCTTCTATTTATTTGCATTGATAGTTATAATAGTTCTTCTTGATCCTGCACGCTAGTTGTTGAACAGTTGTATAGAGGGTTCTGATTTTATTTCTGTCACCTTTTATTTTTGCTTCTCGCCCATCCATAACTGCTTGAAAAATTTCAGGTGTCCTCCATTGACATTTTCTTTTTCATTTTGGCTATAGAGAGTGTCTTTTTGCATTTATCCCTGATAATGCCCCTGGCTTTAGTCCAGAGTTCATCTAGTTTCTGGTCAGTTAGGCTTAATAGTACAAATCGGTTTTTCACATTATCTTTAAATTCTGTGGGGATGTTCTTCATGCTTTATTTTGGCATGATTGTTTTGGCATGATTGTTTTGGCATGATTGTTTTAGTGTTTTTCTTCAGTTCTGCTCTAACTTTTGCTGTTAGTAGTTCATGGTCTGTGCCACAATCTGCTCCTAGTCTTGGTTTTTTCAGAGAAAATGGATCATTTCCATCTTTTCCTTTCAATCATGTAGTCTGTTTGATTTCTGTATTGGCCTTCTGGTGATGTCTATGTATACAGTTTTTCTTGTGTTTGAAAAATGTAAGCCACACAAAATCTGGTCAGTTGGTTTTCTGCTTCATTTCTTGATCCTAAGCCAAATTGTCCTGTAGTCTTTGTCCTGTAGTCTCTTTTCCTATTTTTGTATTCCAGGTGCCTGTGATTAATAAAAAGCCCTGTTCTGGTATGTAATCACTTTCTTCTAGGACTCCAGCATAGAATCTTTCAATTTCTTCTTTCAGTCTTTAGTCATATCAAATCTCTTGATACTCCTTTTTTTAATTCCTGGTGATTCAGCACCTCACAAAACCTAGGACATTCTGTTCTGCTTTTTCCATTTCTCCCTGATCTTCTATACCTTGGCATCTGCTGAAGATCTCTTACCATCAACTTGGGGGAGAAATCATAAATTAGTCCCTCAGGCACTGTCCTTCAGCCATGTATCTTTCAGGGAAGGTGAATGAAGTCACTTTTCCTTTCAGTCATAGCATCTGGCCTGGGAGCCATCACACTGGTTCATAGCCCTTAATGAGAACCATGTGCAGTCCATAGGCATAGCTGTCAGCACTTGTTTCCTCCTGTGACACGCTTTACAAAAAGGGTTTTATTTAAGTTGTCAAGAGTTTCATTTCTATTATTGAAGCTTCATTTTCATTTTGTGTACACTATTAGCCTCAATATCCCCTCACATTATTATAAATTTGGTATCAGTAAGTAATATTTAAGTAGTGCTCCTCCAGTCATAGGATATTTTAGCTGGAAAGGGTAATCAACTGTAGTGTGTATGTTTTAACCTGAGTCACTTTATAGTGAATCCAGAATTATGTTGGCACACTGGAAGGATTTTTCATTTATTTGCCAAGTTTTTACTCTGTTGAAATAAACAAAATTGATTTTTTTCTATAAGGAGAAATAGATTAACCTGCAGTTTCAAGTGTTATAGTTTAATATTAAGGCAAAGAGCACTGAAGTGGGACTTGAAATCTCAACGAAGAAGCATTGGCAACCTCGCCTTTTATTGCAGAAAATGATTGCCTGCTTCTTATTCATGGGAGTGCATTGCAGAAGTGTTGCAGCATGTTTGTGTCTTTTTATTGTTGCCTGAGCACAAACTGAAGAATGTGTTTTTATATTGCAGCTTTACATGTCTTTTATACCCATTTTTGAAGTCAAGTGCATTTTTAGATAATGCGTTGAGGCCCTTGTTGAAGTAAAATTAAAGTACAAAACACATAATATGCAGAAGAATAATTACTTATTTATCTTCCCCCTTCCCCTAAGGAACTGAGGTGTTACAGAATTTGATGAACGTTCCAACTGCTGCTCAGAAGTTAGAAAAACTGTCAGCAGAATGTTGGTGGGAAAGGTTGAAGAGAAGGAATAATAGAGTGGGTCCTTGGTATCTGCTGGGGTTTGATTCCAGGACCTGCTGTGGATACCAAAATTTGTGGATGCTCAAGTCCCATTAAATACAGTGGTGTAATAAGATGGTGTCCCTTATATAAAATGGCAAACTCAAGGTTTACTTTTTTTGAATTTATATACTTTAAAAAATATTATAAGTCATGGATGATTGAATCTGTGGATAAGGAATCCATTGATAATCTGTACAATCTGTGGATTGTATAGAGAGCCAGCTGTGTGTTGTTATTTGTCTTCAAATTGACTCTGACTTAAAGAAATATTGTTGTAGGTTTTCCTGGAAAGATTTATCCAGAGGTTTGCCATAGCCTTGCCTAAGGCTGAGAGAGTGTGACAAAGTTACACCCAGTTTCCATGGTCAAGTCGGAATTTGAACCCTGTCTTGTACTAGTCCAGCACCCAAATAATTACACCAAATTGGCTCTTAAGGAACCACCTTAAGGTGGTTGTTGTTGATTCTGCTCTCAGATTAACCTTGACTCATGGCAACCCTGTAGATGAGACATCTCCAAGATGAATATTCACAGGTCTCTTTTTGTGGCCCTGTACAGACGGGCAGGAAGGGGTGGTGAGATGCTGCCCCTTTCTCCCCTAGATTGTTGCTGCGGCAACCGTACAGCCACGGCAATGATCCGCTCCAAAAAGGAGCTGCAAAATGCAGTTCCTTTCCGTTCCACTGCCAATGCGCCATTAGTGCCCCGGAGCGGCACGGTGATATCTCTTGTGTGCCACCCCATTTGGATGCAGCACACAAGGCACGTCATCGACGTGTGTGCTATGTGAACGCGCATGTGCCAAAATGGCACCTGGAGAGCATAGAGCGTGCAGATGCTATGCTGTCCTGAGCCCTCATTTCAGCTCCAGGATGGTGCTTTTTGTCCATCTGTATAGGGCCCTGGTTTCTTTCCACCATAGAGTCTTCCCATCATGGAGTTCCGGTTTAGTTTGACTGATTATTGCAACTTGAGACAATAAAAGCATGTGGGGAGGCATTCTTATTGACACTGAAGGAAGCTCTGGAATGCCTCTGAAGATCTGGCAAAACCTGAGCCAGTCAGTTATTTTTTTGGGGGGAGGGAGGGTGTTGTTTTGGTTTGGATGATATCTTACTAGAGATGGTAAAGAGAAGAGTAGAAAGCAGAGTTGGCATGTGGGGTAGAATCAAAGATCTGGAACCCTGAACACAAGAAAAACACCTTGGTCGTATCTATATATTTTCTATCTGAGCTATATTCTTTTTAAAAATACACAACTAACTCACCATGAACATCAAGGACAAGGCTGACTAGAGATTGGGACAAAAATAGTTGCTTTGCTCTATGGAGTAGGTCTCACACATCCCTTGATATTCTCCTTTGACAAAAACTTATGACTGGTGAGAGGTAGCACTGTGGCGCAATAATATGGGGAGATCAAAAGATTAGAGCAGAAATATTTTGGATTGTGTTATCTTGATTCACAGAATGTAGAAAGGAACAGTGAAGCAGTAAGAGAGAGATGGCTTCCTCCTGTCAATTTTATAGTTATTTAAAGATTTCAGAGCAAACATCCCTTATTAGTGGTCAGTAAAACAAGAAAAGAAGGCTGTTGTGATTGCTCTCTCCTAGTAGTTTCATCGTAGCAAGAACATATGCAGGTTATGCTCACTGTAGGAAGGTTGCACTCATTGTCCTGTGTAGCAGGCCTTGCCATCTGAAGCAATTAGGATTAGCAGGCATATTTCATGCTCTGAAAAGTCAGAAAGAGGGAAGAGAGCTTTACACAAAGAAATGCCTGCCAGGCACAAATTTTGCTCTGTTTTTGTGCAAGTTATAACCAGGGATGTGAAGGCTAAAAAGTAGATTCCCCCAGCATTTAATGAAAATGCAAGAATGTGGGCAGTGGGATCTAGGGATAGAACTATAGAGGCCATTTCTTTATGTGTGTGACTCTGTAATAGAGTACAGATCAGCTTTCTGAGACCTTGCAAGTTAAAGTTCACAAAGAGTTCCAAAGGCTAATGTAGCAAAGCCAGGGAACTTGACTTTTGTTTGCTAAAGTCACCAGTGAACTGAGAAGGTGAATTAACAGTAACAAGAGCTTGTGAACTTGTCCTTACGTACTTAAGGAGCAAAGTAAAATAAATATGTTTAATTTTATTTTCTATTAACATGGGCACTTTAAAACACCTCTGAGCTGTGGGATAAATAAATATTTTTCATTTTACAGACCCTATTGTTTCTAAGACTTTCAGGTATGGAGTAGTGTCAGATGTCTTTGTAGGATAATAAATGCCCAGCAGGTGCCTCTCTTTTTCATGGACTCCAGACTAATTTAAGTATATAACACTGCAATGCACAAATAGGAGCACACTTTAATGATCATGAATAACACAGTTTCTTTCTCTATTCTTGAATGATTCACTATGCTTTAATACCAGCACTCCTAAGGAGATGTTATGCCAGAGCTGAAACTGGCCTTAACAGCAATTTTAAGATTAACAGTACTTAAGTCTTTTCATTAAACTCCACTGGTCTTTCATTTCAAATGGAATGAGAACTTGAAATCAACTTGCTTTGGCTCCTGTGTAAACCCTCTTTTTGCAGGCTAAATCTTGTTGCTTCTTGCATGTAAGTACACAGCCTTTTTGAAAGAAAGTGGGCTCCTGGAGCAAGTTTTCTCCCCACCATCTTTTATCTGGACTATATTTTGTTCAGTAACCTTTCTGTTCTGACTTGTTGGATGATTCTACAAACGTAGAATGTGTTGAGGGCATTCTTTATATGTAAGAGTTTAATCTATTGACATTTCCATCTATGTTGGAAAAGTGTGCTCCTTGTCTGCCCCCAGCTATAATCCACTTTGTTATTTTGGCAGTTCTGATTCTGAACAAGTACTGTTCGTTTTTGCCTTGTGTACTTAATTGACTGAACTTCCCATGCTGGAGTCCAGAGAAGGTCATCATCTTTCCTTAAAAATATAGAAAGTAACCCTACCTCATGCAGACTTATAAAAACATAATTGTACCATGGACCAATTAAATAGGGTTCAATTCCTATAGAATTGTTTTTGAAAACATGTTAATAATTTTGATACTCTGTTCACACACGATAGACATACACATGAAAATACATTCAGTGTGACTAATCAGTAGTGATTCAAATAATTTATGGTATCCTAAATAACCATTGCAGTTGCCACAGTCACATGTGCCTGCCTTTTAGATACTCTTTTAGACATAATGTTCAAGCAATATAGATTCCATCATACAGGTAAAGAGTAATAACTCTAGAAAGATGAATATGGAGACATGGTCCATATTCATCTTTCTAGAGATGAATATAGACCATATTCAGAGATGAATATGGAACCAGCTTGGATCTCAGTTTGAGACAAAGGCAGGCTATAAGTGCAAATAATTCTATGAAATAAATAAACAAATGGCTTAAGCATGATCTGAAGGTACTGTTATGTAGTAGAGATGTGTGATAGTGTTGAATTGAATAGTGCTCTTAGCAACTAAAATGTGCCTTCAGCAACCAGCTGGAAAACTGCTTGTGGGCATTATATAGGTCAGTGATGGTGAACCTTTTTGAGACTGAGTTCCCAAACTCACTGGCATACCCACACCAGGTGTCACCAGGTGCCAGGGCGGGACTTCTGGGTGGTGGGATGTCTGCTTTCTGAGGGCGGGGCCTCTGGGGAGAAATCCAAGGCACATTCTCTCAGCCTCAGGCTAGCAGTGGCAACCCTCCCTCTGACCAAACTTGCCAAGAAAACGCCATGATAGTTTCATCTTAGGGTTTCCATAAGTCAGAAACAAGTTGAAGGCACCACACATACAAGTCATGCTCTCTCAGCCTCAGGGGATGGCAATGGAAATCCTCCTTTGACAAAGCTTGCCCCATGATGATGTCTCACCTTAGGTACGTCAGGAACCAGTGTTCAGAAGGAAGGGAGGGTGCTCCATAAGTTGGAAATGACTTGGAAGCACACAACAGCAGCAACAAGAAGCAGAATAAAGCATAGTAGGCACAGCACAGTAACAAGAACAAAGAGAACCAGCGGTTTGAGCATGCAACTCTGGAGGCCAGGGCTCGAATCCCAGCTCAGCCATGAAACCCACTGGGAGAACTTGGACAAGCCTCTCACTCTCAGCCTCAGAGGAAGGCAATGACAAACCTCCTCTGAAGAAACTCACTTGGCTGTGAATTCCACTGGGGAACCTTGGGCAAGTCACACTCTCTCAGCCTCAGAGGAAAGCAATGGGAAACCTCCTCTGAAAAAACTCACTCTGAGACCTTGGGCAAGTCACAGTGTCTCAGCTTCAGAAGAAGGCAATGGCAAACCTCCTCTGAAGAAACTTGGGGAAAGACTTGAAAGCACAAAAAACCAGGGGCAAGCTACACTCTCTCAGCTTCAGAGGGTGGCCATGGCAAGAAAACAAAATGTGACGAAACCTTGGCCCTTATCACATGTGAAATTGGAACTCCATCCAAAGCCATTTTGAAGGGAAAGGGAAGCAGAGTCAATTCAAATCCAAGGCAATTCACGTGATTAATTATCTCATGTGAAGAGTGAAATTGTGGTCATTCCTGAGGCAAAGTGGAGCGAGTACAAAATAAATTACCACACCAGACGGATTCGAATTGGCATTCTTGCGCAAGCTCAGTGGGGCTCTGAATGGTGGCATCCTTCCCTGCTTCCTCTGTTTGCCCCCGCCTTAGCACCAGGGTGCAGGAGGCCAGTGGGGGCGAGATCGGGGTGAAGGAAGAGGAAGCACCAAGACACGGGGGCAGGGGGGGGGAGATCGGGGGGGGGGGGGGGGGGGGGGGGAAGCACCAGGGCACGGGGGCCAGTGCGAGTGAGATTGGGGTGAAGGAGGAGGAGGAGGCGAAAGCAAAGTGACCTTCCACACCAAACCAACTTGGATTGAAATCGAAGTGAGCTTAGAAACAATTTTTGTGAATTTACTTGTTACCGAATTCACCGAATTCTGGAGTGACTTTGGATTGACTTAGGATCGGCCTCGGAACGGTTCCCCATAGAAAGCAATCACATGTGATAATCTTATCACGTTACAACGTGAATTCGTATGGTTGGATCCAGAGTGGCTTCAGATTGGAGTTGCAAAACCCGTCGTGTGATAAGGGCCCTTGCCTAGAAAACCCTATGATAGGGACCCTTTAGAGCCTTCCTAACTCAGGAAACACAGAAAACCAGGGGCAAGCTGCATTTTCTCGGCTTCAGAGGGTGGCCATGGAAAAAACCCAAACAAACCTTGCCAAGAAAACCCCAGGATAAGTTCACCTTAAGGTTGCCATAATTTGGAAATGGGACCTGATGCCCTGGGAAGCCGAGCGCCCTTCTTTCCCCAATCCTCATCCCACGAGGAGGAGAAGAAGCCCACAGGGGATGGTCACTCGAATGGGAAGATGAGAGCCCTTCCCACCCCAGCCCCATTTGAAGTGGCCCCTCACCATACCCACTGGCTGGGGAGAGAAAGACCAGCCCCAGCAGGAGAGGGACCCCAATGGCAGAGGGTCTCAGGGCTGCTCTATTCACGTTGCCAGTCCAGGCTGACATGCTGGGCAGAAAAGTCAGTCCTCCTTCCTTGGAGTGCTCTCCTTTTACATGCCCACCTGCAGCTCTAGCCGCCTCCTGGTCACAAGACTGGGCAGGTGTGTGCATGGGTGGGCGGAGGCAAAGTGGGGGGCACGCAGAGGTTGGACAGAGGATGGCCCCTCTGCAGGAGGGAGGAACAGAGCAGCAGAAGCAGGAGGAGCAAAGGACCCCAAGAAGTGTCCTCTCTCTTCCTCACCTCACTCACCACCAAGGACAACTAAAACACTGCATAATGAAGGACCTTCTGGGTGGAAGGGGCAAGGCTTCCATCCAGAAGGGCCACACAACACCCCTCCTTGTTGCAGCTCAGTTATCCACAGGAGAACCAGCTGCAGCAAGGACTTGGGAGGCCATGCACACTTCCCTGACCCTCCTTGCTGTGGCTGCTGCTTGCCTGCTCAGATGGGTTCGTGTGTCAGAAATGGCACCTGTGCCATGGGTTCGGCAATACGGATATAGGCGCATAATAATACTAGAAACATGTTTTCGATGGAGATAAATTAAGTACTTTTTGTTTATTTGTGGCAGAAAAGATAAGAGCATTATGTACAGCATTATAGCCAGTTCACATTTCTGATGTTTAAAAATAAAATAAATTAAAATTAATGATTGGGATAAATGGAGTAGCTACTGCAATAATTGCAAAGTACAAATAGCTAATAATTAATGGAACAAATACTGATAAAATGAATACTTTATCATTGCAGTGGGACTAAATGTTGAAGTGTCCACAATTTGTTCATGAAATACAAATCTCCCAAATTCAATTAATCAGCTGAATTCACTAGATCTTGTCTCACAGCACTGACAAATGGAAACAAAGATGTCTTCATATAAACATGAATGTATGCTATAGTTATTCTAGAAATCAAATAACTATCATTTTGAACCATGTTTTCATTAGAAGAATTCAAACCTTTTTCATTTCTGCTGGGGACATGTGAAGTGAGTCTTTTGTTTTACATTTCAGAGCTTCACTTGGAAACTGGTTATATATAATAAAGCAAATTTATGTAATTCTTTGAAATCCTGATACCTCTTGTGTTTGGAATGTTTGTCCCTCAAATGACATTCCCCAGTCAAATGTCTTCTAAAATGTACCACCTGCTGAGGAATCAGACATGTCTGCACCATTTGCCCAGATGTTCAGTTTCCATTTGCATTGCCTAATCCATTCATGAGGCTGATCTTGATATTCAAATAATGGCTAGTAACCTTTTGAAACTACAGTTTAATTAGGAAGCTTTGCTGGCACAGTGGTTCAATGCTGGAGCCACAAGTTTTGACTAATATATTTCAGAGGAAGGAACTGGCAAAACCACCTCTGGATTATTTCTTGCTTAAGAAAACACTGAAATTCATGGGGGGTCACCATAAGTCAACAAGCAACTTGAAGGCACATACAGACACACATATGACTTAACTCTGAGGGTCTTACTGAGATTCTTCAGCATGTTTCAGAAATACAGATTTGAAGTATGGATTAATAAAATGGATGGTTAGGTTACATTAAGGCAGACTATAATGGGGGTGGGGAGGGGATACAGATTCTTTTTATTGTTGAAGGGCTGATTTCCCCTCCCCCCAACTCATTTGTCATGTGTTGACTGGGGGTGGCTGGATTAAGGGGGGGTGAATATTGCAGAAAGAGTTTATCTTCATTTCTGTCATCGCCCAATGTTCTATTATCCAGTGATAGACAGGCGCAGGAAAGTTGCCAATCAAACCCACATTCACTGCATTTCAATTGCCCTTCAGCTTGCACTTCAGCATTTTTAAATATAAATAATCTTTGGAGACAAAGAAGTTCTGATTTCTTGTCCACAGCAGTACAAACTATTGAGTAACTTCCTTCCACACCTCTGAGTCTTGTCAGACAATGGACATTTCAGAAATGTGTCTGAGATTGCTGAAATGGTTTCCTCAAATTATTGACAGTGCAGGCCCGGTCATGACTGATCTGGTTACAGTGTTCTAAGCTGCTTTGAGGTAGAATGTGATATCATATCCTTTTCTGTCACCTAAGGTTTGTACCAGGGAGAAATTTTATTTTTTAAAAAAAACATTTAATGTAATTCACAAAAGCAGCAGTCCTGTCCTTCTATGCCCCTAAGGCATTTGTCCCCTTTGAATGTTCATATATATTTCCTTTATTGAAAATATAATATAGATAAAGCCTCTTGTGTACTAGTCAGTTGGTGTGACTCACAGAGCTTCAGCCTCTGAACTTGACATAGAAGTCTTCTCTCACTGTTACTTTTGCATTAGCATTAGAACCTCCAGCACAGGGGTTCCCATCTTGGGGTGCCTGAATCCCCAGGGAGTG
Organism: Sceloporus undulatus; assembly: GCF_019175285.1. Lineage (NCBI taxonomy): Eukaryota > Metazoa > Chordata > Lepidosauria > Squamata > Phrynosomatidae > Sceloporus > Sceloporus undulatus. The sequence goes on along the minus strand of NC_056522.1, from coordinate 308,545,174 downwards.
TGAGATGGAATTTCAGGGGTGCAACAAAGAGTGGCTTGTGTCCTTGTCTGATGAGTCACAAGTCATTGCTCAATTTTTTCTGAATAAATTAGAATATAATTTCTCAATTTTAGATGTGCATTTTATGCATTGAATCACAAGCTTATTTTTTAAAGTTAGGTTTGTTCACCTGCAGTATTGTGTGTGGTGCAATTTGTGGTTCAAAAATTAGAAATTAGACTGCTTCTCTTAAAATGTGATAATACTTTTGTAGGAGGTGCAAACATTAATCAAACATTTCCTAGGGATGTGGCGTATAGAAAAGGTTGAGAACCATAATAGGTGTAATTAGAAACCATGCAAATATTAAGAGTGTTATGTTGAAGGTACTTATTATAAAATTTAATTTATACACAGTTGACATGTTGCTTTTTAATGAAATCCTGTAAATAGCATCATTCCATTCAAAAACATTCTAAATAGATTTCAGATACATATTGGATTAAAATTCAATTACAGCAAGTCTAAATTATTTGTATAAAACATAATTGGTATTTCAAAAGGAATTTTAAAACTTCTAGATTTCATCTTTGTTTTTCAGGGTTCAAATATCTTGGAGTTTTAATTACTAAAAATCTTGCTCAATTAATCCATCATCATTATAACATAATTTGTGAATATCTAAAAGGTAAAAATTATGGGATCTCTCTTAGGAAAGATTGCCAAAGTCAAAGAATATATTTTCCCCAGGTTTCTTTTTCTTTTTCAATACATTCCACAAAAGCCTAGAGTGGACATTCTGAAAGATGGCAAAACCCCCCCCCCCCAAAAAACCCCACTGTTGAATGATTTATTGCTTCAAAGAAATCATGGAGATCTGTAAATGGGATTAAATATGGCATACTTTAGAAGAAGATTGGTAATAGTGTCTGTTGAAATACTGTGAAGCATTTCAGTTAGCAGAGATTTTGAAGTCTATTGAAGCAGATAAACCAACTACTCGCGTGCCCTAGAGAAACATTAACAACGAGCTTCATATATGTCTTTAATTTGCTAATCTAATATTCATAAAATACCTTATTAACTTAATAAATCCATTTACAAGGGAAATGTTATATAAAATTGCTAGCTCTACTGTTATCTCTACTGTACCCTTTTCTGGAACAAAAGGTAAACACTTTGCATCTACTCAATCAGAAAAATTAGAAAAATTAAGATGATTTTGATTTCTGATTGTCCAAGTGACTATACTTACACAGATCTCTAGGATCATTGAAAGCTTTAACTATGTGTGAAACTATTTAAATAATTCTCTTAAAACAAAGGATTAGTTTCAAACAATTATGAAAACATCATAGAGGATTCATTTGGTACTTAAAAGGGACAAAATTAATACTGGAGTAAAAAAAACAACAATCCAAAAACATCTGATTTATGTCACATGAGCTGGACTTCCCCACCATAAATGTATGTAAGCTCTTTCCAAAGAACTGGAAATTGAAATAGTTCAGATGTGACATTTACTACCAGTTAAACTACCCAAAATTAATAATGCAATTTCACAAAATTGTTGGAGACAATGCAAGGATGTCAGCACTTTGTAAGGCGTATGGATCTTTTGCCTTAAATTTGTTAAATCAAATAATAAATAGAATATTGTTTTCTTAGAATCTTTGTTAATACTGTCAGTTTTTGATTGAGAAAATACAAAACTGCTGAAAAAGATCTGCTCTCAGTTAAGACTGAAACTGCTAGAGACAAAATTGCCAGATCCACAGAATGGATGTTCATCTGATCAGGGATGTAGCCAGGGGGGGGGATCTGGGGGTCCGGACCCCCCCCCCCCCCCCTTAAAAAAAAGAATGGGGGGGGCTGCTGCCCCGCCCCCCCCCACCCCCCTTATAAGGGTGGCATGTAGGCCCCCCCCCCCCCCCCTCCCTAAAATCCTAGCTACGTCCCTGATCTGATGCCAGCAGGACAGGGTATGGTGAACTGCAGTAGCTGAAAAAAATGACAATAAAAACACAAGTGGCAAAGGAAAAATTAGCAAAAAGACAGCTTTGCAGATATATGGAATCCATTTACAGTGGTACCCCGGGTTACGAATTTAATTCGTTCCGCGGCGCCGTTCGTAACCCGAAAGATTTCGCAACCCGAAACCGCTAGCTCTGGAAAGCCGCGGCTTTTAAATTTCGTGCCAAAAAGCGCCGAAACA
>NC_056522.1:308505123-308542880 GCF_019175285.1 Sceloporus undulatus | reverse complement strand
TACAGTGGTACCCCGGGTTACGAATTTAATTCGTTCCGCGGCGCCGTTCGTAACCCGAAAGATTTCGCAACCCGAAACCGCTAGCGCTGGAAAGCCGCGGCTTTTAAATTTCGTGCCAAAAAGCGCCGAAACACACCAAAAAATTTCGTAACCCGAAAAATCTTTCGTTACCCAGAACAGTTTTTTCCAAGCTAACTTTTTCGTACCCCGGAAATTTCGTAACGCGATCAATTCGTATCCCGGGGTACCACTGTATATGTAGGGTTGCCATAAGTCTGGACCTCCAAACCAGGACAAATGTAGGACAAACGTAGGACAAAATTTTCAAATGGAGGACACATTGTTTTAAATGGAGGACATGTGGAAAAAATGATGTTTTTTTTTTAAAAAAATGTTACTATAAATGCATGTTTTTAGGCATGATCAAAATGGAGGGCATTTGGGCATTATTCCTAGACGGATGGCAGAAATGTACTTTCCCTTTCTGACCACCCCCCCTTCCCCCATTCCAAACAGCACATTTGGGCATTGAACATGGCTTTACTTAACATGGCCTCTTGCATATTTCAGAGGCTTATTGTATAACCAAACTCTTTGGGTTTCACACTGAACATGCTATGCATTCATACTGAACATGTCAAGGTGGTTTAACAAGAAGTGGGTTTGCCCTTGGATTCAACTGTATTTCTCAGAAGTGTGTACTTGGTCAAGAGACTTTGGTTTTTTTCCAGTGCACATGAGTTTGTAAAAATCAGAGCAACTTACATTGGTCGTGCCTCAGAAGCTGGCTCATATCATCATCATCATCATCATCATCGCTATCCTCTTCTTCTTCCTCCTCCTCTTCTTCTTCCTCCTCGTCCTTCCTCCCTCCCTGCCTCCTTGCTCCCTCCCTCCTTCCTCTGCCTCCCAGGCCCAAGCGGAGGAGGTGGGTGGCTGCCTTGGCGTGCTCCCCGCCTGCCCGCGCGCCAAGGCAGCAGGCAGGCAGGCAGGCAGGCACCCACCTCTGCGCGACCGCGCTAGGCGCTTGGCTTGGCCCTGGCATGCGGAGGAGGAGGCAGAGGTGCCTGCCCGGCTTGGCGCACTCCCTGCCCGCCCGCGCGCCAAGACAGCAGGCAGGCAGCCACCCACCTCTGCCTCAGCCTCCTCCTCTGCCTCCGCCTCCCGGGCCCAAGGAAGTGCCTAGTGCGGTCGCGCAGAGGCACGCGAGGCGGAGGAGGCGGTGGGTGGCTGCCTGCCTGCTTGCCACCTTGGCACACAGGCGGGGGGCGTGCGCCAACCCAGGCAGGCACCTCCGCCTCCTCCGCGTCACACGATTGTGCGCAACCGCGCTGGGCGCTTGGCTTGGCCCCGGCAGGCGGAGGCAGAGGAGGAGGAGGCGGAGGCTCCCGCCTAGCTTGGCACGCTCCCCGCCTGCACGCACGCCAAGGCAGCAGGCAGGCAGCCACCCACCGCCTTGACCGCGCTAGGCGCTTGCCTTGGGCCCGGGAGGCGGAGCCAGAGGAGGAGGAGGTGGTGGCTGAGGGCCCGCCGACGTCAGGAACCAGTGTTCCGAAGGAAGGGAGGGTGCTCCATAAGTTGGAAATGACTTGGAAGCACACAACACGCAGCAACAAGAAGCAGATAATCAAGCATAGTAGGCACGCACACAGTAACAAGAACAAGAGAACCAGCGTTTGAGCATGCAACTCTGCGAGGCCAGGGCTCGAATCCCAGCTCAGCCATGACACCCACTGGGAGAACTTGGACAAGCCTCTCACTCTCAGCCTCAGAGGAAGGCAATGACAAACCTCCTCTGAAGAAACTCACTTGGCTGTGAATTCCACTGGGGAACCTTGGGCAGTCACACTCTCTCAGCTCAGAGGAAAGCAATGGGAAACCTCCTCTGAAAAAAAACTCACTCTGAGACCTGGGCAAGTCACAGTGTCTCAGCTTCAGAAGAAGGCAATGGCAAACCTCCTCTGAAGAACACTTGGGAAAGACTTGAAAGCACAAAAAAAACCAGGGCAAGCTACACTCTCTCAGCTTCACGAGGGTGGCCATGGCAAGAAAACAAAATGGACGAAACCTTGACCCCTTACATGTGAAATTGGAACTCCATCCAAAGCCATTTTGAAGGGAAGGGAAGCAGAGTCCATTCAATCCAAGGCAATTCCGTGATTAATTTATCTCCTGTGAAGAGTGAAATTGTGGTTCATTCCTGAGGCAAAGTGGAGCGAGTACAACTAAATTACCACACCAGACGGATTCGAATGGCCTTTCTTGCGCAAGCTCAGTGGGGCTCTGAATGGTGGCATCTCTTCCTGCTTCCTTGTTTTGCCCCCGCCTTAGCACCAGGGGTTCAGGAGGCCAGTGGGGGCGAGATCGGGTGTGAAGGAAGTAGGAAGCACCAAGACACAGGGGGCAGGGGGGGCGAGATCGGTGGTGAAGGAAGAGGAGGAGGAAACACCAGACGCAGGCGGCCAGTGGCAGCCAGCGTCGGGGGGGGGGAGGAGGAGGAAGGAGGAGCACCAGGGCACGGGGGCAGTGCGAGTGAGATTGGGGTGAAGGAGGAGTCGGAGGCGAAAGCAAAGTGACCTTCCACACCAAACCAACTTGGATTGAAATCGAAGTGAGCTTAGAAACGATTTTTGTGAATTTACTTGTTCCGAATTCACTCTGAATTCTGGAGTGACTTTGGATTGACTTAGGATCGGCCTCGGACGATTCCCCATAGAAACGCAATCACATGTGATATCTTATCACGTTACAACGTGAATTCGTATGGTTGGATCCAGAGTGGCTTCAGATTGGAGTTGCAAAACCGCGTTGTGATAAGGGCCCTTGCCTAGAAAACCCTATGATAGGGACCCTTTTAGAGCCTTCCTAACTCAGGAAACACCCAGAGAGAAACCAGGGGCAAGCTGCATTTTCTCGGCTTCAGAGGGTGGCCCATGGAAAAAACCCAAAACAAACCTTGCCAAAGAAAACCCAGGATAAGTTCACCTTAAGGTCGCCATAATTTGGTGAATGGGACCTGACTGCCCTGGAAGCCGAGCGCCCTTCTTCCCCAATCCTCATCCCACGAGGAGGAGAAGAAGCCCACAGGGGATGGTCACTCGAATGGGAAGATGAGAGCCCTTCCCACCCCAGCCCCATTTGAAGTGGCCCCTCACCATACCCACTGGCTGGGGAGAGAAAGCCCAGCCCCAGCAGGAGAGGGACCCCAATTGGCAGAGGGTCTCAGGGCTGCTCTCTTCACATTGCCAGTCCAGGCGACATGCTGTGCAGAAAAGTCAGTCCTCCTTCCTTCGGAGTGCTCTCCTTTTTACATGCCCACCTGCAGCTCTAGCCGCCTCCTGGTCACAAGACTGGCAGGTTGTGTGCATGGGGTGGCGGAGGCCAAAGTGGGGGGCCACGCAGAGGTGGACAGAGGATGGCCCCTCTGCAGGAGGGGGAACACGAGCAGCAGAAGCAGAGGAGCAAGGACCCCAAGAAGTGTCCTCTCTCTTCCTCACCTCACTCACCAACCGGACAACTAAAACACTGCTCATAATGAGGACCTTCTGGGTGGAAGGGGCCAAGCTTCCATCCAGAAGGGCCACACAACACCCCTCCTTGTTGCAGCTCAGTTATCCACAGGAGAACCAGCTGCAGCAAGGACTTGGGAGGCCATGCACACTTCCTGACCCTCCTTGCTGTGGCTGCTGCTTGCCTGCTCAGATGGGGTTCTTTTGTCAGACATGGCACCTGTGCCATGGTGTTCGGCCCAATCGGATATAGGCGCTATAATACTAGAAACATGTTTTCGATGGAGCTAAAATTAAGTTACTTTTTGTTTATTTGTGGCAGAAAAGATAGAGCATTATGTACAGCATTATAGCCAGTTCATTTCTGATGTTTAAAATAAATAAATTTAAATTAATGATTGGGATAATATGTGGTACTACTGCAATAATTGCCAAAGTACAAATAGCTAATAATTAATGGAACACAATACTTGATTAAAATGAATACTTTATCATTGCACGTGGGACTAAATGTTGAAGTGTCCACATTTGTTCCTGAAATACAAATCTCCCAAATTCAATTAATCAGCTGAATTCACTAGATCTTGTCTCACAGCACTGACAAATGGAAACAAAGATGTCTCATACTAAACATGAATGTCTGCTATAGTTATTCTAGAAATCAAATAACTATCATTTTGAACACCTGTTTTCATTAGAAGAATTCAAACCTTTTTCATTTCTGCTGGGGACACTGTGAAGTGAGTCTTTTGTTTTACCATTCCAGAGCTTCACTTGGAAACTGGTTATATATATAAAGCAAATTTTTAATTCTTTGAAATCCTGATACCTCTTGTGTTTGGAATGTTTTGTCCCTCAAATGACATTCCCCAGTCAAATGTCTTCTAAAATGTACCACCTGCTGAGGAACTCCGACATGTCTGCACCATTTGCCCAGCTGTTCAGTTTCCATTTGCATTGCCTACATCCATTCATGAGGCTTGATCTTGATATTCAAATAAATGGCTAGTAACCTTTTGACACTACAGTTTAATTAGGAAGCTTTGCTGGCACCTGGTTCAATGCTGGAGCCACCCCGTTTTGACTAATATATTTCAGGAAGGAACTGGCAAAACCACCCTCTGAGTATTTCTTGCTTAAGAAAACACTGAATTCATGGGGGGGTCACCATAAGTCAACAAGCACCTTGCGGCACACTACACGACACACATATGACTTAACTCTGATGGGTCTTACTTGAGCTTCTCAGCTGTTTCACGAAATACAGTTGAAGTATGGATTAATAAAATGGATGGTTATGGTTACCACTTAAGGCAGACTATTAATGGGGGTGGGGAGGGGCTACAGATTCTTTTTATTGTTGAAGGGCTGATTTCCCTCCCCCCAACTCATTGTCATGTGTTTGACTGGGGGTGGCTGGATTAAGGGGGGTGAATATTGCAGAAAGAGTTTATTCTTCATTTCTGTCATCGCCCAATGTTCTATTATCCAGTGATAGACAGGCGCAGGAAAGTTGCCAATCAAACCCACATTCACTGCATTTCACATTGCCCTTCAGCTTGCACTTCAGCCATTTTAAATATATAAAATATCTTTGGGACAAAGAAGTCTGATTTCTTGTCCCCAGCGTAACACAACTATTGAGTAACTTCCTTCCACACCTCTGAGTCTTGTCAGACAATGGGCATTTCAGAAATGTGTCTGAGATTGCTGAAATGGTTTCCTCAACATTATTGGACAGTGCAGGCCCGGTCCTGACTGATCTGGTTACAGTTGTTCTAAGCTGCTTTGAGGTAGAATGTTGATATCATATCCTTTTCTGTCACCTACAGGTTTGTTACCAGGGAGAAATTTTATTTTTAAAAAAAAACATTTAATGTAATTCACAAAAGCCGCAGTTCCTGTCCTTCTATTCCCCTAAGGCATTTGTCCCCTTTGAATGTTCATATATATTTCCTTTATTGACAATATACTGTAGATAAAGCCCTCTTGTGTTGTATTAGTCCGTTGTTGTGTGACTCACAGAGCTTCAGCCTCTGAACTTGACACTAGAAGTTCTTCTCACTGTTTCACTTTTGCATTCGCATTAGAACCTCCAGCACAGGGGTTCCCATCTTGGGGTGCCTGACATCCCCAGGGAGTGTGAGATGGAATTCAGGGGTGCCACAAAGAGTGGCCTTGTGTCCTTGTCTGTGAGTCACAAGTCATTGCTCAATTTTTTCTGAATTAAATTAGAAGTAATTCTCAATTTAGATGTGCATTTTATGCATTGAATCACAAGTTTTCTTTTAAAGTTAGGTTTGTTTCACCTGCAGTATTGTGTGTGGTGCCCTTGTGGTTCAAAAATAGAAATTTAGACTGCTTCTCTTAAATGTGATAATACTTTTGTAGGAGTGCAAACATTAATCAACATTTCCTAGGGATGTTGGCGTTATAGAAAGGTTGAGAACCATTAATAGGTGTATTAGAAACCATGCAAATTTAAGATTGTTATGTTGAAGGTAACTTATTATAAAAATTTAATTTATACCACAGTTGACATGTTGCTTTTTAATGAAATCCTTAAATAGCATCATCCCCTTCAAAAACATTCTAAATAGATTTCACGCTACATATGGTATTAAAATTCAATTACAGCAAGTCTAAATTATTTGTATAAAACCTAATTGGTTTCAAAAGGAATTTTAAAACTTCTAGATTTCATCTTTTGTTTTCAGGGTTCAAATACTCTTGGGTTTTAACTTACTAAAACTCTTGCTCATTAATCCATCATCACTTATAACATAATTTGTGAAATTCTAAAAGTAAAAATTTATGGGATCTCCTCTTAGGAAAGATTGCCAAAGTCAAAGAATATATTTTCCCCAGGTTTCTTTTTCTTTTTCACATACATTCCACAAAAAGCCTCGAGTGGACATTCTGAAAGATGGCCAACCCCCCCCCCCACAAAAAAAAAACAACCCACTGTTGCAATGATTTATTGCTTCAAAGAAATCCTGGAGATCTGTAAATGGGATTAAATATGGCATTACTTTCGAAGAAGATTGGTAATAGTGTCTGTTGAAATACTGTGAAGCATTTCAGTTAGCAGAGATTTTGAAGTTCTATTGAACAGCAAGATAACCAAACTACTTCGCGTGCCCTAGAGAAACATTAACAACGAGCTTCATATATGTCTTTAATTTGCTAATCTATATTCATAAAATACCTTATTAACTAATAAATCCACTTTACAAGGGAAAATGTTATATTAAATTGCTAGCTCTACTGTTTATCTCTTACTGTACCCTTTTCTGGAACAAAAGGTAAACACTTTGCATCTACTCAATCAGAAACAATTAGAAAAATTAAGATGATTTTGATTTCTGATTGTCCAGTGACTATACTTACACAGATCTCTAGGATCATTGAAAGCTTTAACTAGTATGAAACTATTTAAATAATTCTCTTAAAACAAGGATTAGTTTCAAACAATTATGAAACATCCATCCCTCTGGCTAAACGTGCCAAGAAAACTCCATGATAGTTTCACCTTAGGGTCACCATAAGCTGGAAACAACTTGAAGGCATCACATACACAAGTCATGCTCTCTCAGCCTAAGGGAATGGCAATGGAAAGCCCCATGCCCCATGATAGTTTCACCTTAGGGTCACCATAAGCTGGAAACAACTTGAAGGCATCACATACACAAGTCATGCTCTCTCAGCCTAAGGGAATGGCAATGGAAAGCCCCATGCCCCATGATAGTTTCACCTTAGGGTTGCCAGAAATCAGCACTTGGAAGGGAGGGCTCTGGGCCCATAAGTTGGAAACAACATAGGAGCACACAGCAACAACAACAACAACAACAACAGACATAATAAAGCATAGAAGATACAGCACAATAAACAAGAACAAAAAGAGCCAGTAGTTTGAGCATACAGTGGTGCCTCGGGTTACGAAATTAATTCGTTCCGTGGCACCGTTCGTAACCCGAAAAGCCTTCGTAAGCCGAATTGCCATAGGCGCTAATGGGGAAAAGCCGCGATTCCGTGCGAAAAAGCCGAAAAAAGCACCAAAAGTTTTTTCGTAACCCGAAAAAACATTCGTAACCCGGAACAATGTTTTCCTATGGGATTTTTTCGTATCCCGAAAATTTCGTAACCTGGGTATTTCGTATCCCGAGGTACCACTGTATAACTCTGGAGACCAGGGCTCGAATCCCAGCTCAGTCATGAAACCCACTGGGCCAAGTCTCACTCTCTCAGACTCAGGGGAAGGCAATGGCAAAACCCCTCTGAAGAAACTTGTCAAGACAAACCCATGATACCAAAAGAAAGGAAATCCAGCTTTTGATCTGACCTTTCTATAGCCACTGTTTATCATTATTTGTGAATTTTTAAGTATGTTTTAATTTTAATCTGTTTAATTGTATTTTAAAGGGGGTGGGTGGGAATGATGGTTTGTGTAGGTATATTTTAATGTTGGAAGCTGCCCCGATTGTGTTTCTTAGAGGGGTGGGATACAAATATATTTATTATTATTATTATTATTATTATTATTATTATTATTTGTATGCCATTCCTGGGAGACGTTTCCAGCAGAAAGGGAGAGCCTGAAGAAGGGGAGGAGGAGGAAGACGCTCCCAGCTATGGGGAGGCTGGAAAGGCTGGCTGTTTGGCCAGGAGATGGGGCTCCTTCCAAAAGTCCTCAGAGAGGAGCGGGCAGAAACTGTGCAGGAAGTGGCGTACTGGGGTTTCGTCTCACCTGGTGATTGGGAGATTTCTGGGTGGGGTGGGGGGATTTTCGGACAGAAGGGGCGGGACTTCTGTCTGGAAGAGGTGGGGCTGTGCGCCCATCCTTGCTGTGACTTGGGCCTCCCTCACCTCATGTCCTCTGAGATGGCTTCGCATGCCAGAGAAGGCACACATGCCATAGGTTCGCTGATATGGCCCTAGACACTACCACCTCACATAGTAAGCAGAGCTCTTTCCTGCAGTAGAAAAGCAGTCATCTTGTGTGTCATTACCTGCCTTGAATGATGTGTCATTCTGGCAGCCTGATGGGTGGGCAGAAAGGGTGGCATAAGGATAGACCTGTCCATCATGTTTAACCACTGCTGATGTACGGCTTTTGGGGGGACAGGCACAAATCCCTTGTTTTGTAAAAAAAAATAAAAATAAAAAATACAACACTGCATTAGTTGTCATGCAGCTAATTCTCTCTCAATTTCAGTGCAAGATAAGTGCTGCTCAGAAGCCTTTCTTGTGCATTAAATGCAAATACAGTTGGGGAATGGGGTTGTGTGGTCTAGCCTTGCTCTAGTGTTACAGGTAGTGATTAACCCTGCCCTTTGGTGTCCAGTACCTTTAATTAAAATGGCTGCAGGGAAGAAGCCTTTCCTGTAAATGCTTGCAACTAAGATGTAGAAACCAGCAAATATGGGCTTGTCATTGTATGCAGGAGTGGAACTGGTCCATACATTCCTTCTCACCTTTCACCTGCTTATCTCTCACAGTTCAAAATGTGAGAGAGATTTCTAAATAAGGCATTTTGTACCGTTGTTGTTACTTACACAATTTTTGTATGTTTCTCAGAATTTTGTGAATACAGCACTACTGTGCAAACCCATTAATTTACTATTGTTCACCTTCTTTATCCTGTCTCCAGCGAATGTTAATGTTCAACAGCATTTCTAGTTGCATCTGTCTTTTTTCCTTTGGCTTTTATGCATATTTCATCTTAACTCTTTGATTTTGCTGGGGACCCAGGAAATTTTTAGCTGTTTCTCTGTGTCTTTAAACTTCAGTGAGTGAGTTAGTAATCATTTCTATTTTTCCCTCCCCCCAGGGGCTGTGATTGGAGATGGACAGTCTGCTGTGGCCAGTAATATTGCCAATACCACCTACCGGCTTCAGTGGTGGGATTTCACCAAATTTGACTTACCTGAAATAAGCAATGGTAAGGAGGAAATGGAGCTGGTACCTATCATGAATTTTAAAATCTGTTTGTGATGTGGAAGGGAAGGAGGCAGAGGAAATTGCTGTGCTGCAAAAGACAAGCCTATTGTTCATGGAGATATAATATGCACATTTCTTCTGAGCCCCAGTCAGTAATTGGGCTTTGATGAATATATATTTATTTTATTCAAATATTGTTATCCTTCTTCATATGATAAGCTCTGAGAGCAGTGTAAAAATAACATCAATTTAAACATTTTTATTTATTCACATATTGTTATCCCTTCCCACATGATAAGCTTTCAGGACAGTGTAAAAAGAACATAATTTAAACACTCATTAAAAATAAAACAGTAAAATTTGAACAGGCTAGAAAAAATATACTAAACAACTTATACTAGTATCCAGTGTGATCCAGAAGAATCATTAGACATTGTCAATGTTCATTTAGTTTCAGCTTCTCTGGAGAATGAGTGCACATTTTTTTAGGTGCTCAAACATTCCTCAGGTTGCACATCAATGTCAGCTGTTTCTGAGAGAACATACCTTCTCAGTAAATTGCCAAATGCAGTTCTCTGAATAATTTTAGAAAACTAAGTTGCTGAAATCTTTCAAATGATGTGCTGTGCTACTCATTATGGATGAGCAAATTATTGAGGTACACTTCAAGTCCCCCAAAATGGATTTTCTGTACATCATGTCAAGCCATATGAAATAGAGGCCTAAGTCCTGTTGTTAGTGCTGACTACAGACAAACTATTATTAACTTGCTAAATCTAAATCTAAATCAATAAAATTGACCTTCTGTCTGTCATGTATAAGTCGAGGGCAGGTTTTGGGACCAAAATTATGAATTTTGCTATGTCCCATGGATAAGTCAAGGGTAAAACTTAGGGGCATATAGCAAAGGATTTAAAGGATGAAGCAAAATAAAACAACGTCGGAGAATTTACAAAATTCCAGCAGACACAACTCTTTGTGCTCACTCTTATGGCTGGGTAGATGAGAGAACAGAGGTGGTCAGTGTTTCCAGGACAGATTATACTCTTGCTTTTCACCAGGGGGTAGTTCCTTCTTTTAAATAAGAGTTAAGATACAGTATTAACACTGACCCGTGGATAAGTTGACCCAGGTTTTTTGGGTCAATTTTCTGACCTAAATTTCTAGACTTATACATGAGTATATACAGTAGATAGATTTACATCAAATTTTGATTGTGTGACAGGAAGCCTGTTGGTAGAGTAGATCTATACAAATCCTGGGTAAAATCCATGAGTGAATGGCCCAGAAGTTTAATTTTATTTATATAGATTTAGATCTAGCAAGTTAAAAACAGTTAGTTTTTATTTGTCTTGTATTTGTAAACAGTTCGTCTTATTCTTATCTTAAGAAAACAAAAAATAATGACCACTGATGAATTTATATAACTTTAAAGTAGACAACTGCCATGGCTCAATTTTAGGGAATCCTGGGAAATGTAGTTTTGTGAGACATTTAGTCTTCTCTATCAGAGAGCTCTGGTGCCACAATAAACTACAATTCCCAGGCTTCCCTAACACTGAGCCAATTCAAGCAGTCTCAAATGGGATTATTTCTGCGGTGTTAGTTAAAAGATTTTTCATACTTTGGCACAGTCATTACTGTATATACACCACTATAAGTCAAGAAATGTATGTCCCAGAAATAATAATAATAATAATAATAATAATAATAATAATAATATTATTTATTTATTTTATTTATTTATTTTGTATACCGCCCTATGGCAAACCAATCCGGGCGGTTGACAACAGTAAAATATAAAATATAACAATTAAAAACACTTTATCCCTCCCCCCCTTAAGACAGTATTAAACAGACCCTAAGATCATCTTATATAAGGGCCAGTACACTAATACTGGTTAGAAAGGTCCTGAAAGGAGCACCCCCACTCTTCCCCACTGTTTGTGCCTGAAGGCAGGAGTTTTTGTGTGTCTGTTAAAGAGTTTCCCAATCTGATTTGAAAGCCTCCACTTCCCATCAAAGAAACACCCCATTTCCACTTTCTTTCCTCCCCAACCCAGTTAAAATCTCTCCTCCAGTACCTGGGAAGTGATGTTTGGTGGTCAGGAGAGGAGAAGGAGAAAGAGGAGCGGAAGTGATGTTTTCCCTTTTCCATCCCCTATGTTTTACTCTCGATTTCCCTATGGTTCATATAAAAACCCATGATTTTTACCCTGAAACCTTCCCTCTACTTATGCTTGAGGTTGACTTGCAAACGAGTATATACGGTAATCAGAATAGAGATTGTCATAAAGAAAAGGGAAGACTACGACTTGATAGAGCAGCTAGGAAGTATTTATTTATTTACGGTATTTATACCCTGCTCTTCAGCTCTAAAGGCTCTCAGGGTTGCTTACAGATAGTTATTCAGACGGTTCCCTGCCTTCAGGCTTACAATCTAAAAAGACATGACACAAAAGGAGAAGAGAATGGTGGTGGAAAAGAGGATCAAGTCCAGTGGTTCTTCTCTCTCTCTGAAGCTTGGACCATGGCAGATGAACTGGAGGGAGGGCCCATCTTCTTCAGGCTAGCCCTGATGGATTTGGTTGGAGGGATCTTCAGTCTCGCAAGATCTTCAAGTGCAAAGATATATAATTGACTACCAGCCAGGAGTGCCTGTGCCATCATATTTCTGATTTCTGTGTATGGTTGGAAAAACTGATCAGTGAAGAAAGCTGACAGGAAGAAAATCAACTAGTTTGAAATGGGCTGCTGGAGGAAAGTTCTGTGCATATTGTGAACTGTCACAAAGGCAAATAAATGGAGCATATTGACTCTCCATAGACACCAAGATGACTAAACTGAGATTGTTGTGCTTGGGCCATATCATGAGAAGACATGACTCACTACAAAAGACAATAATTTTTGATAAGGTGGAAGGCAGTAGGAAAAGAGGAATACTGAATTACAAGCAGATAGACTCAATCAAGGAAGCCACAGTCTTGAGTTTAGGAGACCTGACTGGGCTATTGAGAATAATGTGACTTGGAGGTCTCTCATTCATAGGGTCACTATAAATTGAAGTTGACTTGACAGTTAACAACAACAACAACAAATGTTTGGTTCTAAGCAGAAATATTTCATTCAAAAGAGACCTTATTTGAGTATACCATTTTTATACTATTTTATCAAGTTTTGAATAGAACAGTTGCCTAGCTGATAGTACTCTGGTGAAAATTCTACATTAAAGATTAGCTAGGCAGGCACCTTTATAATGATGGAAGATAACACTAGTACTGTAGCATTAGTTCTGTTTTTATGGGTTACAGTCCTTGCATAGCCTCAGCTTGTACCCCATCACCCCAAAATTCCTTTGATGTGGTTAATATTAGAGCTCAGTACCTGAAATCATTGGGAAGTTGAAGTTTCCAAAGAGTATTTCATTAGTGGTAGATATTCACAGTCAATTCAAGAAGAGAGATAAGTTTCAATGTATATTTTAAAGAATTTACTTCATATTCATTTATATTCATATTATATTCATTTTAAAAGCAATCTCTTCTTTATTATCTTGGAGAAAAATAGACTTTCTAAAGCACCAGCTAGGTTATTATCTCCTTTTCAACCGTTTAGCACCTATGTTCTGTTTTCCAAAGAATGAGGGACCATATGGACCTTGTGATTCCCCAAGGTACTTCTGCTGCTCTTGAACAGAGCACATACTTAGGTCCACTTGCCAGAGATTAGTTATAACGTATGCTGGAGATATTCTGAATATATTTTACTTTTACTTCATAAATGTGAATCACATTGCATGTGGAGATTTGTATTACTTTTCTACAAAAATACTTTAAACTTAAATTAGCATATTCCTAATTTGGGTAGATAAATGGGTTCTTCTCACTTGTAGAAAGGTTTTGCACAGAGTTTGGGATTAGATCAGTGTTGCTAAAGTCAGAGACACCATTTCAATTAATTAGGATAGGTGCATTGAGAAAGCAGGGAATACTTTTGGTCAGGATAATGTATGTTATAGGATTAGAGTCAGTTTGCGAACAGTAGAAAACTTTTTCCCTATTTTCTTCAATTTAATTTGAGCTTTTCTGAAGGATTCTAATGTTTTTCATAAAGCATGACAATTATATAAAGCATGACAGTTGTTAATAAGGCCTGCAAGTAGAATGGTGACATTCAGACATGATACTAAACCGATATTCTTAGTCTAATAAACTAGAATATTCATGGGAGTGAAGGTTTGTTTCTTGATCATGGCTTGTCTACAACAACTTAATCATAATTCCTGGTTCGCACATCATAGAAAGATGTTAAGTGCTTAATCTTGACTTGATCACGCAGCACACAGGTGGAATTTTGGTTTAACATGGTTTTTCCAAAAATACATTTTTGATCTGAATACATTAGATGTCTGAATTGTTTACATAAAGAGAGAACAGTTTGATTCTTAAGCAGACATATAATAAGTCTATTTCTTTACTGACACATTTCTCTATTCAGAATAATGTATAATTGAGATTACAGTTAGTAATAGAGTAATGGCAACCTATATCCTTTACCTGATGATATCTTAGGCGCGTTACAGACTGCCGAAAAGCGGCGGCCTGCCCCTTTCCCCGCCGGATCGGGGCTTCATTGGTTAGAGCGGCAGCCGCTAAGGCCCCAATCCTCTGCTTTCCAGGCCGTGGGGAAGCAGCAAAAGGCCACTTCCCCGAGGCCTGGAAAGGGGTGTCCTTGGGGCTTCAAGCCCCAAGGACACCCCATGGTGGGGGGGAGGAGGAGAAAGGGGCCACTTGGCCCCTTTTTCCTCTGCGTCTCTGGGCGCAGCCATCTAAAGGCTGCACCAGCGACGCAAGACCAGGAAGGAGCTCCATTTCAGAGCTCCTTCCTGCGCCGACGAAAGGGCGCACTAAGCGCCCTCGCGTGGCGCGATGGCATCACGTCCGTGCCGCCTCGTTTGGAGGCGGCGTGTTCATGATGCCATCATGGTGGCCCCCATGTAGATGGGGCACTGCCATCTTGTACGTCCTCAGGACGTATTAGGCTTGGGGGCGTTAAGAAGTGACACCCCTTTTTAAACCTAGGACATCCTGAGGACGTCCCTTATGGCGGTCTGTAATGCGCCTTAGACTGGTTGTTATACTACTGGATTAAACACATGACTGTGCAAATACAGTTTGAAATTATACTCTTCACCTTTAAAAATGGATGGCTCAGAGGACAAGAGTAACAGGTGAAACTTAGGCACAAATTTCTGTAGGTGGGTTCTCTTTGTAAAGTTTACAAATCAAAAGGGTTCGATCTTGTTTATGTGCTACTTGGCTTTAGGGTTGTTTGCTTTTCCATCATCTAAATTTGAAATTTGTTTTGTATTTTATCCCATGACATATTTCCTGTAGGTATTACAGGCTGTCAGAAAATCAAATGTTTGATATAAACCTTATAGGATTCATAGAACTAGACTTGACAGTTATTGCTTTCCTTGCTAGCTTATAGATGGAAAGTTTTAAGGGGCAAAAATAGTGAAATGTGTACTCAGTTCATTTAGAACGTTCTCAGCAAGACTGCTGTAAACAGATGAAAGACAAATGACGGCTGTTTGAACTACAAAAATGCTTAAGGCTCTTAAGTGTCTGGATTTCCTGGGATTGTTTCACTTCATCCTCTAGAATAGCAGTAAACAAAAAGAACACTACTTCACGAAGTCCAATCACATTGGCCACTGGCTATGAATAGCTTTTAAAGCAGAATTAGATGAATTCATAGAGGCTTTA
Organism: Sceloporus undulatus; assembly: GCF_019175285.1. Taxonomy (NCBI): domain Eukaryota; kingdom Metazoa; phylum Chordata; class Lepidosauria; order Squamata; family Phrynosomatidae; genus Sceloporus; species Sceloporus undulatus. Next base: position 308,527,660 of record NC_056522.1, on the reverse strand, counting down.
ACAGCAAAATTGAACCACCATGTTCAGAGTCAATTTTGTTGTTGTCAGCAGTTTTTGTGTCAATCTTGACCCATGGCGAACCTATGGATGAGACATCTCCAGGCTCCCCTATCCTCTACTGCTCTGCCCAGTTCCTGCAATTCATATTTGTGATCGCTTTTATCACACTGCATACAGATACTACATGACAAACAATAAAAGTTGTTGCATTTTTGACTCCAACTTGTGGGCTTCCCAGAAGCACCATGCTGATCAATTTGGGAACATGGATGTGGACTACTGTATGTATAAGTATACTTATACTAGTACACTCGTCCTTCCTCGTTTGCGGATTTGGGATCTGCGGTTTTGGTCCTTTGCAGACGGCAAACAAGGAGAGACAAAACGGGGCTTGAATATCTGCAATATTTCTGATTTGTGGTGTGTGTGTGTGTTCTGGAATGGATCCCCTGCGAATCGGGAGGGACGAGTGCATAATTTCTAAATTTTAGTCACAAAATCAGTCCAAAAATGTCTCAATGTAAGTACTGTAGCTTAATTCTTGCCAAAATAGAAACCATCCCTTTGTCTTAGTACAGTGGTGAAAATGGAGAGCTTAGTCCATCCTAGGAGAGCCTGAAAGAAGCACCAACCCCTCTCCTCTTTCCACTGCAGCTCTGCGTCTGTCCTTTTTGAACACCTGGCCGCAGAAATTGTGGTTTTCTTTGGCATCATTTTCCTTTTCTTCATCCTTTACATCTTTTGTTACATGTCCCTATATTTTACCCTTGACTTACCCTCATAATCCATAATATTGGCCTCCAAACCTGCCCTCAATTTATACATGAGGTCAACTTATAGTTTCTATACTGTATAGATTGTTTCTTAGTGTGATCTATTAAGACTGCATTTATGTTTCTTGAATTGAGGGACTAGAACTTTTAAGTTAGGAAACAGGTAAAACATACGACTAGAAAGGAATAGAGTTGTAGGTGTGTATGCTACTAAATCCCCTTTGTCCCTAAATGAATTTTGAATTCTTGCAGTTTGTGCTTGTAGTAGTTGGATGTGGTTTTCTGAGCCATATTAAAGGCTTATCTTGTCTAGCATTCTGTTTCACAGTGACCGGTTAGATTTCCATGAAAGACCCATAAGCAAGGTATGAGTGCTCCAGCACCCTCAAACTTTCTTTTCCTAGCAACTGTGTATTCAAAATCATACTGCCTCTCATACTGGATGTAATATATAGCCATGATAGAAAATATATTTGTCCTGCAGATTTTGTACAAATAGCAGTTGCTAGTAAAATTAAAGCAGTTAAAATGGGTTTCTAATTATTTATGCTTGGCCCATTTCAAAGGCTATGGGAGATAGCACTGAATTTAAAAATACACCTAAAAGCTTACATAAAACAGAGAAAAATCCCCCAAAGCATATCAGGCTAATGGCTTGATTCTGCCCATTAACTTAACCAAAATATGCTTCATACAGAAGACCACAACTACTGGCCAAATCCAATTGTTAGTCTTGACTGCAGTAGACAAACTGAACCAATGGGAACTTACATAATTGATTCAGTGGATCTACTCTAAATGGGAATAACAATTAGATTTAGGCCACTGTGCTCAATCAGTAGTAGTTTTGTTGGAGCTCTGTGCACTAAACTTGCCATTTGTGTTGGTTTAACACCAGCTACTGCAGGTTTAGGTACACATTTTCATTCTTAACACTTTTGGCTAAATTGGTACCTGTTTTTGCTTTTTTGTCTGAAAATTTTTTGTGTATCATCTCACAAGTGCTGGCCATTGCAGAAAAAGGTGGTGAGGGTTAGATATGGAGAATATATTCCCTGAAGTTGCTGTTGTAGCATATCACAGCAAATTTAATCTTGGAGATGGTTATGGAATATGTGGCCACAATCACCAGTCATTCGCAGGGTTGATTTGATTTAAATCAGTATAAATCCTGATTTAAATAGCTTCTTTGGAGGACTTCATTTTAATTACTTAAATCATTGCTTCATAAGCTTTCTGATGTGGGGTACCAGCAAGATTTCCCCCCCCAATGTGCCGGGGATCGGCACTATATTCATGCCCACTGACTACAACTGTTACTTTTTTTCACAGCCAAGTAGCTCATGGATCAATCCATGGACAACCATTTTGAATAGCTCTGAATTAAATCAAAGCATAAATCATTAGAATCATAGAATCATTGAATAATAGAGTTGGAAGAGACCACAAGGGCCATCCAGTCCAACCCCCTGCCATGCAGGAAATCTCAATCAAAGCATCCCAGACAGATGGCCATCCAGCCTCTGTTTAAAGACCTCCAAGGAGGGAGATTCCACCACTCTCTGAGGGAGTGTGTTCCACTGTCGAACAGCCCTTACTGTCAGGAAGTTCCTCCTAATGTTGAAGTAGAATCTCTTTTCCTGGAGCTTGCATCAATTGTTCTGGGTCCTAGTCTCTGGAGCAGCAGAAAACAAGCTTGCTTCCTCCTCAATATGACATCCCTTCAGATATTTAAACAGGGCTCTCATATCACCTCTTAACCTTTTCTTCTCCAGGCTAAATATCCCCAGCTCCCTAAGTCGTTCCTCATAGTGCATGTTTTCCAGACCCTTCACCATTTTGGTTGCCCTCCTGTGGACACGCTCCAGTTTCTCCACATCCTTTTTTAAATTGTGGTGCCCAGAACTGGACACAGTATTCCAGGTGGGACCTGACCAGAAAATCATCATCATCATCATCATCATCATCATCATCATCATCATCATCATCATCATCATCCTACAATAAAATGTTTATTTATATTTCCCGCCTCTCCCCATAGATTGAGGCGGGAGTACATCAGATAAAATCACCATTACAGCAAGCTCAAAGTTATCCAGAATTACATCAGTTAGTTAACAAAGCAAATTCAATAAATTAATACAAATCCATACCTATATATGATTAATGGAAGATAGGATGTTACCCAGGTTCAATTATGGTGGATCAAATGGATAAGCCCACTGGAAGAGATCCGTCTTAAGTGCTTTCTTGAAAGCATTTAAGGTGTTGATACGACAGATCTCTTCTGGCAGGCTGTTCTAAAGTCTGGGGGCAGCAGCAGTAAATGTCCTGTCATAGGTCAATTTCAGTCTGATTTTTGGGTACTCTAATAATATCTTTTCAGATGTTCTGAGTGTGTGGGGCAGATTGTGTAGGGAGAGACGTTCCTTCAAGTAACTCGTGCCTGAGCCATGTAGGGCTTTAACGGTAATAACCAACACTTTGTATTGGGCCCAGAAGCTAATCGGTAGCCAGTGTAAAGATTTTAATATCAGTGTAATGTGTTCCAATCTAGATGTTTTAGTGATCAGTGTGGCTGCAGTGTTTTGAATCAGTTGAAGCTTCCGGGTTTGATACAAAGGTAGCCCGATGTAAAGCGCATTGCAGAAATCTAAACGAGAAGTTACTAGCGCATATACCACTGTTTCAAGGTCCCCTTGGGCCAGGAAGGGACACAGTTGGCGTATCAGTCAAAGTTGGTACCAAGCACTTCTGGAAATCGCCTCAACGTGAGATGACATCCAGGATCACGCCTAAACTGCAAACCTCGTCCTTCAGGGGAAGTGTGACCCCATACAGGACTGGATGCCAAATCTCCTTCCTTGGGCCAGGAGTACCTATCACTTGACTAATACCTCCATTTTCTCTGGATTCAACTTGAGTTTATTTTCCTTTATCCAGCCCATTACCAACCCAAGGCAGGAATTCAGAGGCGAGATGTCATCCTTGGTCACTGCTTCAGTCGGAGACATGGAGAGATAGATTTGGGTATCATCAGCGTACTGATAACACTGAGCCCCATGTCTCCGGATGACCTTGCCCAGCGGCTTCGGGTAAATGTTAAAAAGCATGGGGGACAGGGTGGCGCCTTGAGGGATGCCAGATGTCAGCTTTCTCTTATGAGAGCAACTGTCCCCCAGCATCACCATCTGGAACTTGCCTGAGAGGTAGCAAGGGAACCACTGGAGTACAGTGCCTCCAATACCCAACTCCCTCAGGCGCTCCAGAAGAATACCATGGTTGATGGTATCGAATGCTACTGAGATGTCTAAGAGCACCCGCAGGGTCACACTTCCCCTGTCAATGCCCAGACGGAGGTCATTGACCAAGACTACCATGGCCGTCTCTACTCTGTATCCCGCCCTAAAGAATAGAGTGGCACTATTGCTTCCCTTGATCTAGACACTATACTTCTATTGATGCAGCCTAAAATCGCAATGGCCTTTTTAGCTGCCACATCACACTGTTGATTCACGTTCAACTTGTGGTCTACATGGACTCCCAGATCCCTTTCACACGTAGTTTCATTCAGCCAGATGTCCCCCGTCCTGTATCTGTGCATTTCATTTTTCCGCCCTAAGTGCAGTACTTACATTTTTCCGTGTTGAAATTCATTTTGTTAGCTTTGGCCCAGCTTTCTAATCTATTAAGGTCATTTTGAATTTTGTATATTGTGCATTTCAGTAGGCCAATAAAGGTATCACTGTTTGGTGGATCTTTGTCTGAATTTACTAAATGGCCAACACAACTACCCCTGCATGTTTTCCGAACAGAATATAGTTAACAGTTATTTGTAACATGTAGTTTTGGTATCTAGTTCTTTTTTTTTAATCAATTGTTTTGAGAAAATTTTGAAATCTGAATTAATTTTAAAAAAAACATGATATAAATTTTAACACTTTTTAAAATATAAAACCTTTTTGTATTTTTAAAAATTATTTATTTTAAATTATTTTATTATAATAATTAATTTAAAAATAATTAATTTAAAAAAGTAATTGCACTTTATCAACTGTGATTATTAGTGTCCCTGGAAGATTCTTTTATAGAAGATAATAGTCCCCCCCCCCCAACAGTCTGGAAAAGGGGTAGTCTGAAACATGCATGTAATATGTGATCTGGTTCATAATTGTACTAAAAGTAGCAGTTACAGAATTCAGAGTTTTACTTAATGGACACCTTTGAGTCGGTGACAGTAATCTAATTGAAAAATTAGCATATGCCACAGTTTCTGCTTAATAAAATAGACTGTAAGAAGAATCAAACACTAGACTTAAAAGACGATGTGATTCACAGACCTAATCAAGCTGCAAGATTCGTGTTTTCTGAGTCCAGGAGAGCTAGATTTAGATGTAAAGGACATGGAGAGTTAAAGTGAGTGTGGCTTTTGGCACAAAAAAGAGAAAATCTATGTCCTTTAAGGGATTAAAAAAATAGAAAGTGCAAATGGAATTCGTGCCAAGTCCAAATTTCACACCTCTTTTGGTAAGATATCTTAATGTCTTTGTCACTAGAGGGCCATTTTACATTTCTGTACATATTGTAGGTTGCCTCAGCCCCACAGAAATCAGCTGGATAACCAATTTTTCCAAGGCTATGAATTGGTCAGATAGAATTTTCCTTTTTAGGAGCTGTCCAACTTCACTGAAGTTTCTTTACCTTTACATGTGGTTTTTCATCTGTGAACCCATGCAACCCACCCTCCTCCCTTTTTCCTGTCTTGCCTTCAGTTCTGTTACCATGAACATGGAAGTGAGAAGAATAGCTTGCCAAACCCAAGTTTGATGCTGAGAACAATTCATTTGAGGGTTGTGTATAGGTGAAAACTCCACATGTGTGGGTGTATAGATGAACACTGAGAACCAGTTACATGTAAAGCATGCATAGAAGAAGTGAGTCTTGTTGACGCCTTTAAGAGTAGCTAGTTTATTTCAGCATATGCTTTTATGGTGTCCACTGTAGTATTTTGGATTCAAACTCCTTTGGCTTTGGTAACGGAATTATTTTTCAAGACAGAAATGAAGTAATTGCATTTTACATTATTCTTTGTAGACTCCAATCCACATTTTTGTTACACCAAGCTGTGCTTTCTCCTATCACTGAATTAGGGACATATAATCATGGTTGGACATTAATCTTGACACACCAAATGCTTCATTTTACAACACATATAGGCACCCTATATTTGTACCAGGAGTACAACAAAAGTCATAACTGGAATAAGAAAATGTGCCAATGTAGTACACCCTCTGTTACAGACGTCTCCAGTGCTGTTGTGTGGGATTGCTCCTGATCTGTGGAACCTAGAAGCTGTCAGTGACATTACACAGTAGAGATCCATTGGAGTTCAGTCCTAACTGTGCCATAGCAGGGTGTACTACAGACTCATCTTGGCTTTACCATTTGTAGGCTATATACCATGTTCTAACACACAGGTAAATGAACGCATATAGGTATATAACTAGGTTTTTCCTACAGCTGTATTTCCTATTTTGGAACAGTAGCACAATGATTCTAGAAAATGTTCAACTAAGTGTAACTATCTGACAGTTCTGTCTTGTATACTTGATAGAGGGGGGATACAGATGGGCAGAAAGGGGTGGTGAGACATTGCCCCTTTCTCCCGTGGATTGTTGCTGGAGCGACCGCACATCATGGAAATAGCGCGCCTGGGAAAAGGAGCTCCACCACTGCAGAGGCTTCATTGGTGCCCTGGGGTAGCGCAGTAATGTCCCTTGTGCGGTGTGTCGTTTGGACGCGGCGCACGATCACATCATCGATGTGTGCGCCCCGTGTGAATGCGTGCGCCTGTTCCATGGAACAGATTAAATGATAGTCTAGTGGATTCTGATAAAGATTTTGGAATGGAAGGGGCAGCAGGTAGTGTTGACAGTTGCAGAACTAGGATTTTTGTTCATGTTTCACAAATATGCAATAGTAATTTAGCATGGTCTCTATGTGAAGTGGTGCATTTTCTGTCATTCTGCTTGCTTTCCCATTTTTTAAAATCTGATACAAGATGGTATTCCACATTTTTTGCATATGTATTATGCTACACTTAAGTGGTGAACATGTAGCAATGGCTATCATCTGATATCTAACTAGAAATTCTGCATCCTATATTAACATGTATCAATGTTTAATAGAGAATCAGTAATAATGAGAGGCTGTTTGTCTGTCTGTTTCTGATTAAGAATTTTTCTTAACCCCCTGTATTAGTGAGAACCATCTCATAGAAGAAACTGTATTTTTTAGTTTCTTCCTTTTAACAGACATCTCTCCTATGAAAGAAGGGAAGGAGAGGGGAGCCAGCTCTCCTGAGGCTAGCTGACTGAGGTTCCCTGTGTTTTATAACAGGGACTTAATTTTGCCACTAAAGTGGAGCTTGGTTGGTAACCTTAATCCAATATATCTATCACCTCATATGAGATGATTTTCTCAAAGACCCTCAATGCATGTAAGCATTAGAGGTCTGCTGCGTGACCAGAGGAGGGAAGTATCTTTCTCCTTGCTTGAGTCACCCTGTTTATTAGACTTTAAATGAATCTGTATTGTTAAAGCTTATGCTCTTACTGAGAAGTGCTAAGGCTAACACCAATTTGCACAAGGGAGATAGAACCATGTGCTCATCTTATGTCTTAGGCTGTTCCAGCTAAGGCAAAAGGGCTCTGGCCCTAATGGAGGCAGGGATGGAGGCCCATGAGGAGGGAAGAAAAGTCATCATGTGGCTTTTATGGCTAGCCCTCTCCTTTGTTGAATTAGTTTCCAGGCATCTCCTCTGCCCTGGTAAAAAAGAGAGGGGGTTGAGCAGAAACAGCACAACTCAAAGTTTATGGGCTAACAGTAATAAAATGAACACCAGAAAAAGTTAACCAGTATCTCTTGTAAATCTGAGCCTCCAGACCTGTTGATGTGGGGGCTCTCCCCTCCTTGATTTGCCTGATCAGGGGAGACTGCCTGGGCAGTAGCTTCATCCAGGCTACTGAGGAAACTGCTCTTAAGTTAGCAGTGAATGAAGACCATTGCTAATCATGGGTAGATAGCTGCATATGGCCTGTAGTATAGCTCTGATATTCACAGGGCATTTTGTTTTATTTATGTTTGAGACAGCCCCAACTTGAAGCTGGGGTTTAGAAGCTTAGCCCTTTTAATCTCAGGCAGGCTTTATAGTAACCTGGTTGCATTATAGAAGCTGGCTTGGTCCTCAACTCCCTTCCCACTTGTATAGGTAGCTGGGAAGGGCAGAGGGGGCTGCTGTGGGAGATGGCTCCCCATTTACCTGAGATATGACCCCATACAGACTGCCAAAATAAAGATGCTTTGGGACACTTTGAAGGTATGCTGTTTAAATGTTGCATGCATCCTGAGTCTGGAAGCTGCGCCAAAGCTGTGCTCTAGTCCTTAGGACTAGATCGTGGCATTCTTTTCCTTGTCGGGTTTTACAAATACTTTTATGTTCTTTTCCTAGGCAGAACTTAGAGACATTTGTAGCTATCACTGGGCAGGACATGGCAGCAAAAAGAAAGAAACAGATATGTTTAATTAAAAATATGACAATTAACAAACATGGATATTTAAGCAAATATAAGAATACATAAGCTATAATGTTCTTGTTTTAGTTAAATTAAACTATTTAAATTATTATTATTAAGGTAATGATTATTCTTCTCCTTCCAATAAAGTACAGCAGAAAAGTTGTCCAAATAGGAATGATTAGCTTATTAAACTGGAGATAGTTCACTTCACAATAATTTCATAATTATCTATCTGTCTGTCTGGCTGTCTGTCTGTCTGTCTGTCTGTCTGTCTGTCTATCTATCTATCTATGATGTGTTTCAAATCAGTATTTTTAATATAACTGTAAAACTATTTGAAAAGTTGTTATTCCAAAAATGAAACCTTCATTTGGTTGTAAATATTAAGATTATACCAGCAAGAATGAGTCTTCGGTAACTCATGAGGTGTGTAATATATATACTGTATTAAGCTTATAGCGAGAAAGAGTGCCTTTTTTGAGAGGGTGGGAATCACATGATTAAACTGAGTCTTTCTGAGTGGTGATTTAACTCATGATTTAAATCAAATCCACCCTGGTTCTAGATCATTTTGTTCAGTGATGTAAAGTATTGTCATAGCAACAAGAGCAATTGGTAACTAGGAACAGTAGTATAAGAGTAACAGGAGGTAATGAATACCTTTTTATATTGTTGTTTAGCAACTGAATTAAAGACATGATACCTATGTGAACTGCTATTTGTGAGTGTGCCTGTCGTGCTTGATTCAAATACGTGCATTGGTTTTCAGTCCTTAGATCCTTTCAGTATATCTTATTTTAAATAGTTTATAATTCAGCAAAACAGTGAATGTTTTGGAACAACTTGAGGATAATTAAAAGTTTTGCAGCTTCTCTTACGAAATAGTGTCCCTTCTGTGTCTGTTTTCCATACGTCCTGATTTACATTCTTAATTCTTGATTTTTCTTTTTCTTTCCTTACAGCCTCTGTGAATGTGCTTGTTCAGAATTGCAAGATTTACAACGATGCCAGTTGTGATATTTCTGCAGATGGACAGCTTCTTGCAGCCTTCATTCCTAGTAGTCAGCGGGGCTTTCCTGATGAGGGAATACTGGCCGTTTATTCCCTAGCACCACACAACTTGGGTGAAATGCTTTACACAAAGCGATTTGGTAAGAGCCTATGGATGGGTCAGCTTGTTGAAGGAAAGCTCTAAGCTTGTAGTATGATCGTAGAAATGGAAGAGTAGCATTGCAAAGATTGAATTGATACAGTGTGTCATGGCTGTATGAAAAATGTTTGTAGAACCCCTGCCCCTGTACTGATTTGGAATGGAAGCGTATATTATGCTGACATAAGAGTATAGAAGACTCTTGCATGGTGTACCTTAATATGTTCAGTCAATTAAATGTAGCTGTACACTATTTACACCATCATTCGTTGACTAAGGTCCAAAACACACTGCAGAAATAATCCAGTTTGAGACTGCTTTAACTGCCTTGGCTCAATGCTAGGGAATTCCAGGAATTATAGTTTTGTGAGACATTTAGCCTTTTCAGAGAGCTCTGCTGCCACAAAAAAACTACAGGTCCCAGGATTCCTTAGCACTGAACCAGGACAATTAAAGAAGTCTTAAACTGAGTTATTTCTGCAGTGTGTTTTGGACATAAGTTGACTCTCCTTTGATATTTCTAACTAATGCCTGTAATCTTTCAAGTTTCTTATTTCAAGGAGTTACAGAGCAAGCTTGTTACACTCCTAAACTGTGGAAATGGAAAAGGAGATTAGGAAATGTGTGGCAGCCACAAGTGCTTTAATGGGGAAAGCAAAAACATGTTTGTGTTTCATCTCTAGGTCCCAATGCCATTTCTGTAAGCCTGTCCCCAATGGGCAGGTATGTCATGGTAGGACTGGCATCTCGACGCATCCTGTTGCACCCTTCCACAGAACATATGGTGGCTCAGGTGTTCAGGCTGCAGCAGCCACATGGAGGAGAAACCTCAATGAGGGTAAGTGGTATTGTTTGTTTCACCAGCCCTTTCTTTCTGTGTCTTTATCTGCTTCAGTTGTCTTACAATACAATCTTCTCATGTTTATTAGAAAGTATGGTGGACCCTTTGTATTTCCTGGGGTTTAGTTCCAGGACCTCCTGTGGATACCAAAATCTGTGGTTGCTCAAGTCTTACTAACTACAATAGCACAATAAAATGCTGTCCCCTATATAAAATGGCAAAATCAACTTTTGCTTTTTGGAATTATTTTTTATTTCAAGCCGTGAATAGTTGAATCCATGAATAAAAAAATCAATTCTGCTTGTCCATGGATTATTGGATGGCTTTGGAGAAATCATTATCTTTCATTAAAAGAGAAACTGTTGTGTTCAAGAAGAATGAGATGCTGCTTGTAAAGTACTATATTAATAAATAATATTTCTTTGGTCCAGACGTTATCTACATGATATGATCTACTTTCAGATTCTACATTTGTAACCAGTGTTGCTTTCATCATAGGGCAATTAATAAACATAGATTGTGAGCCCTTCGGTGTCAAGGAATTATGTCTCAGTATACTTGCCTCTTATTCAGAGCTCTTAAGATAAAGGAGGCTATAAATCTTAACTAAAAGTTGCCGGAACTAGCCTGAACAAGCCAATTGATTAAATGATAAATTGCCTGAATACTTAAAAAGTATTCAGGACAAAGTTTTTTTTAATTGTTTATGGGTTTAATAATGATATAAAGACCTGGGCATGAAGATTAGTTTAGTCCCATCCAGAGATATTAAAACGCTGCTATTGTGTACCTTCAAGTTACAGTGACCCTAAGGCAAGCCTATCACAGGGTTTTCTGAGGCTGAGTCTATGACTTGCCAAATATCATCCAGTGAGTTTCCATGGCTGAACACAGATTCAAACTCTGATCTCCAGAGTCATAATCCAGCACTCAAACCACTACACTACATTGGTTCCCCAGCAAATGTGCACAGCTAAGAAGCAGAGGTGGCAAAAGGAAGAGCTATGGGTATGGAATAGACAGAAGTTAATGAAAGATGACTTGGTGCAGTTTAGGTACCCTTGTCATTCTTTAAATGCCTTTCACCTTTGGCTGTCATCTTCAATAGTAACTTCTAAAAAATAAATTCAGATAGAAAAGTTGTGCTATGTGGTTATTCTTGTATTTACCCAAGAATTGTCTTGCTGAATTGTTAACAGAATCAGTGAAATTCGTGTGTATTTACATCAACCTTGCCAGATGTACAGAGTGATTCAAAAGAATATGGTGCAAAAGTAAAACTCTTGTTACCAGTTTTGCACCATTATTTTTGAGTTATCTTGTATTTATTCCTCCCTCCATGGGTGTGAGTCTTTTGGTTGCAGAAGCACTTAAAAGTCACAGTATAGAAAGTTCTGTATTATGCACCCGATAAATTTGTCTTTGGGCCCGAACAGACAGGCCAAAATAAAGCTGCTTCGGGTCACTTTGGCGATATGCTGTTTAAATGACACACACATCTTAGGAGTCCAGAAGCTGCGCCAAAGCTGTGCTCTAGTCATTAGGACTGGAGCGTTGCTTCCGGCCTCTTAAGACACATGCATCATTTAAACAGCATATCTCCAAAGTGACCCGAAGCAGCTTTATTTTGGCCTGTCTTTTTGGGCCCTTAGTATCCTAAAATACTCCTGTCCTTACGAATAAAAGGACTTCTTCTTTGTGGTCTCTGCGAATCACACAAATGGGTTTATTCTGCGCCTGCGCAGCAATCTTCGGAAACTTCTAGAATCTCTAGGCAGAAAGTAATGTATCTTTCTGCAACTTTTCGGCAGTAGCTCCGCCCACCCATATATAAGGCCCCTGGTGGCCCGCTCCTCTTTAGTTCCTTCATTCCGCCGCGCTAAGCAGCTCGAGGAACTTCGCTAGCAATTGTTTGCTCCTGTGTATTTGAATCTCTGGCTTTTGACCTTCAGACTTTCACTGACCATTCTCTTGGACTTTCCCTCGGCTTGACGACTTTCTCTGATTTCGGCTTGACTTCGGACTGGTAATGGACTCCTCTTACCATGGCCTCCTTCAAGCAATGCACTAAGTGCGGGGTGAAAATCCCCAAGGCCGATGGCCACGACAAATGTGTCCTCTGCCTGGGAGAGGCTCACATTCAGGGCACTTGTGCCCACTGCAAGGCCATGTCCGCCCAAGCCCTCAAGAATAGGGACCGGACTCTCAAGGCCGCCCTCTATGATAGGGTTCTCAGCAAGCCTGGCGGCTCCGGAGCTTCTGGGGAAGCGGACGCCCCCAAAGCCCCCAAGAGAAAGGGGGAGAAACGCTCCGACCGGGATAAGAAGCGGGCTCGCTCGACCTCCCCGCCAGCCAAGAGCCGCCGCAAGGGGCCCCCAAGCACGGTCTCAGTGCCTCCGCCTGAGTCGAGGCCAGTACCGTCAACATGTTCCTGAGCCGGTGAAGACCCCGACTCCGTCTCTACCGGCCCTGTCCCGTATGGTGCCGCTCAAGCCCAGAGTCCTCCTCACCAGTCACCTCTCTGTACCGGCGGATAGCCTACAGATTGTGAACGTGGACTCTGAATCGGAGGGAGAGCTTCAGGATTCCTATGCTCCATTCTCCCCTCAGAGGCCGAGGTCAAGATCCCCCTCGCCCTCGCCAACCAGACGACCACGCTCTGCCTCACGGGACCGGGCCACACTAGGTGCTGAAGCCGACGAGGCTCTGGCTGCACACCATCGCCCTCCTGCAGATCACGATCAGGACCTCTTCCAGGCATTCCCAGATCTCGTCCACGATCAGCGCACGGGACAGTACCTCATCCCGGTTGACCCGTCCCGCCTTCGCCGGGACCTCCATGCTCACCTTCAAGGCCGTCGTCCGGATGATGACACCTCCCGCCGGGACGACCAGGACGACCTCGGGACATCCGACCCTCTCTTCAGACGGCGGAGCCCATCCCCCTCGATGTCCGGCTCGGGCTCTCCTCGTTCCGCATCTCCCGTCTCGGATGAGGATACCCCGTTTGTGCCTCAGGGCCCTTCGGTCCCTTCGCCCACGGATGACGTCAGGGCCTTTGCCGACAGGGTCATACGGATGGCTGACGCCCTCAAGCTGGAAGTCGCCCATCCGGAGGACGATGCTCTCGACCCGGTGGAAAGGAGGATCCACGGCTCTGCTCCAGCCCCACCGGCCCTGGCCTACCTCCCGTCCCTGGAGAAGATCGCCAAGCACTCTTGGGACACCCCAGCCACCATCCCGTACACTTTGCGCAGGACCGAGAACCTGTATCAGGTTACTCCATCCGCCCCGTCCTGGCTGTCGAACCATCCTAAGCTGAATTCAGCTATTGTTGAAGGGGCCCAGCCCACTTTCGCCCACAAAGCCTCGTCCTCGCCCGTAGACAAGGACAGTAAAAAGCTGGACGCCTTGGCGAAGAAATTCTACACTTCGGCTGCTCTAGATCTCAAGATCGCAAACTACGCGGCTTGCATGGGGGCCTACGTCCAGTCCCTGGTGGAGAAGATGGATGCCACCATTGCTGACTTGCCTGAGGACAGGAGGCGTATGATGGCGGCTCTCAGGAACAAGATCCACCTGATGGCGGGACAGCAGATCATCTCTGCCAGGCACTCCATGGATTGTACATCCAAAATCCTCTCTGGCTCCATAGCTCTCCGCCACTATGCATGGCTCCGGTCTTCAGTTCTTACCCCTCAGGCAAAGGCGGATATTGAAGACATGCCCTTTGACAATTCGGGCCTCTTCAGTAGGGACACGGACGAGAAGCTTAGCTTCAGGTACCGGATGAAGACCGCGGCTAGGAAGCACGGTATGTCCTCCGTACCGTCCAAATCTCCTCGCCAGAGGTATCCCGGCCAGCACCCCTGGCACTCAGGAGGCCAGTACCGTTTTCAGCCCCAGGACCGTCCTTACCACCAGGACAGTAACCTCCAGGGCCAATCCTCACAGTCACCTGCTCCTCCACCGGACAGGCGTCAATCTTCCCAACCCAAATACCAACAAGGGTATAGGAAGAAGGATGGCCGGGGCAAGAAGAGATTCTGATGTGTTCCTGCGCACCTCGTCACCTCCAATAGGCTGAGCCCCTTCTTCACCACCTGGGCCGCCATTACTTCGGACTCTTGGGCACTTAACATCGTCCGAAGAGGTTATACCCTAGAGTTCTCTGAGCTCCCGCTAACCAGAGCTTTTGTTTCAACCGTCCCCTCTGACACCCTTCTCGACGAAGTGCGCACACTCTTAGACAAAGGCGCCATTGAACCTGTCTCCCCTTCTGAGTTCAACCGGTGCTTTTTTTCCAGGTACTTCACTGTACCGAAGAAGGATTCTGGCCTCAGCCCCATAATGGATCTTCGAGCCCTTAATAACTTTATTGTTTATAAAAAATTTAGGATGGTAACTCTTGCTTCTATCTTACCACACCTACAGGAAGGCTACTGGTACAGAGGTCCTTATGATGGTGGCTCCAATCCGACAACGTCTGTGTGGGGATGCCTTTTCTACCCCCTCAGCCAGACCTCTCCCTGACTACGGACGCCTCCCTGCAAGGATGGGGCGCCCACACATTGGACCTTACAATAAAGGACAGATGGTCACCAGCAGAAGCTACTCTCCACATCAACGTATTGGAGATGCTCGCCGTAGAGAAAGCACTCAGAGCTTTTCAGGCGGTCCTCGCGGACAGGGTGGTGCTCCTTCTCACCGACAACACCACTGTCATGTACTACCTCAACAAACAAGGCGGTACGAAGTCGAGGACTCTGCTATCAATCACCATCCGCATTTGGGAATGGTGCATAGACTACAAGATCCTGCTACAATGCATCCACCTGCCCAGCGACCAGAACAACCTGGCGGACCGTCTCAGCAGGTCATCATCCACTTGCCACGAGTGGAGACTGCATCCAGAAGTGGTTCCCCGACTCTTCAATCTCTGGGGAACCCCCCCTCCTCGACCTGTTTGCCTCCCGGCTGAACACTCATACCATGAGATTTTGCTCATGGTACAGAGACCCAAGATCGGAAGGAGACGCCTTCCAGTTCAAATGGACCCAAGGCCTCCTGTACGCCTTTCCTCCGTTCCCTCTGATCACAAGGGTCTTCTCGAAAATATTGGCCGACCACACGGACACAATCCTGGTAACGCCGTGGTGGCTCAGACAGCCCTGGTTCGCTCCGCTCCTACAACAGGCGCAGGACCATCTCTGCCTCGAGCACCAGTCCGACCTGCTCTCGCTCCACGACGGGCTAATTCACCATCCCGAGATACAATCCCTCCCATTGGTAGCATGAAGGATCCGATCCTGAGGACACTTCCATCTAGTGTTCAGGACATCATCAAGGCAGCACAGAGACCATCCACGCAGAGGTCCTATGCCTACAAATGGGATAGGTTCTTAACCTTTCTGCAAGCAAGGGACATTCCACCATCCCATGTCTCCATCCCTGTAGTTCTGGACTTTCTCATGACCTTAGCGGACGCAGGTCTCTCCTTGAGTTCTATCAAATGCTACCTGTCCGCCATTTCATCTCACTACCTGTTTCACGACAAGCCCTCTCTCTTTGGGGATCCTCTCATAAAGAGGTTCCTTAGGGGATTCAACAATTTGCACCCACCGTTTCTAGACCCTACACCACAGTGGAGTCTAGATACCGTCCTGGCACAGTTGGTGTCCAAGCCCTTTGAACCCTTAGCTACCATGGATCTGAGACTCCTGACTTGGAAGACGGCCTTCCTGATAGCTATAACGTCAGCCCGCCGAGCTGGTGAACTGTGTGCTTTGAGAATGGACCAACCCTTTCTCCGTTTCCATAAGGATAAGGTGGTGCTCCGTACAGACATTACTTTCTTGCCAAAGGTAGTGTCTGCTTTCCACATCAACCAGGACATTGTTTTGCCGACTCTGGCTCCTAATCCGACCACAGACTCTGAGCGTCAGCTCCATGCCCTGGATGTCCGCAGGGCACTGGCGTTCTATCTGGACAGGACTTCTGCTTCCAGGCGTTCGGAGAGACTACTCCGAAGCCAAGAAGGGGCTGCCAGTGTCACCGCAGAGGTTCTCCAAGTGGGTGGGCAGTACCATACACCTCTGCTACGAACTGGCTAGAAAGCCTCTACCAGGTCGGGTTAGGGCCCATGCAACTAGGGCAGTAGCTGCATCCTCAGCCTTTTTGACGGGGATTCCCCTTGAGGATGTGTGTAAGGCAGCTGTCTGGTCCCAACCATTGACATTCATTAGACATTACAGGCTGGATGCAAGGGCCAGGCATGATGCAGCTTTGGGGAGGGCAGTGTTACTCTCTGCCATGCATTAGACCTGTTGCACTGTTAATAAATAACACAGTTGTTTGGTTTACATACTTTATTGATTATGTCATTTATTGCTTATTGACACTCCCTCCTCCACTGACTATAGCTCGCTAGTCTAAACCCATTTGTGTGATTCGCAGAGACCACGAAGAAGAAGAACAGGTTGCTCACCTGTAACTGTGTTTCTTCGAGTGGTCATCTGCGAATTCACACAAACCCGCCCATCCATCCCCTCAGTGTCTGCTCATTTGACAACGCTTGTTGCCACGCTGATTAGCGGCTCATTTGGAACTAAAGAGGAGCGGGCCACCAGGGGCCTTATATATGGGTGGGCGAAGCTACCGCCAAAAAGTTGCAGAAAGATACATTACTTTCTGCCTAGAGATTCTAGAAGTTTCCGAAGATTGCTGCGCAGGTGCAGAATAAACCCATTTGTGTGAATTCGCAGATGACCACTCGAAGAAACACAGTTACAGGTGAGCAACCTGTTCTTCTCAAAACTTTATGCCTGAATACTCAAAGCAGAAGAAATAAGAGCTTTTGTTGGGTTATTCTTTGCTGGTGAATTTAGTAATGATAGAGTTATTGATGTTTAATTCTAGCCATCATCCATGACTCAAATAATTCTTATTCAGGTTTTCTTTCTTTATTAATTCTAATTGATTTCATTTTCAGCTTGTTTTGAGCAGGAGTCTGTTCACTGCCATTGTTTGAGGTGTTTTTTACTACTCTTGCATTTGATGTCACAATGCTTTGCAGTCAGTCAGATTTGACTGTGTGGTATCATTGCAGACAAACACTTGATGTAAAGCAAGCATAGTGCTGCCTAGATAGTCAAAAGAGTGATCTTCACTAGTCATAAATATGGTGAGGTCAGTGGTGGTAGAAAGAGGGTCTTCAGTCCATTCCTCACAGAGGTCTTGCATAGAGCCCCCCCCCCCAAAAAAAACCAACCAAAAATGAAACCTTTTAGCTGATTTTGGATGTTGTCACCACCACTCTTTCAGGTCAGTCTTAGTTCTCTTCAGATTCCTGGTCCTAAGGGTGGGGATAACTTAACTAAATAGCCTTGAAATAACCTCAAGAAGTTTAGTTACATAGTGTTACAGCTGAGATTGGGGGGAAATGCCTTCCTCGCTAGTCATGGTCTCTCTTTTGAATCTACTCTGGCAACATTGTTCATCCTGCTTTGGGAAATGAAGGGAACATAGCAGCTTCTTAAATTCTGGTTGATTGCTTTTATGTCACTTGGGAATCTATTGTTAGTCTGAAAACTGCCAGTAATGCAGAGGAATTAGTACCTTGGAACTGCTTACTAAATGATTTGGAAGCATTTCCAGTAGTCTCAGTTTAACCAGCTAAGAAACTATTCCTTGGAACTTTTCGTTAGTTCCAGTATTATATTTTCCATTTGCAGCCATTTGATCATACTAATTTGTTCATGTTATCCTGGCAAGTATAAATATATCCTCTGTTGTGTTATACAACTGCTGTGATTTGTAATGATTTTAGAGATTGAATAGAATAGTTTAGAGTTATATAGGTTTCTCTTGAGATTTAGACTATTAATTAAAATATTTTCTGAGAGATGTTAGTATAAAATAGTCCCATTTATAGGTAATCTGTGAAAAAAAAATTGCCTGGCACCATAGATTAATTTTACAGATAAATTATTGGATTTAGCCTGTTTCTTTTTTTCTCTCTTATTGGGATTAATCTTGTTTTCTTATTTTATTAATTTAGCATTTTACGCTTATTTTGAATCTCCCTTGAGGTTTTCTTATATTTATAAGGTTTTCAATTTATTACACAAGTGTAAGACCTGCACTAAAAGCCAGCATTGTGAAGTGGTTTGAGTGTAGTCTTTGACTCTGGAGACCAGGTTTTGATTCCTGCTCAACCATGGAAACCCACTGGGTAACCCTGGGCGAGTCACACAATCTCAGCCCCATGATAGATTCACCTTAGGGTTGCCATAAGAACAACAAAAGCCACACTAGTTCATTGTTCCTTATGGAAGGAGTCTTACCCACACTTTCTTCCCATTTCATTGAACTGAGTAAAGTTCAGATTCTACTTGTGGAACTTGATTCAGCATACTGTCATCTGTTATTGTACTGTGATGAACCACACTTCAACAGTAGTGTATGTACTTTTATGCCAAATTCCAGTCTGGATTTAACCTGTATCTCTTCCCTGTCTCAGCTATAAGTCTGTGTAGTGATTAATTTGTGTTATACTACTTTCCCAAAAGAATTATTTTTTACTCCCCAGTTTTTCATATTCTTTTTATTTGAGCCTAGTTTCTACTCTTTAAAATGTGAAGAATCTTTTTTACTTTCAGTAATATGCTCCTGCTTTTCCACTTTTTCAGATGATTAACTAATGTTAAAAACAATTGCTATGAAGCTCAGTACCCTCTGTCTCAGTTGCCTGGCTTGTCTATTAAAGTCTTTTGGTGTTTTAGTCCAGTAGTCTGTGACAATGTCATGTTTGGGCGAATCTGAATGACTGTTCCAGATTTCACATGTCATAGTATCAAGTTTTCCTCTGAAATTTTGCTCTGCTTCATTAACCTGCTGTTTAATCACTTCTTTTGCAATCAAAAGACCTGTCAAAGAAATGGAAACACAGTAAAATTGTAGTTTGTTTTTAATGATAATGTTTGATCTTGAAAATAAAAAAGCTAACTGATAATTTGTATATCTTCTTAAATGATGAGAAGTGTGTATATGGGTGTGCATTTACTCACAAGCTGCTTTGAAGTAAAATTAAAATATCTATTAAAGCTGTCCCCCCCCCCCCCCCCCGGCAAATCACCACTTACTTCAGATGATTAGACATGCTATTACAGTCTGGTGGATGAGATGTACTGTAGTGGACATTTGTTTGGGAATTTTGGATCTTTTGCGGATATGATTTTTTTTATTATGTTTTCAATTGTAGAAGTGTGAGATATATAGGTTAGGATTGAAATATTTTATAATATGTCAGAACAGTGGCCTTTATCATTTTTATCACTTGCCTGTTTCCCATAGGTGAAGAATTAAAGGAGAACTAGTCTCCATATTCTTATATGAAATTCAAAAATGTTATTTCTTTAAAAGCCCAAGGCGTTTCAGCCTTGTCACCATTCATAGTAAATGTGTTTTTGATTATTTTAGAATAACCCCTGAAGAAGGCCAGTTGGTCAAAAAACCTAAACACATTGGGCTTTTAAAGAAATAAACATTTTTGACTGTCATATTATTATCACCTTTTGTTCTTCCCACATAGATGACCAAGAATGCCACACAGGTGAGCATATGGAATTCCACACTGTCAAGTGATCACCCTGATGAAAGAGGGACAAATAGTTCATTTGCCTGTTTAGTTGTTTTCTGAGTCAGCTGCACATGAAGCAAAGCCCTTTCTTCCCCAGCTGTACTTTAAGGACCTACAGAATAGTCCAAGCCTCCTCTACAACCTGCACAGTGTCTTTGATGAATATGTGTGAAGGATACATGAGCAAATCTAGCCCCAAAATGTAGAGGGCTGATGGAGGGTGTGTGGTGTTCTCCTTGCCTCTTTCAATAGTTTGCCAGACTTCTGTGCTGTCTAGGAATCGGGGAACTTCAGTTCACAGTCTGTGTTAAATTCCCAGATAGCAAAGCTGCTTCTTGTAGATCGTGTTGTCCTGTATCATTCCGTTCCTCTTTTACCAGTTTGCTGCACTTGTACTCCTCAATATTTTTTTAGTTGATCATATTGGGCTATTTAATACTCTGTGCCATTTTTTGGTCCGGACACTAATAGGCCTTGACCATCTGAAAAATTTCCATTAGTTGGCTTTTTGGAAAGACAGTAATGGCAGAAAGCACAATTTCTGTGTCATCATTATTGCCATGGGGTAGGTTTACAGAAGGGCACTTGCCTGTGTTTTGTCAAATTTAAATCCCATGTTTTCTACCAGCTTCACTCTAGTCTGTCCCCACTTTTTCTGCTGCCCCCAACTCCCAAGGAACATGTGTAGCTTTAATCAGTGGAAAAGGACACTTAGGAATTAAGTCAACTACCTAGGCAATAGTGCCATTCTGTAATTCAAACAGGACTTGACAGAATTGCCTGCTGAGACAACAGAAAAATTACCTACACCTGCCAGAATATCATTTTGGTTCATCAGCCTCCTATATTTGAATAGTTTCTGAGATCCTGTAAATCTGAACACCACCAGGAAGTGATCTGTCCATGAAAACAGAATTACAGAAGGTTCTTATTCCTCCAGATTACAATCATTTCAATCAGTATGAAAAACCAAGTGGAGAGTCTGCCTTGCAGAATGAGTGCATCCATGTACCAATTAGGACAGATGCATGGTTATCATGGAGCTTTAAAGACCTGAGCAACCAGTAGCAATGAGATTAATAGACTTAAAATGGTTACCTGTGCCAAGATTTTAAAGCAGGTGGTATATAAAATTAAACAGGAGAAAGTCAACTGCTGGAACTGTACCTTTGAGGTCAAAAGCCTTGTCCTGATCATAATTTGGCTTTAACAGAGTTGTGGATCAGTAAGAGACTGGTGAGACTAAAAATTTGAGGGATTTTTATTACCTTAATTTGACTAATATGATTGATTATAATTAGCTGCCTTGAACATGAGTCTTAGCATCTGGTGTCCTGGGGAATAGGTTGAATGTGTTACAGCTCAGAGTTTAACTGATAAATACTGTAGTTTGATTGTTTCACTACTTACACAAAGTTGATAAGTTCAAACTTGTTTAGCTATAGAATGTATTTGCTCCTCCTGAGATTGTTGCATATCACATGCACACCTTAGTGGTTTTACATGTGCTTTTATACTGAACTACACTTTTCTCCAATAAAGAAAGCTTATTGTAGCTAGTGGATACAGAACTTGGGACAGTCAAACATAAATCTGTTTGAACAAGATCCTGTCCTTCAAAGTGGAAGTCCTTCCCATCTTCCTTTAGAGTGCAAGTGGAAGGTTTCTTCCTTTTCTACAGCTTTTATCCTTGGCTGACTATAAGTTCAGCTGTCAAGCTTACCTGGGGTATGTATGCACAATTCTTGGCTTCCTGTATTGGTTTGGGAGATAGGTTTTCACATTATGTACGTGCACACATACACAGACACCAACTCTCTCTGTCAGGGCTGAAAGGTCGGCTTCTGGTAAGCCCATCCTGCTTCATATGCTGGTTCAGCATTTTATTTGTTTGACTAAAAATATTAATAGAACACTTTCATTTTGATGATGTAAGCCACCTTAAGAACTCTATTATGTGGTGACCCACAAAAACTGACAATGATCAATATGTTTTGAGGTTTCTCAAGCCAAATAGAAGCTTTATCTGTCCCCCTCTGATTACTCCTAGTTCAATCAATATTTCAAAAATCTATCTGAGAAACACAGTACAGGTTAACTCTCCCTTATTTGGAATTCAGAAATCCAGAATACTTCAAAGCCAAAACTTTTTTCATGGGTGGCTGACATACTTACACCTTTGCTTTCTGATGGTTCTATCTACACAAACTTTATTTCATGCACAAAATTATTTAAAATATTGTATAAAATATTTAATATGTGTATAAGATGTATATGAAACAAACAGATTTTGTGTTTAGACTTATCTCCTCATGAACATATATGCAGATACAGGTATTCCAGATTTGAAAAAAAAATCCAAAAAACTCCTGATCCCAAGCATTTCAGATAAGGGATATTCAGTCTGTAGTAGCAGTCAAACAATTTGCCCAACCTGTATGCTACAGAGTTTCCTTTTTGAGGTAACTTATGGGGTCGCCATAAG
The DNA here is from genome assembly GCF_019175285.1 of Sceloporus undulatus. Taxonomy (NCBI): domain Eukaryota; kingdom Metazoa; phylum Chordata; class Lepidosauria; order Squamata; family Phrynosomatidae; genus Sceloporus; species Sceloporus undulatus. The sequence goes on along the minus strand of NC_056522.1, from coordinate 308,505,194 downwards.
TTGACAAATGACTTGAAGACACATACACTGCTCCCTCGGGTTACGAAATTAATTCGTTCCGCGACCGCTTT